>NC_064826.1:111486363-111789393 GCF_024166365.1 Elephas maximus indicus | reverse complement strand
GAAAACAGTGCTGCAATGAACATGGGTGTGCATATATCTGTTCATGTGAAGGCACTTACTTCTCCAGGATATATTAGAAGGAGTGGGATTGCTGGATTTTATGGTAGTTCTATTTCTAGCTTTTTAAGGAAGCGCCAAATCGATTTCCAAAGCGGCTGTACCATTTTACATTCCCCCAGCAGTGTGTAAGTGTTCCAGTCTCTTCACAAACTATCCAACATTTATTATTTTGTGTTCTTTGGATTAATGCCAGGGGTGAAAGGCTATCTCGTTGTAGTTTTGATTTGCATTTCTCTAATGGCTAATGATTATGAGCATTTCCTCATGTATCTGTTAGCCACCTGAATGTCTTCTTTGGTGAAGTGTCTGTTCGTATCCTTTGCTCATTTTTTAATTGGGTTATTTGTCTTTTTTTGTTGAGTTTTTACAGTATCATGTAGACTTTAGAGATCAGTTGCTGACCAGAATTGTCATAGCCAAAACCATTTTCCCAGTCTGTAGGTAATCTTTTTACTCTTTTAGCGAAGTCTTTGGATGACCATAGGTGTTTGATTTTCAGGAGCCTCCAGTTATCTAGTTTCTCTTCTGGTGTTTGTACATTGTTAGTAATGTTTTGTAACTGTTTATGCCATGTATTAGGGCTCCAAGCATTGTCCCTATTTTTTCTTCCATTTTAGATTTTATATTTAGGTTTTTGATCCATTTTGAGTTAGTTTTTGTGCATGGTGTGAGGTATGGGTCTTGTTTCATTTTTTTGCAGATGAATATCCAGTTATGCCAGCACCATTTGTTAAAGAGACTGCCTTTTCCCCATTTAACTGACTTTGGACCTTTGTCAAATATCAGCTGCTCATCGGAATGAATTTACATCTGGCTTCTGAATTCTGTTCCATTGGTCTAGGTATCTGTTGTTGTACCAGTACCAGGCTGTTTTGACTACTGTGGTGGTATAATATGTTCTAAAATCAGGTAGTGTGAGGCCTCCCACTTAATTCTTTTTCAGTAATGCTTTATTTACCCATTCATACCCACATTTTAAATAAAATACTTATATGTTTCTTCAGATTTGTTGCAGAGAATACGCATACTAACTGGTACTTTTTTTAAAAATGTGTTCCCTTATTTAAATGCACATGCCTCTGAACTTCCATAATTTAAAAATTTTTAATCTTCCTTCCTCCAAATTAACAGAAAGACCTGCATTCTTGAAAGGAAAAAGCTCTGGGCAATCTTCCTTTAACCATATTTCTGGCCTGAAAACTGGGATTGTGTAATTTCCTGTTCAGGTACTTTATAGGTATTATCCACCTTGTCCTCAGCACAACCTTTTAAAGTTAGATACTATCATTATCTCTGTGTTAGAAACGAGGAAACTGAGTCATATGGAGGTTAAGTAATTTGTCTGAGGTTAAAAATGTAGTAAGTTTTTCTTTTTTTTATTATTTGCATTGCACTTTAGATGAAGGTTTACAGAACTAGTTTCTTATCAAAGAATTAGTACACACATTGTTCCATGACATTGGTTAACAACCCCACAACATGTCAGCACTCTTCCTTCTCAACCCTGGGTTCCCTATTACCAGCTTTCCTGTTCCTTCCTGCCTTCTAGTCCCTGTCCCAGGGCTGGTGCGCCCCTTTAGTCTTGTTTTGTTCCATGGGCCTGTTCAATCTTTGGTTGAAGGGTGAACCTCAGGAGTGACCTAATTACTGAGCTGAAAGGGTGTCCAGGGGCCATACTCTTAGGGTTTCTCCAGACTCTGTCAGGCCAGCAATTCTGGTTTTTCTTTTTGAGTTAGAATTTTATTCTAAGTTTTTCTTCAGCTCTGTCTGGGACCCTATATTGTGATCCCTGTCAGGGCAGTCAGTGGTGGAAGCTGGGCACCATCTTGTTGTTCTGGACTCAGTCTAGTGGAGTCCATAGTAGATGTGATCCATTAGTTCTTTGGACTAATCTTTCCCTTGTATCCTTAGTACTCTTCATTCTTCCTTGCTCCTGAAGGGGTGAGACCAGTGGAGTATCCTAGATGGCTGCTCACAGGCTTTTAAGACCCCAGACTCTATTCACCAAAGTAGAATGTAGAATATATCCTATTCCCTGAGATTATGGTCTCCACAGCCCTCAGCCTGGCAATTCCGTCCCTCAGGGAGTTTGGCTGTGTCTATGGAACTACCATGACCTTGCCTTGTACAGGTTGTGCTGGCTTCCCCAGTATTGTGTACTGTCTTACCCATCACCAAAATATCCACTTATCTATTGTCTGTTAAGTATTGTACCCTCCCCACCCATCCCCTCCTTTGTAGCCATGAAAGATTGTTTCTTTTTGTATGTAAACCTTTTCATGAGTATTTAGAGCAGTAGTCTCATACAATATTTGTCCTTTTGTGATTGACATATTTTACTCAGCATAATGTCCTCCAGATTCATACATATTATGAGATGCTTCACAGATTCATTGTTGTTCTTTATTGTTGCATAATACTCCATTGTCTGTGTGTACCACGGTGTGTTTATCCATTCTTCTATTGTTGGGAATTTCGGTTGTTTCCATCTTTTTCTATTGTGAACAATGGTGTAATGAACATGGGTGTGCATTATGTCTGCCTGTGTGATGACTCTTATTTCTCTAGGATATATTCCTAGGAGTGGGATTGCTGGATCATATGGTATTTGTATTTTTAAGGAAGTGCCATATGGTTTTCCAAAATGGTTGTATCATTTTGCATTCCCAGCAGCAGTGCATAAGGGTTCTGATCTCCCTGCAGCCTCTTCAACATCAGTTATTTCCTGTTTTATGGATTTGTGCGAGTAATGCCAGGGTGTGATGGTATTTCATTGTGGCTTTGATCTGCATTTCTCTAATGTCTAGAGATCATGAGCATTTCCTCATGTGTCTGTTGGCTGCTTGAGTGTCTTCTTTAGTGACACATATGTTCCTTTTGTTTGCCCATTTTTTAATTGGATTGCCTTTTTAATGTAGAAGTGTTGGGGTTTTTTTTGTAGATTTTAGAGAGTAGACCTTTAACTGATTTGTAATAGCCAATTTTTTTCCCCCAATCTGTAGGTTCTCTTTTGACTCTTCTGGTGAAGTCTTTTGATGAGCATAAGTGTTTAATTTTTAGACGATCCCAGTTATCTAGCTTATCCTTTGCAGCTTGTGTGTTGTTGGTTGTGGTTTGTATCCTGTTAATGCCATGTATTAGGGCTTCTAGCATTGATCCTATTTTTTCTTCTATGAACTTCATGTTTTTGGGGTTTATATTTAGGTCTTTGATCCATTTTGAGTTAGTTTTTGTATATGGTGTGAGGTATAGCTCCTGTTTCATTTTTTTGTCGATGGACATCCAGTTTTGCTAGCACTGTTTGTTAAGAAGAATATCTTTTCCCCATTTTATGGACTTTGGGGCCTTGTTGAGGATCAGGTGTCCACAGGGGATGGATTTTCATCTGGGTTCTCAATTCCGTTCCATTAGTCAACATATCTGTCATTGTACTAGTACCAGGCTGTTTTGACTACTGTAGTTGTATAGTAGGTTCTGAGGTCAGTTAGTGAGAGTCCTCCTAATCTATTCTTCTTCTTCAATAGCGCTGTACTTATCTGGGGATTCTTCCCTTTCCATATAAAGTTAATGGTAAGTTTTTCCATCTCTTTAAAGAATGTTGTTGGTATTTGGATTGGGATTGCATTGTTTTTGTAAATTACTTTGGGTACAATTGTGATTTTCACAGTATTGAATCTACCTATGCATGAGCGTGGTATGTTATTCCATTTATGTAGATCTCTTTTGGTTTCTTGCAGTAGTGTTTGTAGTTTTATTTCTGTAGGTCTTTCACATCCCTGGTTATATTTATTCCCAAGTGTCTTAGTTATCTAGTGCTGCTGTAACAGAACAAAGAGAAGCTTATTTTTCCCAGTAAAGTAGGGTAAAAGTCCAAATTCAGCCTGTCAGCTCCAGGGGAAGGCTTTCTCTCTCTGTTGACCTTCTCAACTGTCTTCCTCCAGACTAGGAACTTCTCAGCTCAGGGACTCCGGGTCTAAAGGATGCACTCTGCTCCCAGCACTGCTTTCTTGGTGGTATGAGGTCCCCAACTCTCTGCTTCCCTTTCCTTTTATCTCTTGAGAGATAAAAGGTGGTGCAGACCCCACCTCAGGGAGACTCCCTTTACATTGGATCAGGGAGGTGACCTGAGTAAGAGCGGTGTTACAAGCCCACTCTAATCCACATAAAATTACAATCACAAAATGGAGGACAACTACACAATACTGGGAATCATAGCCTAACCAAGTTGACACATATCTTTTGGGGAATACAATTCAATCCATGAGATCAAGTATTTTATTTTTTAGGGGTTATTATAAATGGTATTGTTTTCCTGATTTCCTTTTCATCATTATCTTTATTGGTGTATAGGAATCCAAATATTTTTTGTATGTTTATCTTGTATCCTGTCAGTCTGCTGAACCTTTCTAGTAGTTCCAGTAGTTTTCTCTTGGAATCTTTTGGGTTTTCTATGTTTATCTTGTATCCTGTCAGTCTGCTGAACCTTTCTAGTAGTTCCAGTAGTTTTCTCTTGGAATCTTTTGGGTTTTCTATGTATAGTATCATATTATGTATAGTATCATATTATCCAAATAGGGAGCGTTTAAATTCTTCATTACCAATTTGGATGCCCTTTATTTCTGTTTCTTGTCTTATTGCTCTAGGTAGGGCTTCCAGCACAACGTTAAATAGAAGTGGTGATAAAGCGCATCCTTTCTTGTTCCTCTTATAAAGGGGAATGTTTTCAGCCTCTCTCCATTAAAAATGATGTTGGCGGTTGGTTTTGCATGTACGCCCTTTATTATGCTGAGAAATTTTCTTTTTATACCTATTTTATAGAGAATTTTTATCAGAAATTGGTGTTGGACTTTGTCAAATGCCTTTTCTGCATTGATTGAGATGATCATGTGATTCTTTTCTTTCTTTCTGTTTATGTGGTGGATTACATTGATCAATTTTCTGACATTGAACCATCCTTAAATACCTGGTATGAATGAATCCTACTTGGTCACGGGGTATTATTTTTTTTTGATATGCTGCTGAATTCTATTGGCTAGTATTTTGTTGAGAATTTTTGCATCTATATTCATGAGAGATATTGGTCTGTAATTTTCTTTTTTGTGGTGTTTTTGCCTGGTTTTGTATCAGAGTTATGCTGGCTTCATACAATGAATTCAGAAGTATCACTTCCTTTTCTGTGTTCTGAAATTGTTTGAGTAGTACTGGTGCAAGCTCTTCTCTGAATGTTTGGTAGAATTCTCCAGTAAAGCCATCTGGGCTAAGCCTTTTTTTGGGGGGGGTGGTTAATTACCTTTTCAATTTCTTCTCTTGTTATGAGTTTGTTCAGATTTTCAACATCATTTTGTGTTAGTTTGGGTAGGTAGTGTGTTTCTAGAAATTTGTTCATTTCCTCTAGGTTTTCAAATTTGTTGGAGTATAGCGTTTCATACTACTCTGTTAAGATCCTCTTTATTTTAGCTGGGGCTGTTGTAATGTCCCACATTTCATTTCTTACTTGGATTATTTGAGTCCTCTCGTGTTGTTCTTTTGTCAGTTTGGCTGGTGGCTTGTCGATTTTGTTGATCCTTTCAGAAAACCAACTTTTGGTTTTGTTGATTCTTTGTATTGTTTTACTATTCTCTATTTCATTTATTTCTGCTCTGATCTTATTTCCTTTTTTTCTGGTGGCTGTGGGGTTCTTCTGTTGTTCTCTTTCTATTTGTTCAAGTTGTGTAGCTAATGTTTTGATTTTGTCCCTTTCTTCTTTTTTGATGTGTGCATCTATTGCTATAAATTGACCTCTGAGGGCTACCTTTGCTGTTTCCCAAAGGTTTTGCTATGATGTGCTTTCATTCTCGCTGATTTTAGGAATTTTTTAATTCCATCTCTGATTTCTTCTTTTACCCAGTGGTTTTTAAGCAGGGTGTTATTCAGTTTCCATGTAATTGATTTTTTCCCTTATTCTTCCTGTTGTTAATTTCTACTTTGATGGCATTGTGGTCAGAGAAGATGTTTTGTATTACATCAATGTTTTGGATTTTGGCGAGGGTTGCTCTGTGGCCTAAGATGTGGTCTATTCTGGGGAATGTTCCATGTGCATTGGAAAAGAATGGGTACTTTACCGCTGTTGTGTGGAGTGTTCTGTATATGTCTATGAGGCCAAGTTGGCTGATTGTGCTCTTTAGCTCTTCTGTATTTTTGTTGAGCTTCTCTCTGGATGTTCTGTCCTTTACCGAGAGTGGTGTGTTGAAGTCTCCTACTATTATTAAGGAACTGTCAATTTCTCTTTTTAGTGCAGTTAGAGTCTGTTTTATGTATTTTGGGGCCCTGACATTGGGTGTGTAGATGCTTATTATGGTTAAGTCTTCATAATTGATCATCCCTTTAATCAATATATAGTGCCCTTCTTTGTCTTTTATGGTGGATTTTGTATTAAAGTCTGTTTTATCTGAGATTAGTTTTGCCACTGCTGCTCTTTTTTGGTAGTTATTTGCTTGATATATTGTTTTCCATCCTTTGGTTTTTAATAAATTTACACCTGTGTTTCTTAAGTGTGTCTCTTGTAGATAGCATACTGCTGGAGCTTTTTTTTTTTTTTTAATCCATTCTGTCACTCTCTATCTCTTTATGGGTGTATTTAGGCCATTTACATTCAGTATAATTATTGATAGGTGTGAGTTTATTGTTGTCATTTTTTAGTGCTAATGTTTCCTTTGTTCCTCTTACTCTCCTGTGCTGAGTTCCTTTTTTTTTTTTTTAGTGTGGATTTCTTTTTCATTTCTTTTGTTTTGTAGATTTTGTTTTTATTGAGACTTTATGTTTTCCTTCTTTATTTTGATGACTAGGTTTATTAACTTTCTTTGTGGTTACCTTGAAATTTACCCTTATCTTCCTAGGTTTGAAGTAGTCTATGATTACTTCGTATCACCTTGCCTTCCTCTCCATTAGAAAGTTCTATACCTACGCCATTTATTCCCTCTTTTATTGTTCTGATGTTGATGTCATTTACAGATTAACCTCTCTGGTTTCCTGTTGCAATTCTTTTGGTTATGGATAGTCCTTGAGAGTTCATTTCCTGGCTGGTACAATCTTATGTCCTAGATTCAGGCCATGGCCTGATGTTGTTTGTTCTCAGCTTTTCATCATTCGTGATATTAGGGAAGTTTTCTGTCAGCAATTCTACAATGGTCCTCTCTGTGTTTTCCATTTTCTCTCCCTGATCTGGTACTCTCATCACTTGTCAATTTTTGCTTTTTCATTCTCAGGGTTTCCTCATTTTTCTTCATTCTTTTTTCTGTTTTTTCCTCAAACAGAGTTGTATCCAAGTGTCTGTCTTCAATTTCACTGATCCTGTCTTCCGTCATTTCAAACCCGCTCCTCAGTCCTTCTATGACACTGTCCATTTCTGAAACTTTTTGTTTATCTTTTGGATTTCTAATTGTTGTTTTTGTATGATTTCTAGTTGTGAATGTAT
This sequence comes from Elephas maximus indicus, assembly GCF_024166365.1. Lineage (NCBI taxonomy): Eukaryota > Metazoa > Chordata > Mammalia > Proboscidea > Elephantidae > Elephas > Elephas maximus. The sequence continues at coordinate 111,781,880 of NC_064826.1, read as the reverse complement.
TTTGGGATTTTTTTCCTGTATCATTTTCCTGAATTCTTCCATTTTTCTGTCTGTATTTTCCATGAATTTGTTTGTGTTTTCCATAAATTAGTGTATTTTTTCCTCATTTTTGCCTGCTTGTTGCTTCAACTCTTGTATAGTTCTGAATGTTAGAAACCTGAATTCCTTGTCAGGCAGTTCTAGTGTGTTTTCTTCTATGGAAAGTCATCTGTTGTTTTATTTTGGATGCCTACTGGAACCATCTTGTCCTGTTTTTGTACATGTTTTGATATTGTTTGTTGTCTTCCAGGCATTTAGTAGTTATTTTCTTCTTTTTTTGATTGTAGACTTGTTTGTTTTGTCCTTTTGATTGTTTTATTTGGTCATGTCTGAGCAGGCTGGCTGTGTGTTCTTTGTTGTTTACTTGTCTGTAGTCACAATATTTTTCACTTCCTTGTCCAACGTGTGAGGCCTGTCACTCAGCTATGGTGCAGCAGGGCAAGTCCAACTGAAGGGGAGATTGGAGGCTGGGATAGGTTGTTTGTGGCACGTATTGGGGCCTATAGGAAGGACCAGGTATCTGTGCAGGTCAGGTTCCAGTAGGCCGTGTGTATACTGCTCAAAGGTGTGACGTTCAGTGCACTGTGCAGAGAGGCAAGAAAGAGTGGGGAGGTTGTGGTGTATGGAGCTAGTATGGGAAAGAGGACAGAGAAACAGGAACCAAAAACAAACAAAGGAAAAAAAGCACACAGACACACATGCAGCTGCTTTCCCTTACTCCCTGTCAGCCGATCTCTGACAGGGGTCCAAGATTGCGAATCCATGCCACATTAGCTGGAAAGGAGCCTTGGCAAGTATCTCTCCTAGCTCTCAGTCCTGTCAGTTTCTTGTTCCATTCGGTGTTTGGCTGAGTTCTTTATCTCTTCTTTTGACACTTCGGGTTCCAGGAATGTCATTTGTCTCTGTTTTACTTAGTCTTCCGGGTCTTTGCTGTGGAGGGAAGGCATGGTGCTTCTGTCTGTGGTGCCATGTTGGCCAACAGTCTGTAAGTGATTCTTGAACAGTGAGCACTGAACACATGGTTTTACCGCTTTCCTCCATAAATGTCACCATAGTGATAGCAAGCAATTTTTAAAAGGTATATGCCACATGATCAAGATAAGGGGAGAGAAGATAACAGCAGCATCATTTTAAAATCTGCAATGGATGACAGGAGACAAACTTAGCAGGCTGCAGATATCTGAATCTAAGACAGCAATGGGGGAAGTTCAGCGGCAAGCTAATCTATTTGTATAATCCTGGAATCTCACAGCTTGGAGGAAATAAGCACTTCAAAACTGAGGATGAAGGTGGGGCTGAAATGACTATTGTTTGAATGTTGTATAATAGGCATTTAGATCCCCAGAAATCTTCTCCAATCTTGAGGAACCTAGCAACTGCCTTGCCCTAACCGTAGAAAAAAAAAAAAGGAACACTGGTATTTTACTGTATGGAATGGATAAATCGGAGAACCTTTGGGCAGGGGACCCAGGCACAGCTGACGGCAGAGGTAGTGCCCTGGAAATGGAGTGCTAAGTGAACATATTTATAAGAAGTCAGTGAGATGTTCCCAGATCATTATCCCTTAATTCCTCACCACCCTTGCTCCCAGCATTAGATTGGAGAATTCATCCCTGGATAAATTGATCAACCCGTAAGAAAATCCTACAGATAGTGACTGTAATGGGTTAAATTACATCCACTCACAAAAAAGATATGCTGAAGTCCTAAAACCTGGTAACTATGATGTAATCATATTTGGGAATAATGATCTTTGCTTGTGTGATTAAGTTAATATGAGGTCATACTGGAGTAGGGCAGACCTAGTCCAGTATAACTTGTGTCTCTGGACTAGAGAAGAAGAGACACAGATACAGGCACACAGAGAAGAGCGCCATGTGAGGATGGAGGCAGAGACTGGAGTCATGTTGCCACAATCCAAGGAACACCTGGGGCTACCAGAAGCTGGAAGAGACAAAGAAGGATCTTCCCCTAGAGCTTTTGGAGAGAATATGGCCCTGCCAACACCCTTAACTCAGACTTCTAGCCTCCAGAACTATGAGATAATAAATTTATGTTGTTTAAAGTCACTCACTTTGTGGCACTTTGTTAGGACAGCCTAGGAAACTACCACGCTAACATATGAAGATTGCCCACCAAAAAGGTGAAGCCAGATCTTTATGTGGTGAAGCCAGTAGTAAATACCATCCATCATACAGAAAGCTCCAAATAAGCATTTTAGCCTCACCCTTGAATATGGGCAGACATCCAAATATATCTAGATATTTGCAGAAAACCTCTAATTTGAAAGACAGATTGAGAAAAATAGAGCAAACAAAACAAAACATTTAACAAATTTGGAGTAAACAAAAACCATGTACAGAATGAGAAATCTGATTGAAAAAATCTATAATATCATCAGAGAGATAAGAGAAAATAAGACTTCTATGACACATGGACAGTAGTTTATCTAAACAAACAAAAAAAATCTGGAAATTAAAAATGCCTTGGCAATGAAAAATTAAATAGAAAAGTTGGAAGATAGAGTTTAAGGCTATCTTCACTGAGAAGAAAGAGAAGGAGTGAGAGGGGCTGAGGGATGTGGCAGCGGGTGGGGGAGAGAGGGAGAGAAAGGTGGGGTGAGGGTGGGGAGAAGAAGAAGAATAGAGGGAGAACTTACTCCAGATAAAGCACAAAGTTGTACCAGAAAGGAAATGTTATCATAATATGTGGCTCAGCTGTGACAAACCAAAACATATTCATAAAAAATAAACAATGAGTATAGAACTAGCCATAATCTTTAATCAATCTCTATTGGGCAACTAGTAGTAGGAGTGTCTTGTGTGTGTGTGTTTGGGGTAGAATTTTAGGTATTTAAATCCTTATCTTCTATAGTAAAAAAAAAAAAAAAAGAAACCAATAATGATATTTAACATAGAAAAATCAAGAAATAGCGGTGTAAGTTTTTTTTTTTTTTAAAGAAAAATGGTTGTAACAATACCAAAAGATAGAAGAAGTAAATGAAAGAAAAGAATCAAAATGGTTACCATTGGATTGGATGTCAACAATAATTGACAGGAGCCTTTATGAGACACATACACGCATCTTTCCTAAAAATAAGTAAAGGACCAAATAAAAAAAGTAGCCTGAGGCTACCCATCTAGTAAATACCAAGAAAGGAACTCTCACTGAAGTCTGTCTCCTGTCTCCATTGTCCTTGCTCTTAATCATTTTTTTGTACTGACTTCCCAGTTATCACCTTCCCATTTGTGTGTGTGTGTGTGTATGTGTGTGAGGAGGTGGCTGGTATAAAGCTTCAGACTCACCTACTCTTTAATTTCCAATTATCTTCAAAACACAGCAACTGTTAGTTCACATCTACTGGAACAGAAATTCTTGCAAATGCCAATATTTTACACAGAAGTATAGCATTGTACATTAGAGAAACCTGTGATTGTGAAGTTTGCATTTGACTTGCCCTACACTTCAGATTCCTAAGTACAACCTGAAAAAATGTCCAGAAGGCATCGCATTTTTCATCAGGCTTCCAGCTTGTTTCACATTTAACCCATCCTGACTTTTTCTTTGCTTATTTTGGACTCCAGAGCCTGGGGAGCCTGCCTGTGGATTGTTGGAGTTGTCCCAGCAGATTTGATAAAAATCATAGCTGATCCTTTTTTTCTGACAGAAAACTGGGGCTAATAAGTGATTCTGCTTTACTTTCTCTGTTCATTTAATTCCCTCTGCCTTAGGATGAGTCATCTCAAAAGAGGAGTTTGATAAATTTCCCCTAATTACAAATTACACTGAGGGTTCCTGCCATTTCCTCGGGTTTGGTTAGAAGAAGGTTTCTATTAAACAATCGTGTAGGATTTGGTCATCAATTTTTCAAACCTGTGAGTGTATTTGTGTACTAGGTGAACTTCGAGTGCTTCAGAGACCTTAACTATTTCAGTTTGTCATTCTTCTTAGTACTTCATGATCAGGATGAAAAGGAGGAAGGATGTACAATAGAGGAGGTTAGCAAGAAGTGGGTGAGGGGAAGATGGTGCACTAGAATGAAAGGAAAGGAGACAGGAGAAAGTGAGAAGGAGAATGGGTGCACAAGAAAGATTAGGCAGCAAGTAGAGGAGAAAAGAAGTGAAAGAAAGAGAAAAGGGAGGAATCAGGAGAAGAGGTATAGAGGTAAAAGCAATTAGCACCCTCCCCCCCAAAAAAGAGTGAGGAAATGATTTAAACTTGGGAACGTACAGATAAGTGAAGGAAAATACCACTCTCTCCATTATATAACCAGTAATTACCAAAGTCTATTGGTGAGTGTCACAGATGGCTAAGGGCTCAGCTACTAACTGGAAGGTTGGTGGTTTAAAACCCATCCAGAGGTGCCTTGGAAGACAGGCCTGGCAATCTGCTTCTGAAGGGATAACCCATTGTTGTCCAGTCTTTCCAACTAATAGCTACCCTACAGGACAGAGTAGAACTGCCACATAGGGTTTTCAAGGAGGCTTGTGGATTTGAACTGCCAACCTTTTGGCTAGCAGCCAAGATCTTAACCACTGTGCAGCCATGAAAACTCTATAGAGCAGTTCTACTCAGTAACACGGGGGGTACCCATCAGTTGGAATTGGCTTGGCGGTGGCAGTGGGTTTTTTTCTTTTATTCATCCGTCAATCTCTTCTGGGCTTTCTCTCCCTCACTTTATATATAAAAAGTCCAGCTGACACGTACTTAGTGTATTTACTCTCTAGTGATTTCCCCAGTTTTGTTTTGTTTTTTAAATTGCTCCAGAGATTATATAGTTGTTACTATCAAGAAATTTTTTCCAATAGGAGCTAGTTGGCCATACCAGGAACATAATTACCCTATGCACTTATACATTGCGTTGCTTCATACGTATACATCCATAAACAATATATAGTATGGTTTTGCATACTTTGTATGGTTAATCATAAGATATTATACATATGCTTCTGAGGCCTTTTTCTACTCATTACGTTTTTGAGATTTATGATACATATAGTACTGTCTTAGTCATCTAGTGCTGCTATAACACAAGTACCACAAGTGGACGGCTTTAACAAAGAGAAATTTATTTTCTTACAGTCTAGTAGGCTAGAGGAAACACTGGTGGCGTAGTGGTTAAGTGCTATGGCTGCTAACCAAGAGGTCAGCAGTTTGAATCCGCCAGGCTCTCCTTGAAAACTCTGTGGGACAGTTCTACTCTGTTCTATAGAGTTGCGATGAGTTGGGATGGACTCAACAGCAGTGGGTTTGGTTTGTTTTTTTTTAGTGGGCTAGAAGTCCAAATTCAGGGCATCAGCTCTGGAGGAAGACTTTGTCTCTCTGTTGGCTCTGGAGGAAGGTCTTTGTCCTCAATCTTCCCCTGGTCGAGTAGCTTCTTAGGTGCTGGGACCCTGGGTTCAAAGGATGTGCCCTGCTCCCGGTGATGGTTTCTTGTTGGTATGAGGTCCCCACTCTCTGCTTGCTTCCCTTTCCTTTTATCTCTAATGAGATAAAAGGTGGAGCAGGCCACACCTCAGGGAAACTCCCTTTACATTGGATCAGGGACTTGTTCTGTCAGGGTGTTACAATCCCACCCTAATCCTCTTTATCGTAAAATTACAACCACAAAATGGAGGACAAGCACAGAATACTGGGAATCATGGCCTAACCAAGTTGGTATATTCACATTTAGGGGGGGACATAATTCAATCCATGACAACCACTAATTTCCTCAGTTTAATTTCTATATGGTATTTCATTACATGAATGGACTAATATTTATCCAGTCTCCTGTTGATGGGTATTTTAATTATTTCTATTTTTCTTTTGTGCTAAAGTAACATTATTCTTCATATTGCATTGTGCATATGAAATGGAATTACAAAGTGAAAGGCCTATACATATTTAACTTTATTAAAAAAAAAAATATTAGATCACTCCAAATCAGCTCCAAAATTATTTCTGATTTATTCTTCTACAGGCATTCTTTCTGCATACCCTTTCCTCAGACTTTCTGAATTTTTGCCAAATTCATGAATGTTATCTCACTACTTTAATTTATAATCCCAGAGTTTGATCATCTTTTCATGCTTATTAGTTATTTGTATTCTCTTTTGTTGATTATCTGTTAATATCATTTGTCCATTTTTTAAATTGGGTTGTTTGTATTTTTGATTTTAATTTGCATAGTTATTTACATATTCTTAAAGTAATTCTTTTACATATATGTTTTTGCATTTTTACTTGTTTGTGACTTTTTTGAACTTTGCTCATCTTTATCTTTCTATATAAATTTAACAGTCATATTTATCCTATTTTTCTTTACAATTTTTGCTGTGTCTTGTTTAAGAAATTCTTCTCTACTCGAAGTCATTTTTTTCCTAATGGTTCAGAGGATTTGTTTTTATGAGTAGGATTTTTTTTCTGTATGTTGTAAGTTGATATATATATATACATAATACATATATATATATATAAAACAAACCCATTGCCTATGAGCTGATTCTGACTCACAGCGACACGGCTGGTGGTTTAGAACAGTTGACATTTTTGGTTAGCAGCTATAGCACTTAACCACTATGCCACCAGGGCTATACGTATAAATAAAACCCAAATCAAAAACAAACCTGCTGCCATCAAGTTGATTCTGACTCATAGCGGCCCTATAGGACAGAGAAGAACAGGGTTTCCAAGGCTGTAATCTTTACAGAGGCAGGCGGCCACATCTTTCTCCCCCCAGTTGATATATGACAAAGGTGGCATTAAAAGGATGGACTATTCAAGATATAATGTTGTAAAAATTGATTATCCAGACAGGTTCTACCTATCTGGATAATCTTTCTAATCTATCAAATCTATCTATCTATCTGTCTGTCTGTCTATCTCTCTATCTCTCATCTATCTCTCTATCTCTCTATCATCTATCTTTCTATCTATCATCTATCTATCTGTCGTCTATCTATCTACACATATGTGTGTGTGTATACATGAGTATATATATAGATATATATTTTTTTCTCCCTATCTGGATTATCAATTTTTATATAAATATGTAAATTTTCCCCCTATCTCGATAGTCGATTTTTATAGCATTGTTTGGTTTTGGGACTTTTTTCTTTCTTTTGATTTATTCCACATTTCCTTTGCTTTAGTAATAAGACAATGTCTTATAAGAAAAGTTCGACTTTCTTATGCTTTTTCTTCAGAATTGTCTTAGCTAATCCTGGTTCTTTTAAATTTCAACTCCTCAAGTTCTGTAATTGACCTCATTGGATTTTGACCACAACTGGAATTAATATATAGATAAATTGGGAGTAGGAATGATTCCTTCATCATATTTAGTGTTCCCATTCATTATATCTGTGCCTATTTCAATGTCTATGTGTATTTCTACACCCATGTCTATTCTATGCCTACGTCTGCATCTGCTCCTATGTCTGTATCTATTGTATCAATACATATGTAGATATAACTACATTTATGTGGGTTTTAATTTTTTTATTCAGTGATGATTTGTAATTTTTCTCTATTAAAGTCCTAAACTTTTTTTTTAATGTTTATTCCAAACGCCTTATGCTTCCTGTTGCCATTATAAGTGGAATTGTGTTTTACAATTTTATTATGTTTTAATTTTTGCTTGATGTACAAGGTTACCACTGATTTTTATATCCAGACATCTTACTGCCTTTTTTTTTTATAGTAGTTTTAGTAGTTTCTTTTTTACTTTCCTGGAGATATCTACCACAATGTTTGCAAATAAGGATATATTGTTTGCAAATAAAGACAGTTCAATTTATTTATTTATAACTCTTATTTATATTTCTTAAAGGAAAAATTTTCTCATTGTATTGCCTAGGATCTCCAGTACAATGTTGAATAGAAATGAAAATTTGTATTCTTTTCTAATTCTGTCTCTAAAAAAATGCATCTAAGATTTTGCCATTAATTATGATATTTGCTTTAGGGTTCTGTTAACTACCATTTATCAGATTGAATAAATTCCTTTTGTTTCCTGCCTGCTAAGTGCATTTTTAATCATAAACATTAGATTTTACTAGTATTTGCATCATTTGAAATGATTATGTGATTTTTCTTTCTTATTTTGTAAATACAATGTTTCATTAACATTGGTTTTTGATGTTGAAGCGTCTTTGTGTTCTTGAGAGGAAACCCTACTGGGTCATTATGTATTTTTAATACACTGCTGAAAATGACTTGATGGTATTTTCATTCAGGACTTTGCTTATTTGTCTTTAATGATATTGACCTATGTTTACATTCCCTTGCACTATCTTTTTCTAATTCTGGTGTCAAGTTCATAATAGCCAAATAATGAGTTGGCTAATTTTCAGTCTTTATTATTATCTGGAATATTTTGTGTAAGAAAGGAATCAACCCTTTCCTGATAGCTTGTATGTGTTTTTGTTAATGTCTAAGTGTGTATGTATAGACTTTTGAATATCATTTCAATTTCTTTAATAACAATTAATTTATTCTGTCTGCCTGTTTCTTCTTGGTCAGCTTTATGAATTTATATTGTTATAGAAAATTATTCCTTATACCTAAGTTTTTGAATTTGCGACAGTGGGTTTGTTCATATATTCTCATAGATTTCAATCCTTAGAGTATTTCCGGTTCTTTGTGCTTTATCTGTTTTCTAAGTACAATATGAAGCATTCACCTCTGGATAACACAAATGGTTTGCACTCCACATCTAACTAAAAGGTTGTTAGCTCAAACCCACACAGTGACACTGTAGAAGAAAGGCCTGGCGATCTGCCCCCATAAAGATTATAACCAAGAAATCCCTATAGAACTCTGTTCTAATCTGTAGCAAATCCAGTCGCCATGAGTTGGAATTGACGCAAGGGCAATGGGTTTGGTTTTGTTTACTCTGCTATCTCTCTGGATTTTCACTGTCTCTCTGAGGTAAGGATTATTATCCCTGTTTTTCAGATGAAGAAAAAAGGCAAAGAGATACCAATTGACTCCAACAGGGTCACATAGCTGGCATATGCTGGGATGAGGATTCAAATTCAATTTTGGTGTTTTTAATTTGGTCTTCTCCTGGCCCTCTTATAGAGTAAGAAAGGTTTCTTAATGGCCCCACAACTTTGACAGGGTCCTCTCCCTCCTATTTACTTTTCTTTCTCTTTCATGGCTCTCCTTCATTTTTAATGAATATTCATTATGTTTGGATTTAAAAATTAGGTAGTGATTGCTCCTCCATGTCTCCCTCTTCTCCTTATGACGTACCTTATTGGAGGGTCGGAAGCTGGATAAAAGGGAGCTGGGTTTATTTTGGCACTTAGTGAATCTGAGGTTTAGTCATTCATTTTACACAGCACTGATGATCTCATTTCTGACCAAAGGAAATATTGTAAACAAGGGAAATATATCCAAGAGAATGCTGTGACCTTATGCATTCAAATGAAGACATTCAATCCCAGTTCTCCTAGGAATCTTTAGACCTTGATGAGATTCTATTTGCATTAATAGAAGCTATGAAATTCAAATGTTTAGGCCAGTACCAAGGGTGTTGGCAGTGTAATGAGATGGATTAAGGAAAGAAACATTCAGTCTGATCAGGTAAATCTGTTAATGAGTTCTCATAGACAGTGAAATTAGGAGAGAAAAATTAGTCTGGTCTGGACAAACAGGAGTCCACAGAGATGGGGAACAAGGGTTTGTACTTAACTCAAGGTTATATGATTCATCTCAACTTCCTGTGTTAGACTTCTTTGCTCCTGAAATCTTTATAATTTGGTATTATTTATAAATTCTTTATATGGACAGGAGAAGCTGTTTAGCTTAATAAAAATAAGCATTTTTTGAGGACCTACTCTATGCTGGGAACTTTGTCATTTAATTTAATCATGATACTCATGACTTCTTACATGAAAATTAAGCTTAATTATGATTAATATTTCATTTTAATTGCTTGCTTAAAGGCCTGTCTTAGCAATTAAAGTATAAGTCCCATGAGGCAAAACAGCATCTTTCTTTTGCATCCCCAGTTCTTGGCATAGTTCTTGACATACATGCAGCACTTGTTGTTATTACCTGTCATTGAGTTGGCCTTCGACTCATGGTGACCCCATGTACAATGGAACAAAACACTGCTAAGTCTTCCACAATCCCTGTGATCCATAGGTTTTTTTTTTAAATAATTTATTTTATTTTTGTTACTGTTGGTGAGAATATACACAGCAAAACATACACTAATTCAACAATTTCTACACGTACAATTCAGTTACATTGATTACATTGTTCGAGTTGTGTAACCATGCTCAGCCTACTTTTCTGAGTTATTCTTCCTCCATTAACATAAACTCACTACCCCCTAAGTTTTCTATCTAATCTTTCAAGTTGCTGTTGTCATTTTGATCCTATTTAGATAAACCTTTAAAAAAGCACAATGCTCAAGGCAGACATTCTTTACTAGTTAAGCTAAACTGCTGTTTGGTTTTAAGAAGATATCAGAGGATACTTTTGGTTTAATGTTTAAATATTATCTCAGGACAATAGTTTTGGGGGCTCATCAAGCCTACATGGCTCCAGAAAATCTGGATTCCATTAGAATTTTTAATTCTGTTCTGCATTTTCCCCTTTTTGATCAGGATTCTTCTATAAATCCATAGGGTTTTCATTGGTTGATTTTCAGAAGTTGATCACTAGGCCTTTCTTCCTAGTCCATCTTAGTCTGGAAGCTCCACTGAAACTCGTTCAGCATCATAGCAACATGCAAGCCTCCACTGACAGATGGGTGGTAGCTGTATATGGGACGCATTGGCCAGGAATCTAACCAGGGTCTCCTGCATGAAATTTGAGAATTCAATCACTGAACAACTGGTGTGTCACTGTGCAGGACTCAGACATTATAAAACATGTTGAATGAATGAACAAATTGTGGCTATCTCCAAACTCTCAGTCTAGTTTCAGAGCCCATACTTTGTTCTGTAACCTTAACCATTGTAGTCCTTGTACTGCACTTATTGTTGAGCTCCAGAAGGGCAAAAGTCTTCATTTTGTTCCCTCATGTATTCCAATGCCTAAGACAGTATTAGATTCAGTATTATTTATTAAATTTATGGTTGAATACAATGACAATGTTTTTCTCATTAATCTCTGATTTCTTTAAAAGTAGACGATCTTGTCTTGTTTTTATTTCTAGTTCTGAGCACAATGGCTGGCACAGAGAAAGGACAACGTCTGTATCACAGAGGAGAAAGAAATGACTCAGGAATGTTCGAGAGTGGTTCCAGTTTCAGTTCTGGAACTGGAAGGGGATTAAAGTTCCTGCTTCCCCGAGTTCCAATCCAGTGCTTAGAAATCCAACTAGGGCGAACTATGTTTTCAAGAAGCTACTTTCTTTACCAGTATCTGTTTTCTGATACATCCTAACATTGTTCTTAAATATTTTTCGAAACCCATGCTCTTTCAAGAGTCTACAATAGTTTCTCAGAGATTTCTCTTAATTATCATATTCTTTTATAAAGAAACATTTCACATACTCCTTGTAAGTACTTGAAAGTAATCATGCTGTACAAAACTCCAGTCCCTCATCCCCAGTCACATCACTAGGAAATTTACAACAAAATGAGAAGAGGAGTCGTCTTTCTTCAGCCGTCTCTATCTCTGCATATTAAATCTCAAGTATTGGTGGATACGGTCATTTACCACCGACACTAAAACACGCATTCCCAAGGTATCCCGGCAACCTGCAGAGCAATCTAATCATGACAGACATTAAAGAGTGGCTTGCTTCCCTTAGACATTAGAAAAATGAAAACCTTGTATCTTTATAGTCATTCAAAGGTGAATTTTGAGTACTAAAAAGAAAAATAAAAAGACCTCCTTCAAAATTTAATCTTTTCAGTAAAGTGTATATTTCTCATACATTTAAATAATTGCAATAGTCACGGAAACACATTTATTCCAAATTTTGTAGGTGGCTGTATAGCCTCTGGGTATACATTTTGAAGAGCAATAATAATATAAGAAAGGGTATTAAAGATTTCAATTTAACCAACAACAGAAAAAAGGGCTTCATATTCATGCAGATCACCCGCTAGCACTGACCTCAGTTTTGAATGTCACCTCTAAGTAGTGGACAGTGACATTAGTTTCAAAGGAACAGCTATGGAAAGGCTATTACTACTCTTGCTCTTAGGCCCTCTTCTTGGGCAGAGTAAGAAGAGCACCTGTGGAGGTATTTACACCTGTGGTGACCTTGAGCTGCGGCAGTAGAGCAGCGGGTGGAGATTTTCCTCCTGAACATACCATTGCTTACTAGGCCTCCCTTTCCTTAACTAATAATGAGACAGATGTACTAGAGGATCCAGAATAGGGGAGCATTTTAGAATATTTGTGTCAGGAGGTATCTCTGATGTTGTCCCCTCCAGCCCTGCTCGATAAAAACTTTTGAAGATTCATTGCAGGTATCTCCCCCACACCACCCCTATCTCATACTCATCCACACCCAGATTGGATGTTTTCATTGCCAGAGTGCCCACTACCTTGTCCGATGTATGAATTATCTATTGCTGTATAACAAGTCACCCAAAACTTAGTTTAACAAACGTGTTTTATCTTCCACAATTTCAGAGGATCAGGAATCCAGGAGTGATATAGCTATCTGGTTCTGGCTCAGGATCTCTCATGAAGGGAGTGCTTAAGATGGAAGCCACAGTGTCTTTTATAACTTATGACATACAATGACTTTTGCCCTATTCTGTTGGTGGGAGGGACTACAAAAGAATGTGAATACCAGGAGGCAGGGGTCATTGGGGTCTCTTGGAGGCTGCCTACCACATCAGGCATAGCACATTCTCTTATGGAATAGCTCTGCCTTATACAAAATTTAACACTTTGATTTTTGGGCCAAAGAAATTCCAGGTTAATTCTGCTTCAAAAACAAAACAAAAACCCAAACCCACTGCTGTTGAGTCAGTTCCAACTCATAGCAACCCTGTAGGACAGAGGAGAACTGTCCCATGGGGTTTCCAACAAGTGGCTGGTGGATTTGAACTGCCGGTTAGCAGCAGAACTCTTAACCACTGCACCATCAATTCTGCTTCAGCAACTAGTAAAATATTACCAACTACCCCCTTTGTCATCTCCCCACCTCTGCCTCCAGTCTCTGATGGTTTCCAATTTGGGCCCACTCTGGAGCTTGTGGATTTTCTTGGGAGCATTCTATCCCTGGAGTTTGGCGGGGTAACTGTTCTACAACTGGGTGAGTTATAATGTCATCTGTTTGCTCTGCTGTCATGGTGAGCCTGTCTACCCTCCTAAGTCTAGTCAAATTGACAAACGCACACTGGGCACCTTTTGTGTGAGGCACTGTGCAGGGGGTGCCATGCAGAGGGAAAGATGGGTGGTATCTGCCCTCAGAACCCTCACAGCAAGGATCCTGACAGGCAGCTAGCCTACTTCACTACACAGGGAACTTGAGTGTTCCTATGTGAGGGGAGCTCAAAGTCAAGGCATGCACGTGACAGACAAACGTTGCTGCACAACACCTGGTTGGTTGATGTCTACTGAGACTGGTCTGTTCATCCAAGCCTTCTTTTGGAAATATTTGGCCCAGTTTAACAAAAACTTTTAAATATTCATTCCCTTTTGCTTTTAGGTGGAGTTCCTGGGTGGTGGTAATGGTTAACTCAAAGGTTGAGGTTTGAATCCCCCCAGAGGCACCTCAGAAGAAAGGCCAGTTATCTACTTCCAAAAAATCAGCCATCGAAAATCCTTCAGAGCACAGTTTTACTCTGACACACCTGGAGTTCTTCTCTTACACATGTGGAATCACTATGAGTCAGGATTAACCCCACGGCAACTGGTAACTGGTATGCTTTTTGTTGGCGGTGGAGGTAATCCTACTTGTAGGGAACTATTGCTTATTTAAGTTGCCACTGCATCTGGAATTTGAAAGTTGAGTCAACCTAACTGCTCCAGAAAGTTTGTTTCACTTGTCTTGAGAAGGCTGTAAGAACATTTAGAAACAGACTATAAGTGGTGCAGGGAGATCTACTTTTTATTTTTTAGAGACTATAGAAGAGTATTAGAAGAGTATGTTATTTCCATTTATGTAACTCCCTGGCTCTGCTCAGTGCAATAGAGCAGCCCCGTGCCGTGATTATCACTTTGACAACAAGATGGATATTTCAAAGATTCACTTCTGCATTCAATCAAATTTGAGAAACACATTAAAATCAGTCATTTGTGTGGGGCTGCTTTCTTCTGCCAGTGGCTAATTAGTCAAGATGAATGTACAAATGGGAGATGCTTCCCTCCTAGCCTGTCCCTGGCTGCTACTTTATTATGAAAAGGGCAATTATGGTCAGTAAAAAAAAATTAATTGCTTCAGCGTTTTCCTGTTTGATGCCATATGGGTTTAAGTGACTGAGAGGACAGGAATAATCAGGTTTCCCACATTAGGCCATCATGTGGTAGAGGTAAAACAAGGTGTCTCAAGCGCAGCTCTCTACCTTCCTTCTGACTAGAAGGACTAGAAGCCATGTACGTTTAGGACCCCAAGACTGTACCCTAAGTGTCTACAATGTAACCCCAAATGTGTTTGATTTAACATGAAGACAACTGTATGGACATACTGTCCTGAAAGAATATTGGAGTTTGACTTGGTTAAAGCTGCTTCCCTGAGAACTGGAGAGTAGGGAAGAGCAAAAAAGAAATGAACTCAGAAAACTGACTTCAGCTTGCTAGCTGAATATCCTTGGGCATAACCATGCCCAACTTCAGTTTCCTAACCTCAGTTTCTCACAAAAAGAAACCACACTTTGAACTGTTGGGAATGAGCCAATGTTTAATCAAGCTCTTAGAAACTTGCAAAATACCAGGTAGATTATATCTTTCAAGAAGACAGGAATGAATCAACCATGTTCTTTACCTTCCCGAATGTTCTGAAAAATGGATCAAAATTGCACTTAAAAGAAGAAAAGAAAGTATTCAAAGTTATTTTTCAATGAGATAATTTCCCGTTTTCCATCAGTTTTACCCTCTAATCCTCATGGTCTGCTGCACTAACATCTCATGAAAAATGCCTTCACACAGATAATTGAGGAAGTCTCCAGTGGGTCAACATCTGGCTCTAGAGTCCTACTCTGTCTCATGATCATGTGGTCCAGAACCATCCTCTTTGCTTCTTCTCAGCTCTCAGATGGCTTCTTGAAAACATGTATTTCGTGAAATTTGATGCAATGTGGTTCCTAGTGCCTATTACCAGTTCTGAGATAGGAGATTTAAATGATTGTATGACCAAACTCCTTAATGCTTCGAGGGAAACAAATCTAAAAAGAGATAAGCAACAACGCGCGGTGGCCAAGCTGGGACTAAACGTGAATTTACCGATTTCTTTGCAGTCTTTTTTTGCTTTTCCACTGTATTGGGTCATCACCACTAGAGACCCTGTGCAGAAAGGAATGAAACACTTCTCAGCTCTGCACCATTCCCATGATTGGTTGTGGATCGAAACGTTGTGATTCATAAGGTTTTTGGAAGTAGATTGTTAGACTTTCTTTCCTCACCCATCTTAGTCTGGAAGCTCTACTGAAACCTGTTCAGAATCACAGCAACACGAAAGCCTCCACAGACAGATAGGTGGTGGCTGCGCAAGAGGTGCGTTGGCTGGGAATCGATCCTGGGTCTCCCGTTTGGAAGGCAGGAATTTTACCACTGAACTACCACTGGACCTTCACACGTAGCAGGCACTCAGTAAGTGGAAGCTATTCTTAGAGCACTGGATTACAAAATCTAAGGTACTCTCACCACTAATTACGCCTCCTGCCTATGCTGCCACATGTTAACGCTAGTATTTGTTGAACTTTATCCCCTTCACATTCGAAAAACATATGTTATTTCCTATTTAATTTTCTAAAATCTTCTAGGAGGAAATATTTTCTAAACATTGGTACCCATTTATGATGAGGCCGTTGGTGTTTAGGCTGCTGCTGTTGCTGTTTCACTTCAGGTATTATTAAATGTCAAGCCCAGCACAATAGATCTGTTTTTTGTTTATTATTTTAATTTAGAGGCTGCTCACATGCTGAACATTTTTTAAAGTCAGCATTAGGCACAAAACCACATTTGTACCTAGAATAAAATTGAACAACGATAGAAAACAGCTTAACCATGGGAAAGTGAATAGGCATGTCGCTCATTTGGATCAGTACAGTCTGAATGCACAGAACTCTCTTAGTAACAAAGAATGAGTTGCATGTACTCCCCCCAATTTTCCTTTATCCATATTTTGGGGATAATTACCTAACATTTTACAGTCAACGCACATTCATTGAAGGCCTATTATCATATGCAAGGCCCTGTAATTGGTGTTTTCACAGTTTATATAATGCTCATAACCAGCCAGTGAGAGGAGTATTACTTTCTCATTATGCTTATGAAGAAACTGAGGCTCAGAATATGCATTATTGCATATTCTGAATATCGTCAGAACCAATTATATGATGTTTTAACACCTAGATCTTTCTTTTTTTCCCTTTTTAATTGTGAAATAATTTCACTTCTGGCAAATTGCAAGAATAGAATAAAGGACGTCTATATACTTTTATACAGATTCCTCATTGTTAATATTTTGGCACATTTTCTATCTATGTATCTATCTGTCTCTCTACCTACCTACCTATCATCTATCTAATTTTTTTCTAAACCATTTAAGTGTGTGTTGCATATATTATGTCCTCTACCCTTTAGTTTTTCAGCGTGTATTTCTCAAGAGCAAGAAAATTCTATGACATAATCACAGTAGAGTTACCGAGTTCAGGAAATTCAACAATGGGACAGTATTACTATCAAAACTACAGTCGATATTCCAGTTTCCCAGTTGTCCTAAATGTGTTTATAGAAATTTAATTTCTAGTGAGGATTGAATCCAGGTGACTTGTTGGATTTAGTTACCCTGTCTCTTTAGACTCCTGTAATCTAGAAGAGATCTTCAGCCGGACTGTTTTGAAGAGTACAGGCCAGTTCCAGAATGTCCCCTCAGTTTGGGTTTGTCTGATATTTCGAATAATGCATTTTTTGGCGGGATTACTTCCTCGGTCTTGTTGTGCCCTTCTTAATGGATCATTTCAGGAGGGACAAGAAGTTGGTTTGTCCTAATATTGGTAATTTTAACTTTGATACCTTGGCTAAGTTAGTATGCTGAGGTTTCTCCACTATAAAGTTAGTATTTATTGTTTTGACGTTAGTAATTTACTGAAAAATACCTTGAGACTAGGTGAATAGTTTGTTTCTTATTGAACTTTCACCCACTAATTTTGTTTTAGACTCCATTAGTGGTATTTGCCTAAATGAATTATTACCATGATGACCACAATGTGATGACTTTCTTTCCTTTTACGTTTATTACATTCATTTTACGTTTATTACTTGGGAATCTATCGTAAGCTTTTTGTAGCAACTTCGTCAATAAGGAATTCTTATGTCTATTTTGAACCTAGGACTTAGAACCAGAAAAAGCAGTACCATTCTCTCTATGTTAATTACAATGAATTATAACTGTGATAGTTAGGTTTTAGCCTTCTTTATCCAACTTTTTATTTCCAGATGGACTACCACAGAGTTTAGCCTTTGCTTACTGCATTGTGTACCAGCCTCGTACTCTTACCATGTGACCATGTACACTCCCTGAGGGTAGAATCCACATCTTATTCACTGCTGTATCCCTAGAGCCTAATACCAGTAGGTACTCAACAAGCATTTGTTGCATAAATGAATAAACTGATTAACATTGGCTTGATGTGTGCCCTCTGTCTTTGAACTCAGACAGTAGAAAATATTTGAGGAGTTAAAGCTTCTGCAGATGCATTACAAGTTTAATTACAGACCACTCAAAAGTCTCTTTCTCAGACGAGGCTAAGATTTTTGGTCCACTTCCAATAAAAAAAAAAATGGGCTCCTTACTACTGCCGTGCCTTTTAGGCTCATTGTTTGGATCTGATCATGTGAGGGTGCCTGTGAAGGCAGTCCATGGGGAACCAGCCTTCTAGGTGTTGAATGAAAGAGGAGGCTTTATGGCAGAGCCATCTGGAAGTGAAGGTAAAGTCTTTGTTACTGGGAGACAGAGACAGGTTTTGAGATCTAGGAGTGTTCACTTAATACGTAATGAATCAGAACTGAGACCACAGACATTGGTGTTTGATGCTGAGCAGGTCTTAGCCTTCTTCAGTGGCTTAGAGGGAGGGGACTTAGAGAGCATGCATCAAGGCAGAACCATGTGGCAAGGCCAACGTTACGAGAGCAGTCCCAGGTTTAGACTGAAAATGTAAGGCATTTCCTAACGCTGAAAAATCCACTGGCCTTTACATTTGGCAGAGGTAAGCTAATCATTTCCATCCATTTTGCCTGCTGGAGGAAACAGGAGAAAAACCAGGGTTAAACAGAGAAGAGTGGGAAGGTAATACCATTGGTGCCCTTTATGTACCTATTTTGTCATTCTGAGTTTCTAGTATCAAGTAGAAGAAAATTATTTTTATGTGCTCCCCAACCCCTACTTCCCTAAGTTGTCCTTGTTAGTCGCCCTCAAATTAGTTCTGACTCATGGTGACCTTATGTGTAATAGAACAAAGCGTTGCCCACTCCTGTGGCAGCTTCATGATCAATAGTGTGTTCGAGTCCATTGTTGCAGCTATTGTGTAGTACCTGCGACCTAGAGGGCTCATCCTTCAGCACTACTTTGGACTGGATCACAGCCCTATGTTGTGATTCAAAGGCTTTTCATTCATTAATTTTCAAAAGTAGATTGCCAGACTTTTTTTCCTACTCCATCTAGTCAGGAAGTTCCACTGAAGCCTGTCCACCTTGGGTGACCCTGCTAATATTTGAAATACTGATGGCATTGCTTCCAGCAGCATAACAGCACACAAACCACCATAGTACAATGCACCTACAGATGGGTGATAGACTTCCCTGAATGCCCTGGTGAAAATTTGCGATGCTTAAGGTGCGGGTTTATAGAGTGTTTCCCAAACATTTTCCTTGGAACCCCAGATCCTTGGGACATTAACTGGTATATAACCCAACCATCAGCCTCTATCATGCAGGGCTTCTTTGGTACTGGGGCCATATTACTTCCTGTCTTAGTTAACTAATGCTGCTATAACAGATATACCACAAGTGGGTGGCTTAATGAACAGAAATTTACATTCTTACAGTTTAGGAGTCTTGAAGTTGAATCCAGGTGCCAGCTCCAGTGGAAGGGTCTTTCTCTCTTTTGACTTCTTTCCCTTGGCTCCTTGGTGGTTAATCTTCATGGGGCATGGCACCTGTCTTCCCCCTTCTGGGCTTGCTTGCTCAACCTGCTCTTTTCATATCTCAAAAGAGATTGATTTAAGACACATCCTATACTAATACTGTTTCATTAACATAACAAAGAAAACACATTCCCAAATGGAATTATTACCACAGGTATAAAAAACAAACAAAAAACCCTAAACCCATTGCCTTTGAATTGATTCTGACTCAAAGCCACCCTACAGGACAGAGTAGAACTGCCCCAAATGTTTTCCAAGGCTGTAATCTTTATGGAAGCAGATAGCCACATCTTTTTCCTGTGGAGCGGCTGGTGGGTTCCAACCACCAACCTTTCAGTTAGCAGCCTAGCGTTTAACTACTTTGCCACCAGGGCTCCTAACCACAGGTATAGGGGTTAGGATTTACAACACATGTTTTTGGGGGACACAATTCAATCCATAACACCTTCTTCATCATCTACCAGCTGCTATTCCTCATTGCTGTTACTTCTCCACTTGCTTTCAACTCCATCCTGGCTACCGCTGTCTTGGCCAGTGCTCATTACCCAGAGCTTCTGACCTATTGTTTTCCCTCAAGAGGAGGCTGTTACCCTTCACATGACCATCAGAAGAGGTGCAAATTGGAAAGGGCTGTGCTTCATTGTACCCTCATGCCTTTATTATTCACAACACCGTCATACAGAGTTTGATGTGATGGGCATTTAAGAGTTTATTGGAGTTGCGTTTGACTAACAGGAATTATATTTTAAAAGAAGAAAAACACTTAAAATGATTTTTCATATGATTTCTTCCGAGATCAAGAGAAAAACAACAAAAAGTTGAACCTTAAAGGGCTGCCTTAACAGAACACTGTACTTTCATGCCTTGCTGTCCTATTTTCAAGCACTTTCCTCTCAGATACTTCCTTTTTCCAAACCCTGTGCTGAATATCCTTCCTTTTCTTTAGGGAAATCCTGTGACTTATTTATTGGGGATATTCTAACCTAAGTATCCAATCCTCTTTCCTCAAGGACATTTGTGGGATTCAGTAATCCCAGATATATACACCTAATTATTCAATCTAGAATTTCACTGTTGAACATAGTAGCTTCTAGCTACACGTGGTTATTTAAATTAATTAAAATTCCGTCTTCAGTTGGTCAATAGCCAATATGACTAAAAAAAAAAAAATTAATATGACTAGAGGCTACTATATTGTACAGCTTAGATATGAAATGCATTTGTCATTGCCAAAAGTTCCACTGGACAACATGGTCTAGAGAAAGGACAGGCAAATAGAGCAGAGCCAAATCTGACCAGCGGGCCAAAAATCTGGACTGCTGCCTGATTTTGTAAATAAGGTTTTATTGGAGCACAGATATGCTCATTCATTTACGTATTATCTATGTTAGCACTATAACATCAGAGTAGTTGTGACATTAGCCATAAATTCATTGCCATTGAGTTGATTCCGACTCATAGCAACCTTATAGTGACTCTACAGGACAGAGCAGAAAGGGCTTATAAGGTTTCTAAGGCAGTAAATCTTTTTGAAAGCAGACTGCCACATCTTTTTCCCAAGGTTAGTAACCAAAGGCTTTAACTACTATGCCTCCAGGGCTCCTTTGACAGTAAATATATGATCCAAAAAGTCTAAAGTATTTACTTTTTGTCTCTTTAGAGGAAAAGTTTGCTTAACCTTGGTTTAGAGTAATACTCTAGATGAGCAGTGGCACTTCAAGACTGAGCATTTTTTAGATCTCCACCTATGTGAGGCACACATATGTCTCCCCATCCTACCAGGGCATGTGATGGCTAACTTTTGA
The DNA here is from genome assembly GCF_024166365.1 of Elephas maximus indicus. Lineage (NCBI taxonomy): Eukaryota > Metazoa > Chordata > Mammalia > Proboscidea > Elephantidae > Elephas > Elephas maximus. The sequence goes on along the minus strand of NC_064826.1, from coordinate 111,760,765 downwards.
ATCACTCACACACACACATACACACAAACACACACATATACCCCTCCCAAGGACGATTTTGAGTGGAACTATTATATCAATTTCCTAACCACAATACTCCTAAAAGAGATAACACTTTACTTTTTTCTGATTTCAGACTGCATCCTGGGGAATCTACTGGTTAAGAAGAAATGGACCCATTAGAGAACCTCTCTAGTGCCCCCACATAGCTACAAAGACCCAACAGTAGTTTTGTTCTTTTAGTATTTTGTTTTCAGTCCCACACAGTCTTGAAAATGTTCTGGGTGTGAAGACAGGTGAAGACATAGTACTCTGAAATGCAAGTGATGTCTTGGTTTTAAATGATTCTTTTTTCCTATGTTTGTAGGAATTATACAAACAAAAAGAAGTATCTTGGTAAAATATAATTAGGTATGCATGCATTAAACACATTTTTTCATTCAGGATTTCTCAGTCTTTATAATGCAAATATGAAAGTATAAATCTGGGCTGTCTGAGAGTGAGGGTATTTATACTAAGAATGAAATACTTTCCTCTGCTATTCTACTTCTCCGTTTCTTCTTTTTCTTTCCTCCCTTTCTTTCTTTCTTTCTTTTTAAAGTACATATTGAAACTAGTGGAAATCCTGGTGGTGTAGTGGTTAAGAGCTATAGCTGCTAACCGAAAGGTCAGCAGTTTTAATCTACCATGTGCTCCTTGGAAACCCTATGGGGCAGTTCCACTCTGTCCTGTAGGGTCGCGATGAGTTGGAATCAACTCTACAGCAAAGGGTTCATATATATATATATATATATATATATATATATATATATATATATATATATATATATATTTAATTTAAACTAATATTCCCAGCACCACTAATTCAGAACAGGTGACGGAGACATTTAAGGAGAAATTGTTGGATGTAGAGAAATAGTGGAACAAAACTCATGCAGCAAGTATGAAAATTCCATCCAATTAAAACATGTTAAGGAAACATGAGGTTTGCCAAACCAATGCCTTAGAAAGCAGACATAGAGTTGGGTGATTGGAGGTGGTGGTGGTGGTGATGGGTATGATGGTGGTTGGAGACAGGACTCTGTCTATACACGTTTCTAACTTGACTGGCCATTCTGAATCAAGGCGAGTGGAAGGTTTGGACTGCCTGTTTCCCTCTAATGGAGTTCCCTCATGGAACAATTTTTGAAGTGAAAGGGCACCTTGAAGGCTGATATGGCAGTAATGTTGTGATGAAAGAGGAAAAGAATTAATACTGAATCCTGAGACCACATTATTTATTTGTTATTCTATCTCTTTATGCCGGAGCCAAGTTCAGCTGTGCTTGTGTTGGTACCTCAAGTGAAGTGGCTCCTGTTGTGCCCTCACATCTGCACAGAGAGGAGGGGAGTAGGAAGGGGAGGGGCTGACACGAAGGTTGTAGCATCTTCTGAATAGGACCTGACAACAGTTGGGGCCTGATTAAGATTAGAGATTCTTCCCTCCCAGCTCTTTTTTTTTTTTTTCTTGAGTCCAAGATCCAGTGTGGGAATGAGCACAGCTTCTGTTTTTTTTTTTTTTGACTCCACTTCAAAAGCAAGCAATCGAGCTTGATTTGGAAGTGGACAAATGTGTTTCTTTATTTTTCCTTCAGGTATTTCTTGAAGATTTGTGCCTGTAAATGTTGACAGAGGGGTTGGCCTATGGATTTTCTTTGAAATAAGGGTTTCATGAGAAGTAGAACTTTTGCAAAAAGGAATTGTTTTGCTGAGGACTCTGCCTGCTTCTGCTGAGATGATAGGCAATAAAGAGAAGTTGATTAAAGCGTGGTTTGCTTGCCCATAATGTATCAGGGCAAAGTAAGAGTAAGAAAGACAAGATATTCTTCCAGAAAGGAATCATAACTTCTGCTTTGCTAAGCAAAAGTTAGGGAGAGGATGGGTTATGATTTAATTTAGAGGCTCATATTTGGTTTGGGGAAAGAATACCTGAAAGCCCTATGTTGTTAGCTGCGGTCAAGCTGGTTCCAACTCACAGCGGCCCTGTGTACAACAGAACGAAACACTGCCCGGTCTTGCACCATCCTCACAATTGTTTTTATGCTTGAGCCCATTGTTGTAGCCACTGTGTCAACCCATCTCATTGAGAGTCTTCCTCTTTTTTGCTGACTCTCTATTTTACCAAGCATGATGTCTTCTCCAGGGACTGATCTCTCCTGATAATATGTCCAAAGTATGTGAGATGTAGTCTCACCATCCTTGCTTCTAAAGAGCATTCTGATCGTACTTCTTCCAAGACAGATTTGTTCATTCTTTTGGTAGTTCTTTTGGAAAGCACTATAAGGACATTTTATAATTTCCCTCTAGCAACTATGTTAATATATATATTATATTTATATAATATATATTTCCAGCAGTGAGCAACAAAGCCAACGAGATTTTTTTGAGCACTTGCCCTGTGTTAGACATCATACACTTGTTCACCTCTAATCCTGATCCCAGATCAGTACGGCCATTGTCATTAGCTCTATTTACAGATGAAGGAGGTGGACCTCATGGAAGTTAAATGTCTTGCTCAAGGGCTGAAGACAAGATTCCAACCGAATACTATTGGGTTCTGAAGCCTGTGCTCATTCCACTTTACCTTGCTTCCAGTAATACCACCCCTGGGACACGTCATCACAGGACTATGGGCCAGTCCCCCATGTTGGGACATGATAATGTGGTGGCAAGGAGACCATCAGTCTATAGACAAAACCTTATCATGAATATGCCATTTATAGAAGGAAGCAGAGCAAGGAAACTTCAAATACTACAATAAGAAAAGCATTGCATTTGCTCTCAATATGACGTAACAGAACTGGGAGGCAGCTCTGCTCCAGCCACTGTGTGTTGTGATCACAGGCTTTGGGATTAGGCTAATCTAGATTACCTGTTGCTGTTGAGCCAATTCCAATTCATAGCGACCCTGTTGGACAGAGTGGAACTGCCCCATAGGGTTTCCAAGGAGGAGCTGGTAGATTTGAACTGCTGACCTTTTGGTTAGCAGCTGAGCTTTTAACCACTGTGCCACCAGGGCTCTGACCTAGGTTGGGATCTCAGTTTTTGACATGTATTAAGTTTTTAGTTCAGACAAATAGCGTAACTCTTAGTTTCCTCAACTAAAAAAACGAAATAGCAATTCTTACCTCACAGAGTTATTGAAAGAATTAAAGTGAATATCTTATCTTGATATTGATCACCTGGTTCAGTCCAAGAGCTGATACTATCTCTCTCCCTTTTTGCTTTGGCCACATGCAACCTCAGAGCCAATTTGATAGCTCATTTATACCAACTGTGTAGACCTAAATGGACTTTGTCTCTGCAATCTATGATTTCCTTCTGCTCTGGACTTACTGTGGTGTTTTTCCTGGCCATGAGGTTTTACTTAATATTTTACTATTTTCTTGTATGGATTTGTGCTAGAAGCTTATAAAAATGAAATAAAAAAAAGTAGAACTTTTATGGATTATTACTTTTGATACTCTGGGGGCTTAGAATTATTTCCTTTCTGCAACTTGGAAACCTAGGTGTGTGCATCTTGACATACAGGGTCATGGAATCACAGGGCCAGCCTGGATGAGAGGAGACACCAAGCTTATGGCCAACATACTAATTTCACAAAGGATTTAATGCTGACAGTCCAAGCCATAGAGTGAGAGAGTGAGTGTACAGATTCAGTGGTTTCTAACATTTCAAAAGCTGATGGTTAGATATTATTATGGTTATTATTTTCTCCCCCAATTAATAAACTTCTTCCACGGCTCTAACACTAATTTTAGTGAACTCACTTAAGATCACACTGTAATCCTCATCACCTAGCCCTTTCTCTTCACCAGGAAAGAACTTTGTGCTTGTTCTTTTTTTAATATTGTAGTAAATATGTATATAACAAAACATTTGCCATTTCAACATTCTTCATATGTACAATTTACTGACATTGTGTTCGTTAAGTACAATCACCACCATTATCCATTTACAACTTTTTACATCACCATTAAGAGAAGCTCAGTGTCTTCTAAGCAGTGCATTTCCTTCTTCCCCTCCCTCCCACCTGCCCCTGATAATCACTAATAAACTTAGGTCTGTATACATTTGCCTGTTTAGTTATTTTATGTCAGTGGAATCACATAATATTTGTCCTTTTGTGATTGACTTATTTCATTCAACTTAAGTTTTTCCAGGTTCATCCACATCATAGCATGTATCAGGGCTTCATTTCTCTTTATAGTTGAGTAATAGTCCGTTGTATGTACATGCCACATTTTGTTTATCCGTTCGTATGTTTATGGACACTTAGGCTGTTTCCACTTTTTGGTTATGGTGAATAGTGCTGCAATAAACGTTGGTGTACATGTGTCTGTTTGCATTCATGCTTATCAAAACAAGCTGTGCGGTTATACTTGGGGAATTTCATGTCAGTGTCAGATTTGTAGACTTTGGTCCATTTGGAAGTGACCAAACCAATCACTGCCCCAAAGATTCCTTGAGAAGCAGGCCTGCAAAGCAGAGCAGAGATATGTCTGGGTAATTTTTGCTTAACTTTATGGATACTGCATTGGATGGGCAGCCATAGACCTGAATTTTAGTCATACTTCTGCTATCAACTTATTGGGTGCTTTTAAGCCAGTTGCTTCTCCTCTGGTTTGTAATGAATATGTCACATCCATTTCCATTCTAAAGCAAAACAAAAACAAAAGCCCACCCATTGCCATTGAGTCAATTTTGACCCATAGCAACACTATAGGACAGAGTAGAACTGCCCTATAGGGCTTCCAAAGCTGTCACATCTTTCTCCCATGGAGCGAGCAGTGGGTTCAAACCACTGATCTTTTGGTCAGCTGTCGAGTGCTTAACCACTGTGCCACCAGGGCTCTTTCCATTCTAGGGCAGGCACTGAAAACCAAAGGGCATCAGGCCTGGTGAACTGGCCAGGAGTGCAACTTCTGAAGTGCTGAGTAAGGGTAATGGTGGGTATATTGGTTATGGAAGGAGAGCATTTAGGGAATCATGTTTTTGAAAACAATGTGAGGGAAAAAAGGAGCAAGAGTAATTTAATACAATCCAAACCAATGAGATTCAATTCAACATTTTTTGGTTTTGTTTTGCTTTGTTTTGTATTATGGGCGTGCCTAGTACGTACCAGACACTATGCTAGACACTTTTCAATTTCTTCCAGAGAAAACCAGTATTCCATGGTGCTATACTTTTTTGTGGAACGGTAGGAGTAGCATTCCTTGGTGGAGATTCTCTTTGCCCAGTCACCATCTCTTTGGCCCCTCCTATCATCTTGTCTGACAGTGCCCACACTTGTAACCACCTCCATGCCATATTCTATTCCAGCCTTTCTAGGAGACTTCTAATGCTAAGCATTTGTCTTGACCTTCTGTCAGGCACACTTCATTTAATGCTCACCTGCTGGAACATGCCATTTCCTCTCAGATGTTAGAAAAATTCTGGTAGAAAGCATATGTTTCTTGTCATCTTCCCGGGGCCATCTACATTTTGCAGAGAGAGGGTTACTGGAAAGTAGACATTTAATCCCCGCAAAATGAATCTCAAATGGAAGCCTTTCAGGCAAATGAGTGTCTGTTTTTAAGATTCCTCAGATGTCATCATGACCAATCCTTCATCTCTGTGGGTAGGACCACTCCAAATAGTGAGCTGGAAGATCCTGAAGGACAGGGATGAGGTCTGCTCACTTTTGCCTCATCCACAGATGCTGTTCTGCATCTTGTACATAGTAGGTATTTAATGAGAGTATTGTAAATTAAATACAGTATGTTTAGTTTGGTAATTCCCTGAATTTCATCTAACTAAGGAACTAATGATCAATTAGAAAATGTTTAGATAAAGGACAGTGGGTAGTTGGTAGTGTGGATGGGGTGAAAGAGTATGATGGATGTCAAGCCAATGAGTTAAGAGTTCTTTCCTTAGTTACTTTCATTTCTCCCCCCACTTTTTTGTGAAAGTGTTTATGAATCATTTTTAGTGGGTGGGTTTAGGCTGGTAAAAAGTTAATCTTTTTCCTTGTTATGATTATTTTACAACTTAACAATTATAACTATTATCAACTTTCTCCTCTCTCAGAGTACCTGGTTCATTAAGACAGGTGTACCCATAACTAGTCTTCGCAGATTCTGAATCCTTTTAAGCTACTCTGATTCTAAAGTTATAGGACTTGAAAAATTTAGGTCATTTTAGGTGAGTTCTTGCTGGGGTAACAGGCAGCATTTTTTCTCTATGGCATTGTCAGAGGCTGTACTCAGGTCAGTTCTCTACTTCCTATTCATTTTGGTCCTTGATGTCAATGCTTCAATCTTCCAGCTCTGGCACAAACGTAATATCGTATGATTTCATCTAATCCAAACCAATGAGACTCAGTGTCCTTCAATTCAACAGTTTCTTTTCTTTCTTTCTTTTTTTTTTGAGTGTGCTTAATTATGTGCCAGCCACTGAGAATATAAAAATGATTAAGGTATTACACTTGCATTCAAGCTATCACTCGGAGAACACATCTAAAGGGCATGTCACATAAGCCCCATTCTAAGGTAGACACTGAAAATCTTGGGGCATCTGGCCTGAAGAACTGGCCAGGAGTGCAAGCCAGTAAGGACAATGGTGGGTATATCAGGTACAGAAGGAGATCATTTAGGAAATTATGTTTTATAAACAAGATGAGGGAAGAAAGGAGCAAGACACAAGGCTGGTATAAATGGTATGTCAAACAACAAAGGACAGTGAGCCACCAGAAATGAGATCAGGGGCTGCCCCCAAATCTCTCCATGGTGCTCAGACAAAGAAATCTTGGAGAGTAGAGAGATCTGGGCACACAGGGAATCTGGTGGAGGACCTGGCCATCCAGTGGAGACATTGAAAGGAACTGTTTCTTAATCTTGTCTGTGAAATTGAGGGCTTTAGTCCTGGGCAGAGTAGGAGCAATACCTAAGTTTAGCCTGGGTGGTATTGAAAAATGAACTCAAGAAGGTTCTTGAGATTAGGCACCGAGGACATGGGCTTTGATGAGTTTCAACAGCAAGGCTAATGGGAATGATGGATGCAAATGATAGGATATTGAAGCTACAAGATGGGATTTCCAAGGTATAGAATCTGTGATAACTTTGAGGACTAGGGTGCACCTGACCGAAGACATGGTATTTTCAATCAGCTCATACACTTGTGAAAGCAGGACAATGAATAAGGAAGACCAAAGAAGAATTGATGCCTTTGAATTATAGTATTGATGAAGAATATTGTTTTGGAAGAAGACTTCTTCCCAGCTTTGCCTGGGCAGCCTGAGTCAGGGTACACACAGTTGAATTATAGAGCTAGAATGTCTCTCCTTTACCAATTGTGAAAGTTTTTTTCATTATTCATCATTAATTTATATTTAATGAGTGCCAACTATGTGCCAGGCATAGCACTAGCTCTGGTAAGGACTACAAAGATGAGTCCCCAACATCAAGTTATTCATAATAAAACAGGAGAATGAACAGACAATCCTACAATAATGGGAAGTGCCACCGCTTCCTACTGTTTACTTGCCTCTGCTTTTGTTCATGCTTTCAGTTGAGAATAATAGTCAAGGGTCTGCTACACTGAAGGCCTGAGGGATGAGTACTGAGTAGGGCACGCAACGGTGAATGAGATAGATATTCAATGAACTTACAAAACTAGTGAATTCCGAAAATACTGAATCTTAGAAAAATAAGTCCTGAAGAGGGTGAAGTATGCTTTACAAAAACATTTTAGCTGAAAGCAGACCCCCAACTATGCTAATCCAGCCAGCAAGACAGAATGCAGAGAAGAATACAAGGAATATTTCTTTGTAGCAGTTATTCTGCCTCCATGATTTTCCATGCCACATAAACCACTGAAGGGTAAACACAATCATGGGTATTCTAGAAATGAGTGTCTTGTATGAAGACTACCTGAATGTCTTTGTTCCTCTCTTACATGAAAGGCCTTCCCAAAATACATTATACACCATTATTGTCTGGCTTTGTAAGAAGCAGTGACATTTATCCCAGTAATGGTTTGAAAGACATTGTTTGCAAATAAGCAAATCTGCTGAAAAACGTTATCACTTCTCCAAGTGAATATGAAAGTGTTCTTGTGGGAGGTGGAGGAGAAGAGTTTATGTTCTCTGCAAGCATAATTCTGCACTCACACTGCGTACAGAGGCTGGGGAGGCAAGATGCACTCAATTACGTGTGTGATTTAACAGATGGAAAATCTCAATTCCCCCCCGCCCCCAGGATTAATGTCTTTCATAACCTATTCAACGGCTGTGACTATATTTCAAATGAAAAAGACTTTTTCCATCTTATTTCAAATTATAGTTGGCAGAGTTTCTTTGGCAATGTATTTCAGAAGTACATAGGAAAAATAACAAAAGTAATAGAGTTTTGAGTCGGGGAGATTCATCAGCGATATGATTTTGGACAATAACACAGAGTTTTCTTACCTGTACAATGAGGAGACACATATCTACCTCATACAGGGTTACTGTGGGGTTAAATGAGATGATATCTGAAAAGCAAGTGTTGGAAAATTATGGTGAGCTTTAGTAAATGGTGGCTGTCATTGTGCTATTTATACCAAGGCACTGTTCAGTTTCCACCATCCATCCGTCAGTTTGTCGTACTGTGGTGGCTTGTATGTTGTTATGGTGCTAGAAGCTATGCCACTGGCATCTCAAGTACAGCAGGGCCACTCATGGTGGACAGATTTCAGTGGAGCTTCCAAACTAAGACAGAGTAGGAAGAAAGGCCTGTCAATCTAATTCCGATAATTAGCCAATGAAAACATTATGGATCACAATGTAACATTGACAGACTATCTTGCTTTGGACAAGTCATCAAGGGGAATCAATTGCTGGAGGAGGATATCATGTTTGGTGAATAGAGTTTCAAACAAGGCAAGGGAGAGCATCGGTGAGATGGATTGGGCAGTGACTGCAACAATGAACTTGAACATTCCAGCAATTGTGAGGATGACACAGGACCGAGCAATGTTTAATTCGGTTGAGCTCGGGATCACCGTGAGTTGAGCAGATTCAACAGCAGCTAACAACATAGCGACTGTTAAGTGTAACAATCCTGAAAGGCAGATTGTGATAAGAAACACATAAAGGTTTTCAGATTCATATGCTGTATATAAGATGGTTATATCTGTATCTCTATGACAAAGACACCGAAAAGTTGTGGTTGTTATAATTTCCTTCCATATGCAAATTTAGACTCTGCCAATTACATCCTGCAGAAGGTTCCCTCATAATATTAATCATCATTTATCAACTGCTAGATTCTCTGCAAGAGCCCTGGTGGTACAGTTGTTAAAGTGTTCGGCTGCTAACCAAAAAGTTGGCAGCTCGAACCCACCAGTCACTCAAGAGGAGAGAGATATGGCAGTCTGCTTCCATAAAGATTTACAGCCTTGGAAACCCTATGGAGAAGTTCTATTCTGTCCTATAGGGTCGCTATAAGTAGGAGTAGACTTGATGGCAGTGGATCTGGTTTGGGTTTAGACTCTGCCATACAGTGCCACTTAGCCTTTGGTGCAAGGATGAGAACCATTAGTATCTTCAAAGGATGAGTAGCTATGAGGCTAAGAGATGAAATTGTGATGCTATCAATCAAAAAAAAAAAAAAAAAACTATTATTTAAACTTTGAATGAACTTGAAATAGACACTGAGGATTTCTCTCATACCAACTGACAGTGGCTCAGTGGTTATAATTCCCCATGGTTGATCCTGGCCCCAACATTTCTCAGGTGCAGATCACAGCCTGTCAGTAACATATAAGTCCTCTAATCTTTGGAGGATTCACAAAATACAATTTGCTTTTTAATCTTCTTTTGTTCCTTTATTGTCATACATTTTTAGTCTTCCACCATGATTCATCCCAGGACAGCTGACCTTGTTCCTTTCTAAAACTCCACCGTACATTGCAAACAAACGCTCTTGTATCTTCATCTTGTTTCCAGCATGGTTTTCCTAGCTGCTTGCCTTAGTGGAAACCTGGATCAGCCTCGAGGACATCATTTCCCTTCTGGATCTTTTGAGATATGCCTTTTTTTTTGTCATGGCTTGATAGGAACAGTGGCAACTCTTCTTCTCAATTTCCAAAATTATTTTATGCTTAGGCAAATACCCTTTCTTCCAGTCTCTCAGATTCTGGCATCCCTTTCTTATCTTTCCTACCAAACACCTTTACGTTCACTTGCCCACATGTGTTAAGGACACTGGAAATTTCCTTGGTCTATTCTCCATCAATGTCTAGGTGAATTTCCTATTCAACATTCTAGACTCACCTTCTTCACCTATTTAAGTATAATAATTTTCACCTCTATCTTACTTCTTCCATTCCAGTACCATGGGTATACTTTGGCCAAACCATAATCCAGAACTGTTCCACAAATTTTATCTCAAATAGCCTTTTCAACCAACAATTCAACTTCATAGAGGTGTTTTCTCTTCTGTCAATGACTCTATCCACCCCTTTTGGACTCTCTTCATTCACCCCACAGCCCAGGCACCTGAAACCTGTTGCTGTCAAGTCAATTCTGACTCATAGTGACCCTAGAGGATAGAGAACTGCCCTATAGGGTTTCCAAGAGCAGATCTTTACAGAAGCAGACTGCTATATCTTTCTCCTGTGGAGTGGCTGCTGGGTTTGAACCACTGACTTTTTGGTTACCAGGTGAGCGCTCAACCACTGCGTCTGGCACAATGACCCATTATTACAAGTGCTCTTCGTAGGTATCGACTACTCCCTGCCTTTCTCTGCTCTTGACACATTGACCCCTATAACTATGACCATCCCAACCAGGCATGAAACACTGCATTTGTTAGCTCCCTTTTCCATCCCCTACTTTTGGCACTTACCTAAATGGCCTTCTTCAACCTCTTTTCCTCTTATATTCAGTCAATGATGTCCTGAGAAAATTGTTAAGAACATTTTAGAATTCCCGCTGCAGTGTCATGGGCATGTTGAACAAGTGGGGCTTGGCAAGATAAATAATGAGAGCCATTTGTCTTCCCAATCAGAGCCGAAATGCTTGTCCTACCAGATACCCCTTCTCTCCTCTCAGTGAAAGCTCAGGCAGATCCTACTAATTTCGAGGCACCCTCAGTTATTAAATGCCCAGCCTAACCTTACCATTTAAAAACTCAAGTCACAAATGCAGTATCGTTCTAATTTTTCTTTTTTCCCTCCTCACCCTCCCCTTCCCTTCAATACTGGCCACGTTCTGGAGGATTTAGTGTGAGAGATAGGGCATGGGGCATTTACGAGATTGTTACAATCCTCTGACAGCTGAGATCTGCTCCAAGACGTCCTACCATATTCACTACCACCCTCTGTCAACCTAGCTCTTCTTGTCTCTGGTGATCCACCTAGCCTGTGGTGCCCCTCACTCAAAAGCAGGTTTCTTGGTGGGTATGTGGGAAAGTTACTCAAGTCTGCCTTCTGCAGCTCTTCAAGATGAAAGCAGTTACCCGAGCAAACCGCAAGCTCACGCACCACTCTGTTCTCACCCTATAAAACTCCAATCCTGCTTTTTACCTTCTATCACGTACAGTCAGTCCCTGGATTACAAACAAGTTCCGTTCCTAAATCTACCTTTAAGTCAAATTTGTATGTAAGTCAGAACAGTTAAGTGTGGTTCATATCTAATGTCAGTTAGTCAAGTGGTTGTGTTAGAAGAGTGTACATTTTTACACATGAAGAACATTAAACGAAACTTCCAGATACACTAAAACATCTTTAACATAATGCTACAGAAATAATAATGTTTTGATGCGCATTGCTAAATGGTGCCAATTTGTGATTACGAACCGTAGTTTTAATATACTAGGCTTTACAGGGGTTGGTTCATAACTACGGGTTGTATGTAAACTGGACTTTCCTAAACCCAGGGACTGCCTTTACTTCCTAATGTACATGAACCCATATGAAGCCTACAATCTTTACTCAAGTCAATTAAACTATTTTCTTTTTGACCTTGTTCCTCTGCTTGGCTACCAGAAAGGCGGTGGAGGCATACGTTCTTAATGTTGTTTCCTTCTGTGGCTCCTCTATTCCTTTCCAGCAGGTCTTGCCAAGCATTCAACATGCTAACTGGTTTTTTCAGTAAACTCTTCCTCCAATCTTTTGTTTGTTTTATTGCAGTGCTGTTCTTCCTTTAAGCTCTTTTTTGGCTTTAGAACTTAGATATTTGTTTTTCTACTGCTAACCAAAAGGTCTGAAATCCTGGTGGTGTAGTGGTTAAGAGCTATGGCTGCTAACTAAAAGGTCAGGAGTTCGAATCTATCAGTTGCTCCTTGGAAACACTATGGGGCAGTTCTACTCTTATAGGGTTGCTATGAGTTGTAATCGACTAGATGGCAATGGGTTTGGTTTGGTTTGGTTCTGGCTTTAGAACCTAGATATTTGTTTTCCTACTAGATTTTATGTTATAAACTCATTGCCATTGAGTCAATTCCAATTCACGGCAACCCTGTAGAACAGAGCAGAACTGCCCCATAGAGTTTCCAATGAGTGGCTGGTGGATTTGAACTGCCAACCTTTTGGTTAGCAGCCATAGCACTTAACCACTATGCCATGAGGGTTTCCAGATTTTATGTTATGGATACCCCAAAGTGTGAAATGAGAAATCAATTAAGTCCTGGGTCTTCCAAAAACATTCACTGTTTGAGCCAATCTGGTCTCTGTTTCCTGAGATGGAGACACCCACCAGGGAGTTATTCCACTCTCTGGCACTCCTTCAGGGGATACAATTCCAGTTCATTCCCAGGATCTGATTTCTCTTCCTCTGTTGGATCTCTGTAGGTAGTAGTCATGCTGCCTGCTGAGACACCAACCCAATCCTGTCCTCTTTTTGTCCTTCAAAGGCCAGGAGCAGTTTGGTTGAAGCACGCTGGCTTTCCCCTCTCCTACTTTTTTTTTTTTTACGTGCATAGAGCCTGCCTTCTCAGTTCACAGCCCTTTTCCTGGGGAGCTTCTCTGTTTCTCCAGAATAATCAGAGCTTTGCCTTTAGTCTCCAACTGCTTCTTTTCTGACACTAATGGCAAAGTCTAGTTTTCAAACCATTCCAGGTTCTCATTGATTTCCTTAGGAAACAGGATTCATAGACAAAATGTTTTCTTTAACAGCTCTTTATAGAGCGTTTTTTTTTTTTTTTTTTTGCTTGGTAATTAGCCTCCACCTATAAAGACAGCATATTCCTGTATTATAAGGGCCCCATTTGCTGTTATCTGTTCCTTTATTACATTTATCATTCCTCTGTGGCTGAGCTCACTTTCTGAGTCCTTGAAAGCCAAAGACATGCTTACTGTTTACTAGTATGTTTATTTTAAAAAACACTCAGTTCCTGCTGAGACAGGGCGTGGCTAGGGCAACCAGCACCCAGGGGCAATTTCTAAGTTGTGCTCCCTACCCCTCAATTTCAAGATGAACAGACATTGATAGTGGCTATGCTTTTTTTTTTATGCTTTAGCAGAAACGCCTTCCCCCTCTTTTCCGGCTGCCTCAGTCAGGCATCTTTCATATTTGTGAAGCCTTGAGACTTCATCCCACTCCTTGTCAGGAGGCTCTTTGGACTTGTGCCCAGGCATAAGTGCCCCTCTCTGCCCCCCTCCCCCTCCTAAGCCCCTGTGGTGACAGCCTGTGGTACAGGGTGACTTAAGTGTCTGAGACGACAAACCACAAGAATCACAGTGGTCACCAGTCCTGTTTTCTCCTTAACCACAAAGCAGCTTGAAACAAGACAAAGATCTTTGAGGTGAGCATCTGAGTTTAACATGTTAATGGTAACATTAGCAATTTAAAGGCTCGATCCTCCCAAGCTAAGTCTCTGCCGGATTCTTGAGAAAAAGGCACTTTTGCCATTGAAAGTCCTGGAGGCCTTCAGTCTTGGCTGAAAAACATTTTAAAGGGTGAAAAAATAGTTCTCATGCCAATGCTCAAAGGCCTGTTGTTTATTCTGAGTTGTGATTGTTAATTGCCAAGGGCTCAATTCCAACTCATGGCGATCCTATATGTGCAGAGTAGAATGGCTCCATAGGATTTTCAAGGCTGTGATCTCTTTTTTTTTTTTTTTTAATTTTTATTGTGCTTTAAGTGAAAGTTTACATATCAAGTCAGTCTCATACAAAACCTTATAAACACCTTGCCATATACTCCTAGTTTCTCTCCCCCTAATGAAACAGCACATTCCTTCTCTCCACCCTGTGTTTCCGTGCCCATTCAGCCAGCTTCTGTCCCCTCAGCCCTCACATCTCCCCTCCAGACAGGAGCTGCCCAGATAGTCTCATGTGTCTACTTGATCCAAGAAGCCCACTCCTCACCAGTATCATTTTCTGTCTTATAGCCCAGTCTAATCCCTGTCTGAAGAGTTGGCTTCGAGAATTGTTCCTGTCTTAGGCTGACAGAAGGTCTGGGGACCATGACCTCCGGGATCCCTCTGGTCTCAGTCAGACCATTAAGTCTGGTCTTTTTACTAGAAATTGGTGCCTGCATCCCACTGCTCTCCTGCTCCTTCAGGGATTCTCTGTTGTGCTCCCCATCATGGCAGTCATCAGCTGTAGCTGGGCACTATCTAGTTCTTCTAGTCTCAGGCTGATGTGGTCTTTGATTTATGTGGCCCATTCTGACTCTTGGCCTCATACTTACCTTGTGTCTTAGGTGTTCTTCATTGTCTTTTGCTCCAGGAGGGTTGAGACCAATTGTTACATCTTAGATGGCCATTTGCTAGTGTTTAAGACCCCAGACACCGCTCTCCAATGGGATGCAGAATGTTTTCTTAATAGTTTTTATTATGCCAATTGACCTAGAGGTCCCCTGAAACCACAGTCTCCAAACCCAAGGCCCTGCTACTCTGGCCTTCGAAGTGTTCAGTTTATTCAGGAAACTTCTCTGCTTTTGGTATAGTCCAGTTGTGCTGACCTCTCCGGTATTGTGCATTGTCCATCCCTTCACCTAAATTAGTTCTTGTCTTCTATCTAATTAGTGATTCCTCCTCTGCTTCCCTCTCTCCCTCTCCCCTCTCATAACCATCAAAGAATATTTTCTTCTCTGTTTAGACTATTTCTCGAGTTCTTATAATAGTGTTCTCATACAATATTTGTCCTTTTGCAATTGACAATTTTCACTCAGCATAATGCCTTCCAGGTTCCTCCATGTTATGAAATGTTTCACAGATTTATTGTTCTTTATTGATGCATAGTATTCCATTGTGTGAATATACCATAATTTATTCATCAATTCATTCATTGATGGGCACCTTGGTTGCTTCCATATTTTTGCTATTGTAAACAGGCTGCAGCGAACATGGGTGTGCATATATCTGTTCGTGTGATGGCTCTTACTTCTCTAGGATCTATTCCAAGGAGTAGGATTGCTGGATGGTATGGCAGTCCTATTTCTAGCTTTTTGAGGAAGTGCCAGATTGATTTCCAGAGTGGTTGTACCATTTTACATGCCTGCCAGTAGTGTATAAAGTGTTCCAGTCTCTTCACAGCCTCTCCAACATTTATTATTCTGTGTTTTTTGGATTAATGCCAGCCTTGCTGGAGTGAGATGGAATCTCATTGTAGTTTTGGTTTGCATTTATCCAATGGCTAATGAACATGAGCATTTCCTCATGTATCTGTTAGCTACCTGAATGTCTTCTTTAGTAAAGTGTCTGTTCGTATCTTTTGCCCGTTTTTTAATTGGGTTGTCTTTTTGCTGTTGAGTTTTTGCAGTATCATGTAAATTTTAGAGATCAGCTGCTGTTTGGAGATGTCATAGGTAAAAACTTTTTCCCAATCTGTAGGCAATCTTTTTACTCTTTTGGTGAAGTCTTTGGATGAGCCCAGGTGTTTGACATTTAGGAGCTCCCAGTTATCTGACTTCTCTTTTGCTGTTTTCGCAGTTTTACTAATGTTTTGTAACTCTTTATGCCATGTATTATGGCTCCTAGCATTGTTCCTATTTTTTCTTCCAGGAACTTTATCGTTTTAGATTTTACATTTAGGTCTTTGATTCATTTTGAGTTGGTTTTTGTGCATGGTATGAGATATGGGCCTTGTTTCATTTTTTTTGCAGATGGATATCCAGTTATGCCAGCACCAATTTTTCTATGCTCTGAAATACCATTAGTAGTAGTGGTGTTAACTCTTCTCTGAAAGTTGGTAGAATTCTCCAGTGAAGCCATCAGGGCCAGGGCTTTTCTTCTTTGGGAGTTTTTTGGTTACTTTTCAATCTCTTCTTTTTGTTATAGGTTTATTTAGTTGTTCTGTCTCTGTTTATGTTAGTTTAGGTAGGTCATGTGCTTCTAGAAGTTTTTCCGTTTCCTCTAGGTTTTCAAATTTGTTAGAGTATGACTTTTCATAGTACTTTGTTATGATTCTTTTAATTTCAGTTGGGTCTGTTGTGATATTGCCCATATCATTCCTTATTTGGGTTATTTGCTTTGTCTCCTGTTTTTCTTTTGTCAGCCTATCCAATGGTTTATCTATTTTGTTAATCTTTTCAAAGAACCAGCTTTTGTTCTTGTTAACTCTTTCAATTGTTTTTCTGTTTTCTATTTCATTTAATTCTGCTCTAATTTTTATTATTTTCTTTCTTCTAGTGCCTGAAGGTTTCTTTTTGTTGCTGTATTTGTTGAAGTTGTAGGGATAATTCTTTGATTTTGACCGTTCTTTTTCTATGTGTGCATTTATTGATATAAATTGACTTCTGAGCACTGCTTTCTCTGTGTCCCAAAGGTTCTGATAGGAAATGTTTTCATTCTCATCGGATTCTATGAATTTCTTTATTCCATCCTTAGTTTCTTTTATAACCCAGTCATTTTTGAGTAGTGTATTGTTCATTTTCCAAGTGTTTGATTTCTTTTCCCTGCTTTTTCTGCTATTGACTTCTACTTTTATGGCCTTATGGTCAGAGAAGATGCTTTGTAACATTTCGATGTTTTGGATTCTGTTAAGGCTTGCTTTATGGCCTAATATGTGGTCTATTCTAGAGAAGGTTCCATGTGCATTGGAAAAGAAAGTATACTTGAATGCTGTTGGGTGGAGTGTTCTGTATATGTCTGTGAGGTCAAGTTGGTTAATTGTGGCATTTAGCTTTTCTGTGTCTGTATTGAGCTTCTTTCTGTATGTTCTGTCCTTCACTGGAAGTGGTGTGTTGAAGTCTCCTACCATCATTGTGGAGCTGTCTATCTCACTTTTCAATGCTGTTAGAGTTTGTTTTATGTATCTTGCAGCCCTGTCATTGGGTGCATAAATATTTAATCTGGTAATATCCTCCTGGTATATTGTCCCTTTGATCATTATGTAGTGTCCTTCCTTATCCTTTGTGGTAGATTTAAGTCTCTTTTGTCAGAATTTAGTATAGCTACTCCTGCTCTTTTTTGATTGTTTTTTGCTTGGTATGTTTTTTTTTCCATCCTTTGAATTTCGGTTTGTTTGTGCTTGTAAGTCTAAGGTGCATCTCTTATAGGCAACATATAGCTGGATCGTGTTTTTTTTCTTTCTTTTTTATCCATTCTGCAACTCTTTGTCTCTTTATTGGTGCATTTAGTCCATTTACATTCAGCGTGATTATAGATATGTATGAGTTTAGTGCTGTCGTTTTGATGTTTTTTTTGTGTGTTGTTGACAGTTTCATTCTCACTTACTTTTTTGTGCTGAGAAGTTTTTCTTTGTGAATTAAGTGTTCTTCTTTTTCATTGTGGTAGAATTTGTTTTTGCTGAGTCTTTAGCTTGTTTTTTGTTTTGAAGAGTAGGATTGTTAGTCTTCTTTGTGGTTACCTTGGTATTTACCCCTATTTTTCTAAGTTTAAACCTAACTTGTATCTCCCTATGTCACCTTGATTTCCTCTCCATATGGAAGATCTATGCCTACTTTATTTAGTCCGTCTTTATTGATTATTGTCATCTTTTACATGATGACATCACTGGTTCCCTGTTTTGAGCTTTTTTTTTTTAACCTTGATTTATTTTTATGATTTTCCTATCTGAGTTGATATCTGGTTGCTCTGTTCTGTGTTCTAGTGTTGGGTCGATATCTGATATTATTGATTTTCTATCCAGAGAATTCCCTTTAGTATTTCTTGTAGTTTTGGTTTGTTTTTTGCACATTCCCTAAGCTTCTGTTTATCTGTAAATGTCTTAATTTTTCCTTCATATTTGAGAGACAGTTTTGCTAGATATATGATTCTTGGCTGGCAATTTTTCTCCTTCGGTGCTTTATATATGTCATCGCATTGCCTTCTCGCCTGCATGGTTTCTACCGAGTAGTCTCAACTTACTGACTTAGGTGACTTTTCCCTTATCCCTGGCTGCTCTTAAAATTTTCTCTTTATCTTTGGTTTTGGCAAGTTTGATTATAATATGTCTTGGTGACTTTCTTTTGGGATCTACCTTGTATGGGGTTCAGTGAACATCTTGGATAGATATCCTTTCATCTTTCACAATAACAGGGAAGTTTCTGCCAACAAATCTTCAACAATTCTCTTTGTATTTTCTGTTATCCCTCCCTGTTCTAGTATTCCAGTCACTCGCAAGTTATTTTTCTTGATAGAGTCCCACATGATTCTTAGGGTCTCTTCATTGTTTTAAATTATTTTATCTGAGTTTTCTTCAAATATTTTGGTGCCAAGTGATTTATCTTCACTCTCATAAATTCTACATTCCAGTTCCTCAACTCTGCTCCTCTGCCTTTCTATTGAGTTGTCTAATTCTGTAATTTTATTGTTAATCTTCTGAATTTCCGAATGCTGTCTCTCTATGGATTCTTGCAGTTTGTTAAATTTTGCGTTATGTTCTTGAATAATCTGTTTAATTTCTTCAAATGCTTTATCTGTGTGTTC
The DNA here is from genome assembly GCF_024166365.1 of Elephas maximus indicus. Lineage (NCBI taxonomy): Eukaryota > Metazoa > Chordata > Mammalia > Proboscidea > Elephantidae > Elephas > Elephas maximus. The sequence goes on along the minus strand of NC_064826.1, from coordinate 111,741,888 downwards.
CTTGGCTTTTTCTGTTTGTTGCCTGATCTCATTCATGATGTCATTCTTGATGTCTTGAAGAGTTCTGTATATTAATCTTTTGTATTCTACATCTGGTAATTCTAGGAATACACCCTCATCTGGGAGAGTCCTTGATTCTCTGTTTTGGGAGTTTGTTAAAGCAATCGTGGTCTGCTTCTTTATATGATTTGATATTGACTGTTGTCTCCGGACCATTTATAAGTTATTGTATTAATTTAACATCTGCTCACTGTGTCCTAGTTTCTTGCTGTTTTTTTTTTCGATGTAGCCAAATAGGCTACTAGAGTGAGGTAACTTCGTTACTGGAGCCTTTGAAGCACTAATGTCCTGTTACCAGATGGTTAGAGCTGTTACCAGGTATATGAGCCTAGGAGTCCATTCACTATTCTTGTATAGATTCAGCTCAGGTATCCTGATAGCCAGTCACCTAGTGTGTGGTGTAGGCTCTCACCTACTTAAAGGAGCAGTGGTGATGGGTGTATGCACTGGTTTCTGGTAGTGGCAGGGGGTCACACTCTGAGGAAGGTAGGGGGCTGATGTCCTTCCCCAAAGTGTCAGTGAGGAAGTAGCATCTCTATTCTTTACAGCGCTCTGGTGGGTAGGCTCTGCAGCTGTACCTGAGGCACCCAATGCTTATACCTGTAAGGACTGGCACCACTATCCTTTCACGGGTGGCTAGGTGACATGGATGTAGCCTCCATTCCTCAGGCCCCTGCTGTGGGTAGGTGAAGGCCCTGTTTACTAGGCAGAGTGGTATCAGACCTCCAAAACCTGCCTCTCTACTGCACAGCTGAAACAGTTACAGTCAGATCTCAAACAGATTTGCCCTTGCAATATAATAGCCACCTGGATCCACATAAGGGTGAGAGACAAAGTCTGTGGATCGCTCATGCCTGGACTGGAGCCACTTCTGCTCTGAGCTTCCAGATTAGGGGAGTCTGCGCAGAATCCCCCCCCCCCATTTGTTAATTTGCTCCTTCTCCCAGGCCAGGAGAATGGCTCAGAGGGTGCAACAGGTCCATCTCTGGCCCAGGGAAACCAACTGTTAATGAAGCCGGCTGGGGCAGAGGGGGGAGGGATCAGATAGATAGGAGAGAGTTCTTTCAAAAGAAGGAAGTATTAGATCCGGGCAAGGTAAATTAGGCAAAATCACTTATCTTGTGTTGAGAGTGCTATTTTATCTCAGATTCCAGGGGCCTGTGTAGCCTGTGTGCGCTGGCTGGGTCCCTGCTGCGATTGCCTCAGGGGGTTAGGGCTGCATCCTATGCTTGCCTTCTTACACTGAAGCAGCTTTGTCCTCAACTTCACATCCAGTCCTGCGGCTGTCACACAAGGGGGTCAGAGTGCCGGCACTTTGGTTGCCTTCTTTTGCTGAAGCAGCTGCTTCCTAAACGCCACAGCCAGCTCCGTTGTAGCGTGCCATTCTGCCTTCTTTTGCTGAAGCTGCCGTGTCTCAGGGAACTACCATCAGCTCTGCTGCAGTCATGCCAAAGAACAGCTCCAAGCAATGAAGCTGAGGCACTACATGGGCTGGGCAGCTTGTTGCTGCTTCTGCACCATCTATCCCTCCCCCGTCGCTCAGACTGATTCCTTAATTTTGCTTTTGATGCTCAGGTTTCTAGCTTGTCATATATATAATCGATTCACTTGTTTTTTGGGTCTTTGTTGTAAGAGGGATCTGCGGAAGCTACTGGCTAGTTCACCATCTTGGCCCCCCCTCTCAAGGCTGTAATCTTTCAGAAGCAGGTCACCAGACCTGTCTGCTGAAATGCTCTGAGTGGATTCCAACCACCAAACTTTTGGCCAGTAGTTCAGCACTTAACCATTTGTGCCAACCAGGGACTCTTTTAATTTCTGTCTCACCCCACCTGCTTAGGTCAAAGTCAACAGCAGAAGTTGCTTGATCTGGTTTGACTAAAGCTTGTACCCTTAAAAACACGGTCCAAAAAAACCAAACCCTTTACTGTCTAGTCAATTCTGACTCATAGTGACCGTATGAGTAAAACTGCCCCACACGGTTTCCAAGGAGTGGCTGGTGGATTCAAACTGCCAACCTTTTGGTTAGCAGTCATAGCTTTTAACCACTATATCACAAAGGCTCCTAAAAGCAGATAGGAGCTTATCAAAGAGGAAACCAGTTACCTGTGGCCATTGTCTAAAACTGGCTACTGATACTCCAAAGGTACGTAAGTCTACCATAATAAAACTCATTCCTTGACTATGACTGAGGCCTTCATCTCTCCATGTGGGATATTTGTTCTTCATCTAGCTCTTAACCACCACGCCACCAGAGTTTCCTCATCTAGCTAGTTCTAGGGAAATGTCTATTTTTTTTTTTTTACATTCCTAGTCAAAACTCCTGTGTACAAAGGGGCCTATCAGTCATGCCCCTTTTCCTCTCTAAGTTCAGACACCAATGATGTCCAAAAATCAGCTTATTTATGGTACAGCTGAACTGAGAACCAACTGGGGTCTGTGGCCAGATGGTTTCCTCCTCATCCCACCCAAGGCCAGACAGATCATAGGACAGGCAGCTGAGGGAGGTAGGACTCCTGCAGAGCAGGGCATCTCTCTCTGTTGCCGCTGGAAGGAGAGCTGATGCCCCACACCTGGCACCATGATAGCAGGGAGAGAGGCCAAATCCTCTTAAGGCAGGGGATTTTTTTTTTTTTTTTTAACAGCTTTTGTATTTTAGAGCAGTTTTAGGTTTACAGGGAAGTTGTACAGAATGTACAGAGAAGTCTCATATGTCCCCGTCCCCGTGCATACTGCTTCTCCTATTACTGACGTCTTGAATTTGTGTGGCACATTTATTACAATTGATGAACTGATATCGATATTGATACATTATTAGCTAAAGTTCAGAGTTTACATTAGGGTTCACTCTGTGTTGTACAGTCCTGTAGGTTTTGACAAATGCATAATGTCATGTATCTGCCATTACAGAATCATGCAGAACAGTTGTGTTGCCCTAAAAATGCCCTGTGCCCCACCTGTTCTTCTCCCTCCCTACCCCTGAACCTCCAGCAATCGCTGATCTTTTTACTGTCTCTATATTTTTGTCTTTTCCAGAATGTCAGACCCCACCCCAAGGATTTCTGATTTAGGTCTGGGATGCAATCTGAGAACTTGCATTTTCAATAAACCCCCAAGTGAAGCTGGTGTTGCTGATCTCTGAACCACGTTTTGAGTTAGAACCTAAGAGGGTAACACTCTCAGCCTCTTTCTCCAACTCCCTACTCACTCTTCCCAGTGAAGGTAGGATTAAATTGCTTAATGAGCAAGTGTGCCATTCAGATATCTACCTCTCTGTCTTGGTTGGAGGTAATGTGATAAAATCCAATGGCTTAAGTAGATGCAACGAAGATGTTCTTCAACAGGTGAATGGATAAACAAACTGTACATCGTGCATACAATGCAGCATTATTCAGCAATAAAAAGAAATGAGTGATCAAACTATGAAAAGACATAGAGGAACCTTACATGCCTATTGGCAAGTGAAAGAAACCAGTCTGAAAAAGCTCCACACTGTATGATTCCAACTATATGACATTCTGGAAAAGGTAAAACCACCAGTAGCTAGACTGGGTCCTCTGGAACCACAGAAATGAATAGGACCAAGAACAACATCAAGTGGATGATAATTGTCGTACACCACTTCCCACAATTTCTTTCATTATTCTCTGAAGAAAACAATGAAGAATGCTGTCTAAGCCCAATTAACACAACCGTATATAGATCACGGACCCCTGGTGGTACAGTGGTTAAGAGCTCGGCTGCTAACCAAAAGGTTGGCAGTTTGAATCCACCAGCTGCTCCTTGGAAGCCCTATGGATCAGCTCTACTCTGTTCTGTAATTTTGTTATGAGTTGGAATCAACTCGATGGCAACAGGTCTGTTTTTTTTTTTTAAGTAGGTCGCTTCTGAGATCACTAAGTCTGCTCCCAAAGACTTGGACAAATTCTATTGAACCCAGTCCTTTTTAAATTAATTGGATATTTTATGGGTTCTCTAATCCTTCCTATTTTCATAAGAGTGAAGATAGAAAAATGATCTTTTGTATTCACTTTCACCAATGGACCCAAACCAAACCAAATCTGTTGCCATCGAATTGATTCCTACTCATAGCAACCCTATAGAACAGAGTAGAACTGTGCCATAGGGTTTCCAAGGAGCTGCTGGTGGATTTGAAAGGCTCACCTTTTGGTTAGCAGCCAAATGCTTAATCACCAATGAACAGCAACATGTATGTTATTGGTGTAACTCCAGTGGAATCTATAAGGGTTTATTATTTGCCTCAGTGTTACTCTGTTATGTTCACTAGTCTTAGCCTTCCATCAACTCTTGGTCCAAGCAAACATGCATTTCTACCATTGTGCCATCTTCAGGGCATGCTTCATAATTTGTTAACTTGAAGACACTAAAGTAAAATTCCCTGGACTGCCTAATGTGAGATGAGGTGTTGTAAGCCTCAAACTAAGATTGGAGATGTCTCTAAGATAATCAAAGACCTCTGGTGGTTCCAGGGATCACTCCTCAAGTCTCCGTTCTAGAAGCCCCATGAACAGATCCCTCATGCAAGGGGAGACAGTTTTTAGGCTCCTTGGTCACAGCTGTTGGGTAAAAATCCGATTTGCTTCCATCATGATTCTGGCTCATTCTGACCCAGTTTGGCCACCAAATCATTTACATTCCAAGTTGAAAACTCAAATGTTTTGGGACCATAACAATAATAAAAAACCAAAACCCAAACAAAAATCAAACCCATTTCTATTGAGTCGATTTCGACTCATAATGAACTGCCTCACAAAGTTTCCAAGGAGCAGATGGTAGACTCAAACTGTCAACATTTTGGTTAGCAGCTGAGCTCTTAGCCACTGCTCAACCAGGGCTCTTTGGGGCCATACAGCTAACATAAATTCATGATATCATTGTTGTTGTTAAGTGCTGTCAAGTCAGTTCTGACTCGTAGCGACCCTATGCACAACAGAATGAAACACTACCCAGTCCTGTGCCATCCTCACATCCTCTTTGTTATGCTTGAGCCCATGGTTGCAGCCACTGTATCAATCCATCTCACTGAGGTCTTCCTCTTTTTCACTGACCCTCTACTTTACCAAGCATGATATCCTTCTCCAGGGCCTGACCCCTCCTGATAACATGTCCAAAGTATGTGAGATGTAGTCTCACCATCCTTGCTTCTGTGGAGCATTCTAGCTGTACTTCTTCCAAGACAGATTTGTTCCTTCTTTTGGGAGTCCATAGTATATTCGAGGAAACCCTGTTGGCATAATGGTTAAGCGGTACAGCTGCTAACAAAGAGTTCAGCAGTTCAAATCCACCAGGCGCCCCTTGGAAACTCTATGGGGCAGTTCTTCTCTATCCTATAGGGTTGCTATGAGTTGGAATCGACTGGACAGCAGTGGGTTTGTTTTTTTTGGGGGGTTTTAGTATATTCAATGTTCTTCACCAAGGCCACTATTCAAAGGCATCAATTCTTCTTCAGTCTTCCTTATTCATTGTCCAGCTTTCTTATGCATATGAGGCTATTGAAAACACCATGGCTTGGGTAGGCGCACCTTAGCCTTCAAGGTGACATCTTGATATTGGCCAGGTATGAGGCAATAATTGCTAAGCTGCTTATAGTACCACCAAACATAACATCTACCTTATTACAATGTGTTTTAGAACACTAAAATAAAAGAAGGAAGAGGACCAGGCAAAACCTCTTGTTGGCTGCATATAGCTAGTGGACTCCAGTTTGCTGACTCCAACCCTGAAATGAGGGCCATTGTATTATAAATTGACCACACACTCAGAAAATACCTCCATATCCCTGCTTCTCCAGGGACACTGGAGCTGGTTATGTTTCCTATGGAGGAATCAGTGATTTGGGGTACCATCCTGAGGGAGAAGCCCCTGCATGTGTAAGTGGTTAACCAGATTGGCTTCTAATCAAAAAGTTGGAGGTTCAAGTCTACCCAGAGGAGCCTTGGTAGAAAGTCCTAGAAATCTACTTTCAAAATACCAGTGTGGAAAACCCTATGGAGCACGGTTCTGCTCTGACACGCATGGAGTTGCCAAGAGTCGGAATCGACACAGTGGGCACTGGTATCCTGAGGGAACTCAGTTCTGGAGGTAGAAAATTTATTTGTACAGATTAAAGCAAGTGGGGGGTCAGATCACATAAAGTAATTGGCAATACCAGTCAGAACAAGCCATATTTTTGCTTCCAACTTTGGTCTACGGAAAACTAACAGAGTCAGCTCCCAACCGTAGCATCTTTGACATTGGAGGGTAATTTGACAAATATGACCAAGGGTCAGAAATGATCAAGAAGTAGTTTGCAGATCAATGTAAGAATAGACTTAAGAAATATGATTTTATTTAGTCATTAATTTCGTTAAACAAATACTAAGTGAACACATTAGCTTCATGCTATGCCCTGGGGATACAGTGGTGATCAACATAGGCATGGATCCTGCTGTCCCAAAGCTTACAGTCTAATAAAATGAAACGGACAATAAACAACTAAGTTCACGATTTTAATTTATTTGCTTTGGTGATAAAATCTGTGCCAGGAAAGCATAGAGTTATGGAAGCTTATGATAGGGACACGTGACCTAACCTACAAGGTCAGGAAATGCTTCCTTGGACAAGTCTTGTTTGAGCAGAGTTCTGTAGAATCATGGGAATTAACAAGGCAAGAAAAGGGAGAAGAGCACCTCATGGGGGTGGGATTATCCTTGAAGGATGAAAGTGTATAGGTCATTCTAGGACCTGAAAGAATGCAACAGTTATTTATTTTTTTAAGGCTTTTTATTTTGAAATAATTTTAGATTTACAGAAAAGTTGCAAAAATACTACAGTGTTTCCATATATTCTTCACCCATTTTCTCCTAATACTAACATCTGTTTGACCATAACACGATCTTCAAAAATAAGAAATTAACCTTGGTACAACAATGCTAACTAAACTACTGAATTTGTTTGGCTTTCATCATTTTTTTCCCATTAATGATTTTCTTTTTTGGTTGGTGGGGGAGGGGGGGTTTCCAAAAAAAACTTTATTTATGGTTACCGATTTTTTTTTTTTTTTTTTTGTGCTCGTTAAGTGAAAGTTTACAGAGCAAATTAGATTCTCATTTGATAGTTCGTACATAAAACTGTTTTGTGGCCTTGGCTTCATTCCCCACAGTGTGTTAGCACTCTCCTCATTTGTACTCTGGGTTTCCCTTATCTTTTGTTCTGATTTTCCACCCCTTTCTGCCTTCTCATCTGTGATTTTGGGCAAATATTGCCTTTTTGAGCTATAGGGTTTCTCTGTCCTTTTTGGGTAAGTCTGATGTTGCCTTGCTGTTTTTTTCACCCAGGGTTGCTGGTAGCTTTATCCAATGATGGCTGCATCAGGCCAGGATGGCTGGCTGAGCTCCTCTATTCCGTTTTACTCCTTGTTCTTGAGTTTTTGGTGCAGAGAGAAGTTATGATGTATGTTACAAAGCCATCATCTTGGCTCTGCCCACTAGAGTTATTTTTAAAAATGGAGTGAATTGCCCTATGGTATGGTGAGTAACCCATCCTTAGACATTTCCAAACCGATTGTGTTACGGATTGAATTGTGTCCCCCAAAAAGATATGTTGAAGTCCTATGTTTTACTTACTATGCAAAGGCATTCGACTTTGTGGATTATAACAAGTTATGGATACCATTACAAAGCATGGGAATTCCAGAGCACTTAATTGTGCTCATGAGGAACCTATGCATAGGCCAAGAGGTGGTCATTCGAACAGAAGGGGATACTGGGTGGTTTAAAATCAGGAAAGCATGTGTCAGGATTGTATCCTTTCACTATACTTATTCAATCTGTATCCTGAGCAAATAATCCAAGAAACGGGACTATATGAAGAAGAACAGAGCATCAGGATTGGAGGAAGACTCATTAACAACCTGAGACATGCAGATGAAACAACCTTGTTTGCTGAAAGTGAAGAGGGCTTGAAGGACTTACTGATGAAGATCAAAGATCACAGCTTTCAGTATGGATTATACCACAACAAAAAGAAAATAAAAATCCTCACAACTGGAGTAAGCAACATCATGATAAATGGAGAAAATATTGAAGTGGTCAAGGATTTCATTTTACGTGGATCCACAGTCAATACCCATGGAAGTAGCAGTCAAGAATCAAACAACGCATTGCATTGAGCAAATCTGGGGCAAAAGACCTCTTTAAAGTGTTGAAAAGCAAAGATGCCACTTTGAGGACCAAGGTGCGCCTGACCTAAGCCATGGTATTTTCAATTGCATCATATGCTTGTGAAAGCTGGATGATGAATAAGGAAGACAGAAGAAGAACTGATGCTTCTGAATTGCGGTGCTGGCAAAGAATGTTGAATGTACTGCCAGAAGAATTAACAAATCTGTCTTGGAAGAAGTACTGCCAGAACACCCCTTAGAAGCAAGGATGGCAAGACTTTGTCTCACATATTTTGGACATGTTATCAGGAGGAACCAGTCTCTGGAGAAGAATGTAATGCTTGGTAAAGTAGAGGGTCAGCAAAAAAGGGGAAGACTCTCAATGAGATGGAGTGACACAGTGGCTGCAACAGTGGCCTCAAGGATAATGATTGTGAGGATGGTGGAGGACTAGGTTGTGTTTTGTTCTATTGTACATAAGGTCACTAAGAATCAGAACTGACTCAAGGACACCTAAAAAAATAACTTCCAGTACCTGTGAATGTGAACTGGTTTGGAAATAGGGTCTTTGAAGATGTTATCAGGTAATATGAGGTCATACTGGAGAATGATGGATTCTAATCCAATATGACACCATTGCGTCATTATAAAAGAGAAGGGACACAGAGGGACAGGCAGAAGAAAGACGGCCATGTGGCAATAGAACCAGAGATTAAAGTAATACATCTATAAGCCAAGGAACTCCAAGGATTACTGACCATCACCAGATGCTAGGAGAGAGGTATGGGACAGATTTTCCTCAGAGCCCTCAGAAGGAATCAACATGGCTAACACATATTAAATTTCAGACTTCAAGCCTCCAGACATTTGACACAATAAATGTCTGTTCTTATAAGCTACCCAGTTTGTGGTAACTTGTTATGACAGCCCTTGGAAATCAATATAGATTGGCTGCGATGTTATACAAAGGATTGTATATGTAGGCCTGGTACCATTTTTAAGACTCATCAGTTTCTTGATTCTGGTAAGTTATATTCTAAATTATAGATTTCCACGCTAAAGCTACTCTTCTAAAAATTCTTATCAGTGATAAATTGTTGGAATCATCTCTTCAATCACTTCTTCAAAAGCTTTCATTGTATTTCTGCTACATATCACACAGTGATGAAAAAGAAATGTCCTATGTCCTGTTGGTCCTCAGATACTGTATAACCCAAAGTGATATGAGAGGTTAGTGTAGGGACATGATGGAAGCATAATGAGGAAATGTCAGCAGTGGCAACTTTTGAGGAGTCAGAGTGGTTTCATAATAGAGTTGACTTTTGACCTGGGCCTTGAAAGGCGTTTATTAGGCAGAGAAGGAACACAGACATGTCAGGGAGAGGAACAAATATGGAATGGAAGTCTAAAGAAACACAAAGTGACCCAGAAATGGCAGTGAGGGAATAGCTGTGTGGGTGCTTGTTGGAGGAGCTGGGACTGCTACCCCATTTCTATCTTGGTGACCTTGGCAATTTGTTTAACCTCTTAGTAAAGCCGGATAGTTTTGCTGAGAAGATTAAATACTTTAAATGAAGTAAAGCCTTTAACATGGTGCCCAATGCATAGTAAGTGCTCAATTAATGCATGATGTGCTGCAGAACTATAAGAGATTTCATCAAGACAGCATCACTGGGTGCCACATCAAAGATGACAAGAAAAAGAACTTCATGTATAGTAGTGGTTATAATCCTGTGGATTGTGAACACAATTCCTTTTAGTATCTGCAGAGGTTAAGTAGAAGATCATTTTGAGGGGCTTCAAATATAGCCAGTGGGACACTTAAGGGCTATTTCCACAGTCCAGGTCAGGGCTGATGAAAACTAGAGAACAGGAGCTGAATCTGGGAGTTATTCTGAGTTAGGACCTGCGGGAGTCTTGTTTCACATATTATATTGCTATTTTTAGATCTTAATATGATGCCTCTATGAAGACTAAAAGGATCCTGACCCTAACCATGGTATTTCCAGTTGCCTCATATGCATGAGAAAGCTGGACAATGAATAAGGAAGACTGAAGAATAATTGATGCATTTGAATTGTGATGTTGGTGAAGAATATTGAATATACCATGAGCTGCCAGAAGAATGAACAAATCTGTCTTGGAAGGAGTACAGTCATTAATGCTGTTTAGAAGCAAGAATGATGAGACTTTGTCTCACATACTTTGGACATATTATCAAGAGGGAACAGTCCCTGGAGAAGAACATCATGTTTGGTAAAGTAGAGGGTCAGCTAAAGAGAGGAAGGCCTCAACAAGATGGACTGACAGCATGTCTGCAACGGTGTGTTCAAGCATAGCAATGATTGTGAGGATGTCATAGGACTGGGGAGTGTTTTTCTTCTGTTGTACATAGGGTCGCTACGACTTGGAACCAACTAGATGGCACCAAAAATCAACAACAATATGATGCCAGATTCTTTGCAAAAACCAGTGTTCTGTTCACTAATTCTCAGCTTCTGGTTCATTCCGTGCTATCTGAATCTCAGTGCAGGGCTTTGGAACTGTTTGTTCTGGTTTGAACCCCTGCTAAGAATTTGCATTTCTAACAAGTTCCCCTGCTGAGAATTTGCATTTCTAAAAAGTTCCCAGGAAGTTATACATAAGAATCACCTAGGGATCTTGTTAAAATATAGATTCTGATTCAGTATATCTGGGGTGGAAATGCAAATTCTTAGCAGGGAATTTGTTAGAAATGTAAATTCTCAGCAGGGGTTCTGTGATGGTTAGTATTGTGTGTCAACTTGGCTGGGCCATGAGTCTCAGTGTTAATATGTGATCACTCCCGTGATGGAATCTGCTGTGAGTAGCCAATCAGTTGGAGAGTTTCCTTGGGGGTGTGGTCTGCATCTGAATATAAGCAGACGTTCTGGCTTTTTGCTCACTCTGGATCCTGCAGTTGCCTCCTATTCGTCTGACCTCTAGCTCTTGGAACTTAAGCTATCAGCTTATCTGCAAATCTTGGGATTCGTAGACCTTCACAGCCTGAGAGCGGGAGCCCTGCTCTCCAACCTGCCAATCTTGGGTTCACCAGCCCCTCTGGCTATGAGAATGGAGAGAAGCCTCTCTCCTGATCCATGGACTTGGGATGTTCCAGCTTTTACAATCGAGTGAGCCATTTCCTTGATATAAATCTGTCTCTATATATATTTATATGCTTTACTGGTTTTCCTTCTCTAGAGAACCCAGGTAAAACAGGTTCTAACTGAAACAAACCAGTTTGAAGCCTTGTTTCTGGGTAAATGTACTCCCTTTCAAGTAATGCTCCCATTCTCGGGCCATAAAGACCTGTCAAATCTAACCTGACACAATATAATGGACCTGCTCTTCCTGCAGTATTTCTATCATCTACAACTGTCCACATAACTAAAGTGGCTGTGTTATTATTCCTGTCCACATCCCTACCAGTAAAAAATAGACCTGTTTATTGTTTGAATGGTAAATACCAAGTAAAACTGACATAAAAAAACTGACATAGTTTGGCTTAAAACTTCAGATCAAAGCCCTTGAATAATGAGATAACCAAGGCAAAGTCTCTGACTCCAGTTGCAGCATTCAAACCCCATTGTCCATGTGGAGCTGGAAGGTGCAAATGTGAATCGGGCTTGGAGAACTGCACAGTATAAACCATGGATTTCTAGTGAGAAGACAATGGCTGATCATAGAAGTGAGCTCTGTGGTAACCAGCAGTACAGAGAGACTTACAGATTTAATTGGAAGTGGAAGAAGATTTAGAAAGAAATGCAGTATGGTGAAGTGAATAACCATATAAAAACAAAACCTGGCTCCATCAACTAGGTTATGATTTTTAACAACCCTATAGGACAGAGTAGAACTGCTCATTAGCAGGAGGAGTGGCTAGCGAATTTCAACTGCCAACCTTTTGGTTAGCAGCCATAGCTTTAAACCACAGTGTATACATAGTAAGCACATGGTGGACATTTAAATGAGCCTGAGATTGTAAATAATGTGCCTGCCAGGTCATCCCTTCTGCTTCCAGGCCTCATACACCCTGGTTTCATGTCCTTGGTGTTTTTTTTTTTTTTTTTAATACTTTTTATTGTGCGTTAAGTGAAACTTTATAAATCAAGTCAGTCTCTCACACAAAAACCCATACACACCTTGCTACACACTCCCAATTACAGTCCTCCTAATTAGAGAGCCCGCTCTCTCCCTTCACTCTCTCTTTTCATGTCCATTTCGTCAGCTTCTAAAACCCTCCACCTTCTCATCTCCCCTCTAGGCAGGAGATGCCAACATAGTCTTAAGTGCCCACCTGATCCAAGAAGCTCACTCCTCACCAGCATCCCTCTCCAACCCATTGTCCAGCCCAATCCATGTCTGAAGAGTTGGCTTCGGGAATGGTTCCTGTCCTGGGCCAACAGAAGGTCTGGGGGCCATGACCACCAGGGTCCTTCTAGTCTCAGTCAGACCATTAAGTCTGGTCTTATGAGAATTTGGGGTCTGCATCCCACCACTCTCCTGCTCCTTCAGGGGTTCTCTGTTGTGTTCCCTGTCAGGGCAGTCATTGGTTGTAGCCAGGCACCATCTAGTTCTTCTGGTCTCAGGATGATGTAGTCTCTGGTTCATGTGGCCCTTTCTGTCTCTTGGGCTTGTAATTGCCTTGTGTCCTTGGTGTTCTTCACTCTCCTTTGATCCAGGTGGGTTGAGACCAATTGATGCATCTTAGATGGCTGCTTGCTAGCTTTTAAGACACCAGGTGCCACTCTTCAAAGTGGGATGCAGAATGTTTTCTTAATGGATTTTATTATGCCAATTGACTTAGATGTCCCCTGAAACCATGGTCCCCAGATCCCTGCCCCTGCTATGCTGGCCTTCGAAGCATTCAGTTTATTCAGGAAACTTCTTTGCTTTTGGTTTAGTCCAATGGTGCTAACCTCCTCTGTATTGTGTGCTGTCTTTCCCTTCACCTAAAGTAGTTCTTATCTACTATCTAATTAGGGAATGCCCCTCTCCCATCCTCCCCCCTCCTTGTAACCACAAAAGAATATTTTCTTCTCAGTTTAACCTATTTCTCAAGTTCTTATAATAGTGGTCTTATACAATATTTGCCCTTTTGCAACTGACTCATTTCACTCAGCATAATGCCTTCCAGTTTCCTCCATGTTATGAAATGTTTCACAGATTCCTCACTGTTCTTTATCGATGCATAATATTCCATTGTGTGAATATACCATAATTTATTTATCCATTCATCTGTTGATGGGCACCTTGGTAGCTTCCATCTTTTGCTCTCGTAAATAAACATGGGTGTGCATATATCTGTTCGTGTAAAGGCTCTTATTTCTCTAGGATGTATTCCAAGGAGTGGGATTGCTGGGTTGTATTGTAGTTCTATTTCTAGCTTTTTAAGGAAGCGCCAAATGATTTCCAAAGTGGTTGTACCATTTGACATTCCCACCAGCAGTGTAGAAGTGTTCCAATCTCTCCACAGCCTCTCCAACATCTATTCTTTTGTGTTTTTTGGATTAATGCCGCACCTTGTTCTTGTTGGAGTGAGATGAAATCTCATTGTAGTTTTGATCTGCATTTCTCTAATGGCTAATGATCATGAACATTTTCTCATATTTCTGTTAGCTACCTGAATGTCTTCTTTAGAGAAGTGTCTATTCATATTTTTACCCATTTTTTAATTGGGTCATTTGTCTTTTTGCAGTTGAGTTTTTGCCATATCATGTAGATTTTAGAGATAGGCTCTGATCGGAAATGTCATAGCTAAAAACTTTTTTCCAGTCCGTAGGTAGTCTTTTTACTCTTTTGGTGAAGTCTTTGGATGAGCATAGGTACTTGATTTTTAGGAGCTCCCAGTTATCTAGTTTTTCTTCTACATTCTTTATAATGTTTTGTATACTGTTAATGCCATGTATTAGGGCTCCTAATGTCCCTTTTATTTTTCCATGATCTTTATTGTTTTAGATTTTATATTTAGGTCTTTGATCCATTTTGAGTTACTTTTTGTGCATGGAGTGAGGTATGGGTCTTGTTTCATTTTTTTGCAGATGGATATCCAGTTATGCCAGCACCATTTGTTAAAAGGACCGTATTTTCCCTATTTAACTGTTTTGGGGCCTTTGTTTCATATGTGGATGGATTTATGTCTGGATTCTCAGTTCTTTTCCATTGGTCCATGTATCTGTTGTTGTACCAGTACCAGGCTGTTTTGACTACTGTGGTGGTATAATAGGTTCTAAAATCAGGTAAAGGGCTCCCACTTTGTTCTTCTTTTTCAGTAATGCCTTATTTATCCGGGGCCTCTTTCCCTTCCATATGAAATTGGCGATTTGTTTCTCCATCTCCTTAAAGAATGTTCTTGGGATTTTGATCAGAATTGCATTAAATGTATAGATCGCTTTTGGTAGAATAGACATTTTTACAATGTTAAGTCTTCCTATCCATGAGCAAAATATGTTTTTCCATTTATGTAAGTCTCTCTTGGTTTCTTGCAGTACTGTCTTGTAGTTTTCTTTGTATAAGTCTTTTACATCTCTGGTAAGATTTATTCCTAAATATTTTATCTTTTTGGGGGTTCCTGTAAATGGTATCAATTTAGTGTTTTCCTCCTCGATGTTCTTTTTGTTGGTGTAGAGGAATCCAACTGATTTTTTTATGTTTATCTTGTATCCTGATACTCTGCTGAACTCTTCAATTAGTTTCAGTAGTTTTCTTGAGGATTCTTTAGGGTTTTCTGTGTATAAGATCATGTCATCCGCAAATAGATATGCTTTTTCTTCTTCCTTGCAAATCTGGATACCCTTTATTTCTTAATCCAGCTTAATTGCTCTGGCTAGGACTTCCAGCACAATGTTGAATAAGAGTGGTGATAAAGGGCATCCTTGTCTGGTTCCCTATCTCAACAGGAATGTTTCAGGCTCTCCATTTAGGGTGATGTTGGCTGTTGGCTTTGTATAAGTGCCCTTTATTATGTTGCAGAATTTTCCTTCTATTCCTATTTTGCTGAGAGTTTTTATCATGAATGAGTGTTGAACTTTGTCAAACGCCTTTCCCTGCATCAATGGATAAAATCACGTGATTCTTGTCTTTTGTTTTATTTATGTGGTGGATTACATTAATTGTTTTCCTAATGTTGAACCATCCCTGCATACCTGGTATGAATCCCACTTGGTCATGATGAATTATTTTTTTGATATGTTGTTGAATTCAATTGGCTAGAACTTTGTTGAGGATTTCTGCATCTACATTCATGGGGGATATAGGTCTATAATTTTCTTTTCTTGTGGTGTCTTTACCTGGTTTTGGTATCAGGGATATGGTGGCTTCATAGAATGAGTTTGGTAGTATTCCGTCCTTTTCTATGCAAAGAAATGCCTTTAGTAGTAGTGGTGTTAACTCTTCTCTGAAAGTTTGGTAGAACTCTGCAGTGAAGCTGTCCGGACCAGGGCTTTTTTTTTTTGTTGGGAGTTCTTTGATTACCTTTTCAATCTCTTCTTTTGTTATGGGTCTATTTAGTTGTTCTCTCTCTGTTTGTGTTAGTTTCGGTAGGTAGTGTGTTTCTAGGAATTCATCCATTTCTTCTAGGTTTTCAAATTTGTTTGAGTATAGTTTTTCATAGTAATCTGATATGAATCTTTTAATTTCAGTTGGGTCTGTTGTAATATCACCCCTCTCATTTCTTATTTGGGTTATTTGCTTCCTCTCGTGTTTTTCTTTTGTCAGTTTGGCCAGTGGTTTATCAATTTTGTTGATTTTTTCAAAAAAACAGCTTTCGGTCTTGTTACTTCTTTCAATTGTTTTTCTGTTTTCTATTTCATTTAGTTCAGCTCTAATTTTTATCATTTGTTTTCTTCTGGTGCCTGTGGGTTTCTTTTGTTGCTCTTTTTCTATTTGTTCAATTTGTTGGAATGATTCTTCGATTTTGGCCTTTTGTTCTTTTTGGATGTGTGCATTTATTGATATAAATTGGCCTCTGTGCACTGCTTTTGCTGTGTCCCAAGGGTTCTGATAGGAAGTGTTTTCATTCTTATTGGATTCTCTGAATTTCTTTATTCCATCCTTAATGTCTTCTATAATCCAGTCTTTTTTGAGCAGGCTATTGTTCAGTTTCCAAGTGTTTGATTTCTTTTCCCTGCTTTTCCTGTTATTGATTTCCACTATTATGGCCTTATGGTCAGAGAAGATGCTTTGTAATATTTCAATGTTTTGGATTCTGCTAAGACTTGCTTTATGACCTAATATGTGGTCTATTCTAGAGAATGTTCCATGTGCACTAGAAAAGAAAGTATACTTGGTTGCTGTTGGGTGGAGTGTTCTGTATATGTCTACGAGGTCAAGTTGGTTGATTGTGGCATTTAGATCTTCCATGTCTTTATTGAGCTTCTTTCTGGATGTCCTGTCCTTCACCGAAAGTGATGTGTTGAAGTCTCCTACTATTATTGTGGAGCTATCTCCCTTTTCAAGGCTGGTAGAGTTTGTTTTATGTATCTTGCAGCCCTGTGATTGGGTGCATAAATATTTAATATGGTTATATCTTCTTGGTATATTGTCCCTTTAATCATTATGTAGTGTCCTTCCTTATCCTTTATGATGGATTTAAATTGAAAGTCTATTTTGTCAGAAATTAATATTGCCACTCCTGCTCTTTTTTGATTGTTGTTTGCCTGATATGTTTTTTTCTTTCCTTTGAGTTTTAGTTTGATTGTGTCTCTAAGTCTAAGGGGTATCTCTTGTAGGCAGCATGTAGACGGATCTTGTTTTTTAATCCATTCTACCATTCTCTGTCTCTTTATTAGTACATTTAGTCCATTTACATTCAGGGTAATTATGGAGAGGTATGAATTTAGTGGCATCATTTTGATGTCTCTTTTTTGTGTGTTGTTGACAGCTTCTTTTTCCCACTTGATTGCATGTGCTGAGTAGATTTTATTTATATGTTGTACTTTCCTCATGTTTGTTGTTGTTGATTTTGTTTCTGCTGAGTCTGTATTTTTCCCTTGTATTTTATTTTGATGAGTAGGATAGTTTGTCTCCTTTGTGGTTACGTTATTATTTACCCCTATTTTTGTAAATTTAAAACTAACTTTTATTTCTTTTTATCACCGTATCTTCTTCTCCATATGGAAGGTGTATGATTACATTCCTTAAAAAAAAAAAATCTTAGCCCCTCTTTATTATTTTAATGTTGTCTTCTTTTATGTAACATCACTTTTATCCTGTTTTGTTTTTTCTAAATCTTGTTTTTTTTTTTTTATTTCCCTGTCTGGGTTGACTTCTGGTTGCTCTGCCCGGTGTTCTAGTCTTGGGCTGATACCTGATATTATTGATTTTCTAACCAAAGAACTCCCTTTAGTATTTCTTGTAGTTTTGGTTTGGCTTTTACAAATTCCCTAAACTTGTGTTTATCTGGAAATGTCTTAATTTCACCTTCATATTTAAGAGACAGTTTTGCTGGATATATGTTTCTTGGCAGGCAATTTTTTTCCCTTCAATTTTTTAAGTATGTCATCCCATTGCCTTCTTGCCTGCATGGTTTCTGCCAAGTAGTCTGAGTTTAGTCTTATTGGCTCTCCTTTGGGGGTGACTTTTCTTTTATCCCTCGCTGCTCTTATAATTCTCTCTTTGTCTTTGGTTTTGGCAAGTTTGATTATAATATGTCTTGGTGACTTCCTTTTGAGATTTACCTTATATGGAGTTTGATGAGCATCTTGGATAGATATCGTCTCACCTTTCACAATATCAGGGAAGTATCCTGCCTACAAATCTTCAACAATTTTCTCTGTGTTTTCTAATATCCCTCCCTGTTCTGATACTCCAATCACTCGTAGATTATTTCTCTTGATAGAGTCCCACATGATTCTTAAGGTTTCTTCATTTTTTTAAAAAATTCTTTTATCTGATTTTCCTTCAAATATATTAGTGCCAAGTGATTTATCTTCGAGTTCAGAAATTCTAGGTTCTACTTGCTCAATTCTGCTCCTCTGACTTTCTATTGAGTTGTCTAATTCTGTAATTTTATTGTTAATCTTCTGAATTTCTGATTTCTGTCTGTCTATGGATTTTTCTAGCTTATTAAACTTTTCATTATGTTCCTGAATAATCTTTCTAATTTCTTCAGTTGCTTTATCTGTGGGTTCCTTGGCTTGTTCTGAGCATTGCCTCATTTCCTTCCTGATGTCTTGAAAGGTTCTGTATATTAAACTTTTGTATTCTGCATCTGGTAATTCCAGGAATGCACTTTCATCCAGAAGATCCCTGGATTCTTTGTTTTGAGACCCTTTTGAGGTGATCATGGTCTGTTTTTTTATGACTTGATATTGACTGTTGTCTCTGAACCATCTATAAGTTATTCTATTAGTTTATCCTTGCTTACTCTGTCATAGCTGCTTGCTTTGTTTTGTTTTGGTATACCCCTATGGGTTGCTTGAGTGAGCTAGCCTGATTATTTTTGCCTTTGGAGCTCTGGCGTCCTGTCCCTAGATGGCTAGAACTGTTATCAGGTATGTCAGCCTAGGAGCCCATTCAGTTTTCTTGTATGAATTCAGCTCAGGTTTCCAGGTAGCTGGTCATCAAGTGTGTGGTACAGGCTCTGTCCTACAGCCTTAGAGGGGCAGGGGTTATTGGGGTATATACTGGTATCTGATTGCAGTAGGGGGTCACACTCTGAACAATGCAGGGAGCTGAGAACCAACCCCCAAGTGTCTCTGAGGAAAACACGTCTCTGTTCCCTAAGCGTGCTGGTGGGTGGGTTCTGCAGAGGGACCATGGGCACCCAAAGTTTTTGGTTGTAAGGACTGGGAGGTACCAGTTATCTTTGGACCCCTGTCGCAGGTGGCTGGGTGACCTGAGTGGGGCTGCCAGTCCTTAGGTCCCTGATGTGGGTAGGTGAGGACCTTGTTTAATAGGCAAAGCAATGTCAAACGTCAAACACCCACCTCTCCACTGCACAGGTGAAATGGTTGGAGTTTTCCAACAAGGGCCTATTCTCCTGAAATAGGCCCACACAAGTCCATGCAGAAGGAAAAGGTACTCAAGGTCCACGCATGGTTTATGCCTGGACAGGAGTGGCTTCTGTCCTGAGCTCCCCTGGTTAATGGAGCTAGCAAATTATCTTTTCCCCCCAGTTGCAAATTTTTTCCTTCCCGAAGGCTGGGAGGATGGCTCTAAGTGCTCACCAGGGTCTATCTCAGGCCCAGGGATTCAGCCACTGAAGACAGCTTGTGCATGGGAGGGGCGCAGTGGCTGCAACAATGGTCTCAAGCATATCAATTGTGAGGGTGGTCCAGGACTGGGTAGTGTTTCATTCTGTTGTGCATAGGGTTGCTACGAGTCAAAACTGACTCGATACCACCCTAACAAGAACAAGTATATTCACAAGGTTGTGCAACTATCAGCACTTCACAAATTCAGAACATTTTTATTACTCTCCAAAGAAACCCCATACTCATTAACAATCTCTCCCCATTCTACCTTCATTCCAGCCCCTGGCAACCACTAATCTAACTTGTGTCCCTACAAATTTGTCTATTCTGGATATTTCACATAAATGGGATCATAAAATTTATATCCTTTTATTACTGGCTTCTTTTACTTCACCTCATGATTTCAAAGTTTATCCATGTATCAATATTTCCCTCTTTTTCTAATTGCCAAATAATATTCCATTGTATGGATGTACATTTTGTCTATACAAATTCAACTGATGAACTTTTGGGTTATTTCCATTTTTTGGAAAATAAGGTTTCCTCGAACATTCATGTACAGAGGTTTTTGTGGACACACATTTTCAGTTCTCTTGGGTATATACCTACTAGTGGAATTGCTCGTATGATGGTTAATGTTATGTGTCAACTGGGCTAGGCCATGATTATCAGTGGTTTGGCAGACTTTAAGTAATCATCTCCCCTTTTTGTGATCTGATGTGAGCAGCCAATCAGTTGGTAGGAGGATTTCCTTGGGAGTGTGTCCTACATTCTATATATATAGACGTTCTGGCAAAACGAGAGCTGTCTCTTGATCCTGCATTCGTCTCCCTGTATGAACTTCCAATTTTGGATTTGCCAACAACCCTGACTCCGTGAGCCAGCAGCCTGCCTACTGACCTGCAGATTATGCACTTGTCAGCTTCTGCAATTACGTGAGTTAGGAGAAGCCTCCAGCCTGCTGCCTGACCCACAGATTTGGGGTTTGTCAGCCTCCGCAATTGCACGAGCCATTTCCTTGAAATAAATCTCTATGTGTTTATGTATATGCTTCACTGGCTTTGCTCCTCTGGAGAACCCAGCCTAAGACACTGGGTCATGTGATAACTCTATATTTAACTTTTTGAGGAACTGCCAAACTGTTTTCCAAAGTGGCTGCACCATTCTACATTCTCACCAGCAATGGTTGAGAGTTCCAGTTTCCTCCACATCCTTACCAACACTTGTTATGTCTGTCTTTTTTTATTGTCGTCATCCTAGTGGGTGTGAAGTATGATTTTGTTGCTGTTGTTCTCTTCCTGACTCATGGTGGCTCCATGCACCATGGGATCAGACTGAAAGTAGATTGCTAGGCCTTTCTTCCTAGCCTGTCTTAGTCTGTAAGCTCCCTTGAAACCTGTTTAGCATCATAGCAACACGCTAATCCACTGACAGACAAGCGATGGCTGCACTTGAGATGCAATGATCAGGAATGGAACCCCGGGTCTCCCACAGGAAAGGTAAGAATTTTACCACTGAACCGCCACTGCTCTCCTTCATTAAGGTTTTGATTTACATTTCTCTAATGATGTCGTGCATTCTTTCATGTGCTTATTTACCATTTATATGTCTTCTCTGGAGAAATGTCTATTCAAATACTATGCCCTTTTTTTTTTTTAATTTGAGACATTTGTCTTTTGTTTACTGAGTTTTAAGTGTTCTGTATATATTCTAGATATAAAATCCCTTATCAGGTTTTAGATTTATAAACATTTTCTTCCATTCTGTGAGCTGTCTTTTCACTTTCTTCATAGTGTCCTAAGAGGTGTGAATATTTTTAATTTTGATGAAGTTCAATTTATCTACATTTTTTCATCTGCTGCTTGTGATTTTTCTGTTACACCTAAGAATGCTTTGTGTAACTCGAAGTCATGATTTTCTCTTCTATTGTCTTCTAAGAATTTTATAGTTTTAGCTCTCAGATTGATGATCCATTTTGAATTAATTTTTGTATATCGTGTGAGGTAGGAGCCCAACTTCATTCTTTTGCATGTGGATATCCAGTTGTCCCAGCACCATTTTTTGAAACAGTCATTCTTTTCCCATTAAATTGCCTTGTCACCATTTTTCAAAATCAACTGACCATGAATCTAAGGTTTTGTTTCTGGATTCTAAATTCTATTCTGTTGATTTTTATGTCTTCTCTTACGCCAGTCTATTCTTATCTCACTGATTTATACTAAGTTTTTAAATCAGAAGGTGTGATTTTAAAGTTGTTTTGGCTATTCCGAGTTCCTTACACTTTGATAAGAATTTTAGGGTAATTTTTTTTTTTTTCAAAGTTGCTTGGGATTTAAAAAATTTTGTTGTGGTAAAATAAATATTTAACAAAAAAGTTTGCCATTTTAATCATTTTTAAGTGTACAATTACATTCACTGTGTTGTGCTACCACACAAAAACTCAGTATCCTTTCAGCAATTGCTACCTTTCCTTCTCCCCTATCTCCTCTGGTAACTACTAATAAACTTTTGTCTCTGTGTAGTTGCCTATTATAAGTATTTCATATATGTGGAATCATACAAAGTTTGTTCTTTTGTATCTGATGTATTTCGCTCAGCATTATATTCTCAAGGTTTATCCATGTCATAGCATGTATCCAAATTTCATTTCTCTTTATGGCTGAATAATATTCCATTGTATGTATATATCAAATTTTATTTATCCATTCATCTGTTGATGGACAATTGGGTTGTTTCCACCTTTGGCTATTGTGAATAGTGCTGCAGTGATCATTGGTGTGGAATTACTTGGTCATATGGTAATTCTAAGTTTAATTTTTTTGATCATTTTACATCCCTACTAGCAACTTACAAGGGTTCTGTGTTCTCCACACCCTCACCAACACCTGTTGTTTTTCATTTTTTTTCTGGTAGTGGTCATCCTAGTGGATATGAAGTAATTTGCATTTCCAGAATGACTAAAGGCACTGAGCATCTTCTCAGGTGCTTGCTGGTCGTTTGTATACCTTTGCCGGAAAAAAGTTTATTCAAGTCCTTTGCTCATTTTTAAATTGTGTTTTTTTGTTGTTGTTGTTGAGTTGTGGGAGATATTTTTATACATTCTGGGTAAACCAGAAAAAAAAAATCAAACCCACTGACTTCAAGTCTATTCTGACTCATAGCAACCCTATAGGACAGAATAGAACTGCCCCAGAGAGTTTCTAAGGAACACCTGGTGGATCTGAACTGCTGACCTTTTGGTTAGCAGCCATAGCACTTCACCACTATATCACCAGGGTTTCCATATTCTGGGTATTAAACCCATAATTCAGTGTGTCCACTTGTGGCTTCATTGATTTTCTTTTCTTTATTTCATTTAACTCTCCTTTTTTGTACTTAGCTTGCTCATCTTTTTGTATTTCCCTAAGATAGAATGTTAAATTATTGATTTGAGGTCTTATTATTTTCTTTTAACATAGATATTTCCATATATAAAGTACCCTCTACTACTTTAGCTCATCCGATAAGTTTTGGTTTGTTTTGTTTTCTTTTTTGTTCATCTCAAAGTATTTTCTAATTTTTCTTGGGATATCTTCCTTGACCCAGTGATAATTTAGGTGTGTGCTATTTAATTTACACATATTTGTGAATTTTCCAAGTTTCCTTTTTTTTTTAAATAAATTACTAAAGCCGTTCCTTTGTGGTCAGAGAACATAGTTCATATGATTTAACTCATTTTAAATTTATTGAGGCTTGCTTTATGACCTACCTTATGGTCTATCAAGGAGAATGTTCTATGTGCACTTGAGAAGAAAGACATTCTGTTAGGTTTGGGTAGTGTGCTCTATAAATGTCCATCGGTTTATACTATTGTTCAAGTCAACTATTTCCTTGTCAGTTTAGTTGTTCTAGCCATTATTGAAGGTGGGGTATTGAAGTCTAAAGCTATTATTGTTGAATTATCTATTTCTCCCTTCAGTTCTGTTAGTTTATGCTTCATGTATTTGGGGATCTGTTTTTAGTTGCATACATATTTATTATTATATTTCTATATTTTTATTGACATTAGCTATTTGTAGAAACATCATTCTGAAGTTTTCCTTCAGTCTTTAAACCTGATTTTCTTTAGTTCTTCAAACTTATTTAAAAATATCTGATTTAAATGCTTTGTGAAGTTAAATATCTGGGATTTCTCAGGGCCTGTTTCTATTGACTTTTTTTTCCTCCTGTATACAGGCCATAATTTCTTGTTTCATTGTGTGTCTCATTCTGTTGTTGAAAATTGAACATTTAAAATAGTATAATGTTTTAACTCTGGAAATCAGATTTTCTCCTCCCCAGGGTTTGTTGTTTTTGCTGTTTGTTTGCTTAGTTACTTTCCTAGACTAATTATGTAAAGCTTATTTTCTTTTTCATGCATCCACTGAAGTTTTATGTGGTTAACTTGGTGGTTTGGTAGAAATATCCTTAAATAGTTTGAACCAGTAAGTCTCTCAGACTTTGCTGAGGGGGGTCTCTGTGTGTATTGCAGCATTGTTTTGATGCCCAGGCAGGCAGTTTACAAACCTTTTTTACTTCTTGTTTGTGCAGAGTTTCAAAGTCAGCTAGAGGTGACTGTTCTCAGGTCTTTCCTGAACATGTGCACCGGACTGTATATGTGCAAAACCCTAAGCATATATGTGGCATATTGGATTCTTAGGGATATATCAGAGCTTTTCAAAGACCCTATGGACAACTTATTCTTTACTTTTTACCTTAGTCTTTCTATTAGCCTCTTATTAGTCCTAAATAGCATCTAATAGCACCTCAGGCAGCTGCAATGTTAAACAATTACCACTGATTGTTTTTTAACAAACTCTGGGCATAAGATTGTTTGCACAGAGCAAACTCTCTGTGAGGTAAAATGTAAATAAGTCCCGACAGTTGAGATTTTTGGGGCATACCCACACAGGTCAAATAGTGACAATCCTATGAAGCAGGGTGTTTTAGAGAGCTCCAAACCTATTCAGACCCCTCCAGTGGCTGACAGGCTACTGGTTTTCACATAGTTGAAGAGTTGGGATACCACTGGTTTTCAAGGTTACTGTGGAACTGAAAATATTGGGGCTTAAATAGGGCATGTTAAAATGCCACGAAGTTTACGTTCTTATGGAGATTCACCTGTTTTTCTTGAACAAAGGCTCATAGGATTTTTGCAATTCTGTAAATTCCCAGGTTCTGAAAAAAGTTGAATTAGATAATTTTTGCCAGTGTTCTTGTTGCTTTTACAAAAAAGGTTTTCAGAGGTCTTTACTCCATCATTATGGAAGTGCTCTGCAACCAGATTCAATTTTGATTGTTTGGGTGTGTCATTATGATTCTAAATTTTGAAGCTCTTTTTTTTAGAGGGGTTAGATTAGTTCACATTCATCTACATTTCCCAAGCCTCTATCCCAGTGCTTGACATGCAACAGTATATCAATAGCAGAATGTTAATGAATTGATGATGACATCTAAGGAACAGTTCCATGAGGTGACAACAGAAGAAACAATATTTTTTTTTCTTTTGAGTTTAGGAGAGCGATAATGAAATTTCATAACTTACCAATATCCAGCTTACATAATCTTATGTGTTTGAAGCCACTTTTGACATTTCTAGATACAACATTGAGAACACATGCTGGTTCCTTGGTTTGCATTTCCTCTGCAGCCCACATCAGGGCCAGCATAAGTGGGGCAGAGACCTGCTTCCTACCTTTCTCTGCTCCATCTAGCTAATTGTTTGCTTTTAATTGCTCATCAGTAGGCATAAGTACATGTCTATGTCCAGAAAAAATCAATATAGGTGTAGGGAAAGAGCCGAGACTTGAAGGATGACAAGATTTTAACCAGGAGACCACTGAGTAAGAGAGCTTTAAGAAAGAAAGTAGGGCAGGTAATGTGTCATGTGTTTGGGATACTGCCCTTTGATCAGAGTAGATGGAATGTAGAGTGGGAGGAGGGGTAGAGTGGAGATGAGGCTACAAAGGACTTTGGGGACTAGATCTTTAAGGAACTCATATGTCAGAGCAAGGATGTTGCATTTTATTTTGAAACTTTTGGCCTCCAGAAATTTTAAGTAGGGGCATCATTAAACATTTGCAAATTAGCAAATGCACTATCCTGACAATATGGAGAGTTAAAGCCTGTAAATAGGCAGAAAAGTTAAAAGGCTGTTGGAATAAACAGGAGAGAAATGATGAAAGATTGAACTAAGGCAGTTTCTGTGAGTGCAGTGTGATGGATCACTTTTGTGTGGCCTTTCTAGCCATGGCCTTTTAACCCCCATCCAAGTGGTTGGGTGGGACTGTGTGATAGTGTCACTACGGCCCACCAAGGAGGTCGATCAGTTTTGCCTTCCCACTGGGCTTGAAATGGACCCCCCAGAGGCAGGAAAGAAAAGGGCCTCACTACCACCAAGGAAGAAAAGCCAGGAGCCAGCACATCTTTGGACCCAGGATCCCTGCGCTGAGAAGCTCCTGGAAGCAGGAGACCAAGAGAGAGATTGAGCTGTAACCCTGAAGATGATAAGATGTGGTGGTAGGAAAGACCTGGCAGGAGAGACCTGCAGGAGAGACCTGCAGGAAAGCTCTGCAGGAGAGACCCAGCAGCAGAGACCTGGCAGCAGGAGACAGTGCAGTGAACTTCCTGGTCCATGGAAAGAGAAAGCCAAGTGTCTTTGGGCAGCGGCCTAGGGCCAGGGAGAGGCATGTCTGTGAAGATGGCTGGGAAGAGGATATTTTGATGGAAGAACTGTATCCTGGTGTTCCTGAGCCTGAATTGTAACTGTTAATTCTCTAATAAGCCCCATAATCTTGAGTATTACCTATGAGTTCTGTGTGGCCATCGCAATGAATTATTGAACCGAGCAAAGAAGTAGAGAGTGCTGTAGGAGGGACGGTTGATGTCAGAATTGGTAAAGATGATGGAGAGAGGAGGAATGTCTGACCTCTGCCTCATAGGAGTCAGCCTTGGGCTGTTGATCTTGATTCTCCTTTCCCCTGGTGAAATTAGAGGAGGTCAGACATTGCCCCCACACTGTTCTTACAGTTGGAGTCAGAAGTGGAATTCTTTGCAATGGCAGACTCATGAAAGCATGGGACTTTTTAGGAGAAAGAAGGAAGGGATTGAGAAGTGAAACTTTTGATTCTTGAATAGTTGCTTTGGTTGTTGTTGCTCATAATGGCTGAAGAAAAGGTTATGCTGCAACTGAGGGGAGAAAAGCCCTGCCTGGAGTGGCCTGGGGCAACATCCAGGCCAGATAAGCAAGATGATTGATAGGAGGACAGGGTCTACTGATTCCACTCAGCCAGATGCATATGAATGGGAAGACAATCAAGGGGTGGAGACGAGAAGACAAAACCAAAATGTTTTTAAAAGGGTTATGTGTCTAGGATTATGTGTTTAATTGAATGTACCATGGATATTGAATATTTCTCTACCTAGAGTTGTAAACCAAAATACCAAACCAAAACCATTGCTGTTGAGTTGACTCTGACTTATGGCAAACTTATAGGACAGAGTAGAACTGCCCCATAGGATCTCCAAGGAGCATCTGGTGGATTTGAAATGTCGACTTCTGTAGCTCTTAACCACTATACCACCAGGGTTTCCACAGTGCTGTAAATCAGATGTAAATATAAAATAAAGATGAATACTGGGTATTATAGATTACAGAGAACACGTATTTCGCCTTCAGCCAATACTTGATTGGATACGCTAAAAGGAGAACAAGGATTTGCTGGAAGGAAACACAGGCTATTTGAATGCAGTAACCCTGTGTATAAAGTGATGGCTTAGGTCAAAAACCTGAATCCTACTCAGATTTTGCATTTAAAAAGACATGCAGAACCACTTAGAACTGCTGAGAGAACAGAAGATTTGCATTTGAAGGAAGAATTGCAGGAAAAAAAGTGACTGTTTTGCTTTTTGAATTTTGAGCAAGCAGTTTGCTATTGGATGCATCCAGGCAGGAAATGCCAGTGTCCACCAGAAAGAATCCCATTCCAAGCCTGGAAAATAAAGGGAGCCAGTGAGTAGACAGCTTGGCTTGCTTTCTTGTGCTGACCACTTAAGTAAGCTAATTAAATGAAAGTGGGGGAAGTGCAAAAATGAAGAGACAGGTTGAGTTTGGACATGTTCCACTGGCCCTGTTGACCCAGTTCATGAGGGGCTAGGGATGAGAGAGTGAGAGGAAGAGCTGGCTGGTCAGAAGTGAAAGGAATTGTGTGTGGACTCCTAAATTTATGGGTGGAACCCACTGACCCAGCCCAAAAGGGCTAGGGATGAGTGAGTGTAAAGAGGATTTCTGAAGTGCCTGGAGGCGTGTGTGAACTCTCGAGCCTCATTGTGACCTAGCTTGGATGGCTGGGAATGAGCTGACCAGAACCTGACCAAATGAAGGTAAAGATATTTGAGACCATGGGCTGGTATAGGTTGCTGCAATTTGATGGCTTGCTCTGAACTAGACTTTGCTTATGGATGCAGATACTCAAAGTTCCAAATGGAACAGAAGATTCTTCAAGACCAAGGCAGATGCTTGTCTCATAGTACTGGTTTGATATAAAAACAATTGATAGGGATGGACAATTTAAGCGTTGGCTATCTAAAATGGGGAGATGAAGGCATGAAGTGGCTAGCTTACATGTTTTTGTAAGTGTGCTTACATTAAATGAGGGGGACAAGGGAAAATTCCCACTGAATAGATTCCTCTTTTCCTAATGGGTCTGGGGAAGAGGTGGTGGGGGAAGATGTTGATGCATTATACGATTCATTTTTGAGTGTTGATTGCTAACAGGGTTAATTGTGATTGTAATAATTGTAATTGTAGAAGCAGTGACTATGAAAGACAGGACTAAGAGAGAGGCGCTGCTGGACTGGAGTACAGTGGCCAAACCTAAACTCCCTTAAAGGTTTTGCTATGGTGATATCTTGTGAGGCTCAGAACAAGGGATTAATCTTATCTCAGTTAAATTTTATCGGAGGCCAGAAAGGCAGAAGACAAGACAAACTGTTGGAGATCCTGGCCAGATCAGATGGACACCTGCAGCAGACCTGAATGGCTGGTATCTGAGTAACTTCACCCTTAGTACTCTTTGGTCCTACTGAAGAAATAATTGTTGATGAATGTTTTGGACTGGCAAAATGATTTGGAGGGGGGAGTTATCCTCCATGTATGAAACAACCATGGCTTGAAAAGCCAAGGTGTGGCCTGTGGTGTGATGGGTCACTTTTGTGTGGCCTTTCTAGCCATGGTCTTATAACTCCCGCCCCAGTGATTGGGCAGTACTGTGTGATAGGGTAATTGTGGCCCGCCAGGGGGATTGGTCAGTTTTGCCATCCCACTGGGCTTGAAATGAGCTACCCTACAAGCAAGAAAGGAGAAGATACCACCACCACCAAGGAAGAACAGCCAGGAGCCAGCACGTCCTTTGGACCCAGGATTCCTGCTCTGAGAAGTTCCTGGAAGCAGGAGACTGACAGAGAGCAAGCTGTAACCCTGAAAATGGTGAGATGCCGTAGCAGGAAAGAGCTGGCGGGAGATACCCAGCAGGAGAGACCCAGCAGCAGAGACCCAGCCGCAAAGACCTGGCAGCAGAGACTCGGCAGGAGAGGCTGGCAGGAGAGACTTGGCAGAAGGGACCCCCGACAGCAGGAGATGGTGTGGTGGGCTTCCCCGCCCTTGGAGAGAAAAAGCCGAGCACCTTTAGGGAGAGGTGTTCTCATGAGCATGGCTAGGATCCTGAGAGTTCCTGAGCCTGAATTATAGCTGTTACTTCCCTAATAACCCCCCAAATCATGAGTATTTTCTGTGAGTTTTGTGTGACCATTGCAATGAATTATTGAACAGAGCGGAGAAGTAGAGAGAGCCATGGGAGCGGTGGTTGGCGTCCGAATCGGTAAAGATGATGAGAGAGGAGGCATGCCTGACCTCTGCCTCTAAGGAATCAGCCTTGGGATGTTGATCTTGATTCTCCTTACCCGTGGTGAAGTTAGAAGAGGTCAGATGCTGCCCCCAAGCCATTTTTACAATGGGTCAATGGCAGGAAAATGTTCAAGAGATAGAATAAAATTTGGTAATTAATTTGATGTGAAAGATAGAGATGGAGTGGGGGGCAATGTCTCCAAGATTTTGAATTTGAGTGAGTGGGTTCAACTCAATGAAGTAGGTCCTACAGGAGAAGATCAGGGCTTTAAAGGGAAGGTGATGAAATTGAAGATCCTGTGGGAAATCTAAGGGGGGATATCCACTAAGCCATTGGAAGTTCAGGTTGGGAGCTCAGAAGACAAATCTGGAGTGGGTATATTTATTTAGGATGTATTATTACATAAATGACAGCTAGATGAAGCCATGGAAGAAATGTGTCCACTTAGGGAGAGCATCTAAATGAAGAAGAGAGTGTTGGAGAGATACCTAAACCAGAAACCAAACCCATTGCTGTCAAGTCGGTTCTGACTCATAGCGACCATACAGGACAGAGTAGAATTGTCGCTATAGGGCAAATTAGAACTGTCCCAGTGGGTTTGCAAGGCTGTAAATCTTTATGGAAGCACACTGTCACATCTTCCTTCCATTGAGTAGCTGGTGGGTTTAAACAGCCAACCTTTCTGTTAGAAGTCATGCAATTTACCATTATGCCATCAAATCTCTAGGGGAAAAATACTTTGAAACAGGGCAGAGGAAGGAAACTCAAAAAAGAGCTGGAGAAAGCACAACCAAGAGAGGTTTCTCTGTCTTCCCTTCTGGCTGTGCAGTACAACACACATACAAACTCAATGTTGTAACTGGGCATCAGTGTCCAATGCAGTCCACGGGAGCTTATTAAATCCTAAGGCAACTGCTCCATAACTCTTACTTTTAACATACCTTATAAGTTTGGCTTAGAAATCCTTGAAGCATACATCATGGACTTATTTAAACATACATTTGGTAAGATAATATTGTTTTGGAATTGATACAACGTCCTTCAGCCCTGCTACATTTGGGACAATTGACCACACCAGCCTAGCTCTGGGAACATACAGGATCAGAATCTTTTCCTTCTTTAGGAGCCCATCTTCCTGAGCTCGCTAAACCACCTTCCTTCCCCATGAAAGTAGACTATGATCTATCTTCTTTTCGGGTGATCTTCATCTAGTTCCTACTGTGCTTTTAATGAAATAATGAACACTCAACATATAAGTTCATGTATGAAAAATCTACTAAAAACAGTTAATAAATATTATTTTATCATTATATTTACTATTATTTAATGGAGGATCACAGTCTTGAAAAGCAAAAGAGATAGAGTGCATAATATTATGAGGCAGCTGTACCGTCACCTGTTCTATTAAAGTGCCCACAGCTCACATTCCCTATAAAGCACTAACTGGGCTAACAGGTACAGCACAGGGAACAGGGCAGTGCCTAAGAAGCCATCAGGTGCAGGATGACACCGCAGAGTGGCAAGGCTAAGGCCTCCCAGGAAATGGCAAAGGAAGTGACTGCAATTCTTCCAGTCCTCAAGGAGGGCTGTTTCGATGGGGCCAACAGCATCAAACTTTTTGCTTGGTAGGAGACATGAGATAAACCCTGGCTCTTTAAATGTTTTACCACCCTTTTGTCAGTTTGTTATACTATGGTGGCTTGTGTGTTGCTATGATGCTGGAAACTATACACTGGTGTTTCAAATACCAGCAGGGTCACTTATGGTGGACAGGTTTCAGTGGAGCTTCCAGACTAAGACAGACTAGGAAGAAAGACCTGGTAACCTACTTCTGAAAATTAGCCAACGAAAACCCTATGGACCACAACTGAATATTATCCAATAATAATGCTGGAAGATGAGTCTTCTAGATTGGAAAACACTCAAAATACACAGTGGCAGCAACAGTGGACTCAAGCATACCAACAATCATGAAGATGGTGCAGGACTGGGCAACATTTCATTCTGTTGTACGTGGAGTCACCATGAGTTAGAGCCAACTCAGTGACAACTAACAATAACAACAATTTTAAATGGGCATTGGCTTCCCAAGGTATGGCGCGTACTCTAGAGAGTGTTTCTGCATTTGCCCTGCTGAGTGACAGCTCCCCTCTTTTGAGGCTGTTTCACATTTTGTGTCAAAGAGCACTGTGATTGCCCCCTTTTCCTTAGGGGACATGTCCTGGTCACTTGGGCATGATTAGGGTCACAGTGCCAATACAGCTTCATGGGGACAGCTCTGTGTTATGGAAAAGAATTCTCCAATCATGGGTGAGGATTGATCTTTCAGAATTTCACTCACACTTTTCACTCCCAGCAATGTGAAAAAGAAAGGTCAAACTGGCTTGATGGATTTAACATGCCCAAATGGTCTATTTATTTGTGCAGAAGAACAATAGAGTCAGTGGATTTAGTTAAAGGCTGGGATTGAAGTAGCCTCTCTGAAATCACTAAGTCATAAATTCTGCATTGTTTTTCTACTTTGCAACCCTTGGAAGCTGTTGTTTGTCCACAGGCGCAGCCTTTGTTTGTTTGTTTTGCCTACTCTCTGAGTTTCAGGGCTGGTTGATGCGTGATTCCTGATCAAGGCTACAATACTTGCATTTGTTGGAGAAGCCAGAACTCCCCAGGGGCCTCAAACTTGGGTTTGTGCTGCAAGCTCTGCAGAGACCCAGCCTCACTCTGCCCATCAACCCACGACGGACAGCAAGCTAATTGTTGAAACCTTCTAAGAAGAACTCTAGCCAATTTTGCCCATTGCTCATTAAATGAGAGAGAAAACTTAAAGAGAGTTGAAAAGATGCTTAGAAAGTAGTGTGAAGGAAATTCCAGGAAATGAATGTCTCTTAACAGAAATAGAAGGAGCCCTGCTGGTGCAGTGGTTAAAGCACTTGGCTGCTAACAGAAATGTCATGGTTCGAACCCACAAGCCTCTCTGAGGGAGAAGGATGTGGCAGTCTGTTCCATAAAGATTTACAGCCTTGAAAACCCAATGGGCCATTCTACTCTGTCCTGTAGGGTAGCTAGGAGTTGGAGCTGACTCAATGGCAATGGGTTTGGTTTTGGTAATGGAAATGATTTTCAGAGAAAACAGGAGGCTATACAAGCATGTATACGTTCATAAACTTGGGAAATTCTAAAAGCCTTGGGACTTAACTTTTTGAATGTCAAAGAATTATTGTAGTTACAGGTAGCACTAAGCTGCCTAGATTTCTTATTCCATTTGGCAGGTTTAGCAATTTTCAGCAAATCCCTTTTCCTTGTCGTGAGGCTTGAGTTAAAGAACCCTTCCAAGGCTTGTTGTAAAGAGGTACTGGGGGTGGGCTGCCCATATTTACTGTTGCCATCAAGCTCCTGGCATTCACACTTGGTGCATCATTAAGCATGCTGTCTACACTGGTGTCCTGTGTCTGGCTTTACAGCATGCTACCCAGAGGGGAGAAGACGCAATGCTCCTGGAGGCCTGAGGGAACAGCGAGGGAGGCTCTTTCCAGCCTCCAAACTGTTCCTTGCCTTGACCATTAATTTTCACAGATATCCCAGCCAGGTTTCGTACAAGACTCTCTCAAGGTCCTGGTCCAACTTTCCCAAACCAATTCCAGACCGCTGGGGTCTGCTTTGACCAACGGCTTTTGAACTTGGCCATGTCCAAATGTGTCCTCTTTTTTTTTTTTCTTTATCAACCAGGCCCCAGCTCCTTCAAGTTTAATTTTCACACTCTGGCTTCTCAACTTTCTGCTGGCCTTGTTCCCAGAACCAAAATGATCCTCAAATTAAAGCATTTCATTCTTTTTCACTTTGTCACTACCTTTCTCAATTTAGCAAAAAGCCAGTTTGAAAACAATATAAATATCCAATCATCTTGGTTTACATAATTATAGCACGACAAATGTACATCCTGTAATTATTAAAACAGTAAATGTAATAACTCTATAAAAAACCAAAAAAAAAAACCTGCTGCCATTGAAGTGATTCTGACTCATAGCAACCCTAAAGGACAGAGTAGAACTGCCCCATAGGGTTTCCAACACTGGAATTTTTATGAAAGCAGAATGCCACAACTTTCTCCCATGGAGCAGCTCTTGGTTAGCAGCGGATTGCTTAACCACTGACCCACAAGGTTTCCTAATAAATCTCTAGAAAACGGAAAAGAAAAAAAGATGAAATGAACCTAGAGGAATTAAACTATGTATTATGTAAAATTATGTCTGTATATGGATACACTTCCAAAAACAAGTATAAAAAGTAGGTGTTGTGCTCAAGTAGTGGAATTATAGGTGGAGTTCTAATATTTTTTAATATTATGATTAGAAATAACTTGATAAAAGAAACATTATCATAGATAATAGAATTAATTGTATTCTTATTGAGTGCCACTGGCCCAACATGAATGAGCTGTACACGGGGACAGCACGCCCCCACTCCTCTCCTTCCCATCGACGGGGTCCTGAGTCCAGCCACAGAGATGCTCAGTGTCTTCAGACTGCCCTGGCTGCCAGGGCCTCAAATCTGATTCCCGTAATCAGTCAGGAGAACAGGGGTAAGACCCATCTTCACCTGGTAGTTCTTACGATTGCTTTCCTCCAGAGCAAGAGGAAGGCTGTCAGGAGCCCAGATAGCGAAAAGATCATGGTGCCTCTACCACCACTGTCACGCTGAAGACTAGAAGATACATCAGAAGGAAGGTCCTTTGTTGCAGCCTTCAATGCTTTTGTGAGCTTTACACATCAAACTCTTAAATTAACACTGTCTCTCGTTTGGTCCCTGACCTCATGCTTTCCTGTTACTGGGTAGTCCACACTGCTTTTCCCTCTGAAGGTGTCAATTAAAAAAGGCTGACAGCCTGTTAATGCTTCTCCAACTGCTAATCTCATTCAACCCCTACCCAAAATATGAAATTTAATTTTATTCATTCAACAACAATTTATTAAGTGCCCACTTGTCTTAGTCATCTAACACTGCCATAACAGAAATACCACAAGTAGATGGTTTTAACAAAGAGAAATTTATTTTCTCACAGTCTAGTAGGTTACAAGTCCAAATTCAGGGTGTCAGCTCCAGGGGAAGACTTTCTGTCTCTGTCGGCCCTGGAGGAAGGTCCTTGTTCTCAATCTTTTCATGGTCGAGGAGCTTCTCAGATGAAGGGACCCCACGTCCTAAGGATGCGCTCTGCTCCTGGTGCTGCTTTCTAGGTGTTATGAGGTCCCCAACTCTTGGCTAGCTTCCCTTTCCTTTTATCTCTTGAGAGATAAAAGGTGGTACAGGCCACATCCCAGGGAAACTCCCTTTACCTTGGATCAGGGAGGTGACCTGAGTAAGGGTGCTGTTACAATCCCACCCTAATCATCTTAACATAAAATTACAATCACAAAATGGAGGACAACTACATGTTACTGGGAATCATGGCCCAACCAAGATGGCACATATTTTTGGGGGGACACAATTCAATCCATGACATCGGATAAACCCGAGGTTATACCCTTCTGTTTAAAATTTATAATTTTTTAAGCTCCCTGCGTTCCCTGGTTTCCTTTTGAAATCATTGTTCTGACTGAATATTCTTTTGGCTGGCCGCTTCCACAGGCCGCTTCCTCAGAAAGGGGTCTGGCATCATTGCTACTGAGTCCGGGCAAGTCTGAAAATGCCTGGAGCCCTGGTGGCGTGGTGGTTAAGAGCTCAGCTCCTAACCAAAAGACTGGCAGTTCAAATCCACCAGCCGCTCCTTGGGAACCCTATGGAGCAGTTCTACTCTGTCCTAAAGGGTCACTATGAGTCAGAATCAACTTGACCACAATGGGTTTGGTTTGATTTCGCTCACAGAGAAGGATGATACATTGGACACATAGGGTTTCTTTGCAGATATCTCAAATGATATTACTCAATCTAGTTACATTAGAATTCCATGGTGGCCTGACTCCTTTTACTTTGTAAGCAAACTATTCACTATGGGGGCTGGTGAGGCCAGTTAGAATTTTCCTCAGGACACCTTAAGGTACGTGTTTCCTTTTCATTAATCCTCCCAGAGACATAAGCATTTCAAGTAAACAACTCATGTCCTTCTACAGCTCAGGGACTATTTGCTCTACGATTTCATTTATGACTCCTTGTTTATAGTCTGTTAGCTTCTTCTAAACTCACTTTATTAACAAATCAGTTCTTCTTACAACCTGTGGAGCATCCCCTGGGAGCTGATCAGAAATGCAGAATCCCAGGCTTCACCCCAGACCTCCTGAATCAGCGTCAGCCTTTTAATAAGACCCCCAGGCGATCTGTGTGCACATTAGAGATTGAAAAGTACTGCTCTCAGTGGTCTATGCTTCTTGTTTTGCCTTTTCCCTCATCTTATTTGGATGTTAGAATTAAGTTGAACTATCTGGATGTTTCTTTCCTCAATACCAACCTTATTTACTCATTTGGAAATTGTGGCTAAAAATAGTCCCTACCTCCTAGGGTTGGTATGAATGTGATTGAGTTAATATTTGTAAAGCACTTACAACAATGCCTTGCACATCCGTGCTAGATAAGAATTTATTAAATAAATAAAAGTGATTTCTGGTTCTCAATACACTTTGCTCTGTTGTGAGAAAGTTTCCTCTCTGGCCTTACAGGTTATGAATTCAGTGCTATTCACCAGTGTTTATTCCATTGTCCAGTTCCTTTATTACATTAAAAAAAAAACAGAAATAATGTTTTTCAATATCTTCTTACAGATGTGCTTCTCAACTGTGGCTGTGGAATAGAATGTCCTGGGCAGCGTTTCAAGATTCTAATGCCCAGGCTGCACCCAGACCAATTAAACCAGCATCTCGGGGGGTGGGACCCGGGCATCATCATTTTTTAAAACTCCCCAGATGATTCCAGCGTGAACAAGGGTGAGAACCACCGCCTCCTAGGGAAGGTCTACCCTGTGCCTTCTCCTCATTATTTCACAGCAGCTGTAGCCATTGTTTTGGCCTTTGCCACGTGCTCCTTCTCCTTCAGGTTAAGAAGTTTCTTTACGATTTGTGCTCTCTCCTTCCTTCTGCATCTTTACTCAGGCTATTGTGGTCTCTAGGAGTCCCTGGGTAGTGTAAATGTCTAACTCACTCAACTGCTAATCACAAGGTTGGCAGTGTGAGTCCGCCAGAACTGCCTTGGAAGAAAGGCCTGGCTATCTACTTCCAAAAAAATCTGCCATTGAAAACCCTATGGAGGACAGTTCTGCACTGACACACATGGGGTTGCCATGAGTTGGAGTTGATTTAATAGCAACTGGTTTTATTGAGGTCTCTAGGGCAGGGACAGATTTGAAGTGAGAGAAAACTTAGTTTTGTGTTTGTTTGTTTTCTAGGCTAGAGAAAAAGGGGCAGACTAGTGTGGGCTAATAGGCTATTTTTGCTTGTTTGTTTTTGTTATTTGAGAGATAATGGCGGGGGCGGGGAGCAGACAGGGTGGCTTGAGGCTTCTCTCAGGGGTCAGAGAAGAGCGGCCATACTCCAGCTGTAGGAAAGAGGTCCCCACAGGGCAGCTGTTTTTGGAGTCCACTTGTTTCTCCTACCAGTTGCCTTTGAGTCAATTCCAACGGCATATGCACTACCGCGTTTGATTCCGTTTGCGCTACACAGGGAGCCCATGTTTCTCCCAGGACGGCATATAGTGCAACAGTAGATAGTTTCTTGCTCACGCTAGGGGATGTCTGGCCAGGTGCTCGGGAAGCCAGGGTCGTGGTCATCATCTTGCTTCTGCCTGAGAGGCCAGCTCCTTCTCACTGCTGAGCCCCTCGGTCCCTCCCAGACCTTGCGACAACAGGGATGGTTGCATCCTCGCTGGCCTACAATTCCTCACAAGAAGCTTCAAAAGGGCTGGGAATCCTTGGCGGGCTTCGGCTGTTTTTCAAGTCTGTTATATTGTTAGAATTCTCTCAAGAGGGGTTTGAGTGGGAGAGCAGGTGAGGCCTTGTGTTTAGATCCAGATTTCCAGAATCTACACAGCGTTCATGTATTTTTTTAATAGGGTAAAGAATCACTGATGTAATATTTTTTATTGTGGTGTATATATATGTAACAGAACATTCGCCATTTCAATATTCTTCACATGTACAATTTAGTGACATTACTTGTGTTGATCATGTTTTACAACCATCACTATTATAAAATTTTAGTAGCAATGCGCCTGTTGTATTTCAGGTACAAAGAACAGAGAAATGAAAAATGCTGCTAGTGAGCTGCAGACGTTTCTTCATACAAAAACCTTCATAAACGAACAAACCTGTTGTCGTCCAGTTGATTCCAACTTATAGCAACCCCACGTGTTACAGAGTAGAACTGCTCCACAGTGTTTTCTTGGCTGTAATATTTACAAAAGCAGATCTCCAGGCCTTTCTTCCCTGGTGCCACTGGATGGGTTTGAACCACTAACCTTTAGGTTAGTAGTCCAGCGCAAACCATTTATGTCACCCAGGGACCTTCACAGGGACACCTTAAATGAGCAGACTAGACCGACTTTGGCTTAACGGTCACTGTGCAGAGTTCAGTGCCTCGGGTGGCAAGCTTTCTCCCTCACCACCTGGTGCGTGCTCCAGTCATCTACGCAGGCATTGAGGGTGGGCCAGTAGCTGCCTGTGAGCCTTGGAGCATACTACAGCAATCCATTAGCAAGGGATCAGGCTCTCTAGCAATCTCAGTGTCCAAGGATACCTTTTCTATTAACACTAGCAGAGTCGAACTAGGCATGCAACTTCCGAGGCTCGACTGCTTCCCCTGGCAGTGATGTACAGACACTGGGCTGGGCTCCTAAGTAAAAAAAAAAAAGCAATCCTCTAAATCTATATTTCTCACTGAGCCAGATTATTTGTCTTTCTGACAATATTAGGCCCTGTAAATGCAATTTTTTAAATGAAAGAACTTTATAACATGGTTCCCCAGAAGAGCTTTATCCAGCCCAGACGAGGACATTTATCTCCAGTCCTATTCCCTGGGTGATGTTTTAATATTGCATAATTCTCTTAACAATGTGCCTATTAATTATAGCATAATTTCACAACCATCTTCTTGGGCTTCTGCAGCCTGGCTTGTCTGAGGACAGTTTTTCTCTGTTAAAATACTTTCCAGTTTTCAAAAATAATTTGCTTGGCACTCTTACCAAAAGGAGATGCTTTTCAAGAGTTTTTTTTTTTTTATAATTTTGACCACACATTGTGAAGAATTTTGTAATTCATAGGACATAAATGCCATTGAAACGCTACAGGTATTTCTAACCTCAGGATTCTAAAGGATCACTCAGGAAAGATAGACCTACTGCCCGGTGTAGACAGGGGCTCATCAGCTTGCAATTTCTCCATTTCCGTCTCACATCTGCCTCTCTTCTGTGTTGGTTCCAATCTCTGTCAGGCTTTATCTCCGTGGATACAACATAGTGGCAGCAGCTCTGGCCTCAAGTTATAGGGTTAAACTGAAGTCATATGTATTTCTAATCGGTTTTGATTATCATGTGTGCTATATTTGAAACAATCCCTGTGCCCAGGGGAATGGTATCTTCTGATGCTAGCTGCTTTTTGGAAACCCTATAGGGCAGTTCTACTATATGAGTTGAAATCAACTTGACAGAAATGGGTTTTTTTTTTTTTTTTTTTTGCCTTTTAGAGGGTAGTACATATGGATCCTAGGGGAAATAAAAACAAAAACAAAACAGAGAAGTGGTACTGGAAGAAGACCAAAAGATGATGACAGAAAACAAACGTCCACAATTTATTCTGAAAGGGATGACTGGCTCATTCAATGTTGAAAAAATTTCTAATATAAACCAGCTGTTTGTAATTCCATACTTTGTTAAAGAGGGTGTTTGTAGGAGTTTTAAGCAATTCCTGCATATAACATAGGTTTGGAAAGGGTGTTATGTTATGCTCCAGAGAAAATGCTTCAAACAAAGGAGTAGGAAGGAGATCTTTCAATCAAAGAAAACAAAGTAGAGAAGGTGTTAGCGGTTGTAGAAAAATAAAGATTAGCTCATTCTTTTTCTTTATGAATTAACCTTTTCGAGAAAGATGAATCAAAAGAAAAAAAAAATCTCCACAATGAGACTATAAAGATCAAATAAAGAAAAAAGGAATCATAGAGACTGAAATAGAAAAAAAAGAAAAAAGGCACTACTGTGAAGGTAGAAGATAACAGTTCAGCAGGGCCTTTGAGTTCCAGCAGGTTAAAGCCTCAGACTTACGGATTAGTTTATGTATATTCTTTCTCTGAGACGATGATTCAGCAGAATTTATAAACCTACTAGTATATGGATGGAGCCTGGTGGCACAGTGGTTAAGAGCTCAGGCTACAACCAAAAGGTTGGCAGTTCGAATCCACCAGCCACTCCTTGGAAACCCTATGGGACAATTCTGCTGTGTTCTATAGGATTGCTATAAGTTGGTATATACTCGACAGCAACAGGTTTTTTGTTAGTATATGTATAAACGATATACATGTAAGCATATAAAATATGTAAGTTAGCTTGATATTTTAATAAGTATGAAATAATGAAAAGAATATGAATTGGTCATTAGATTTTTCTTTAACATATCTAACTCTGACTTGATATTTCCCAATTTTAGTTAATTATATGTACTTTTTGTGTTTGGTTAAAGCACTCGGCATTCCTCCAAAGGTAAATGAAGGAAATTGTTGAACTATGGAAACCCTGGTGGCGCAGTGGTTAAGTGCTACGGCTGCTAACCAAGAGGTCGTCAGTTCAAATCCTTCAGGCCCTCCTTGGAAACTCTATCGGGCAGTTCTACTCTGCCCTATAGGGTCGCTATGAGTCCGAATTGACTCAACGGCAGTGGGTTATGTGTTTAACTATAAAATCACATCTTCTGAAATGACATACAGTAGAGCTCTTTTTTTTTTTTTTTTTAGAGTATTGGTAACACACAAAGAATGTTTCAACATGGACTGTGTACTCTAAGCCAAAATCGAAAATGAGTTTCATGGAGTCAAGAATGGTCCATCTAGATCAGTGCTGTCCAATAGAACAACTTTTGGTGATGGAAAAGTTCCAGATTTGTGTTGTTCAATATGGCAGCCACTAGTTACATGTGGCTATTGAACATCTGAGATGCGGTTGACACCACTGAGGAACGGAATTTAAAAATTTGTTTAATGTTCATTAATTTAAATTTAAATAGCCACATGTAACGAGCGGCTACCATATGGAACAGTGCAGGTCTAGAGTTTTCACAGTATAAAGAGAAGAGATACGTGCTGTTTATAAGTGTTAATAGCTTCTGTGCCATGTCAGAAAAAATCTGACTCCAGCAGAGAAAATATCTGCATCTTGGGTGCATTTCGACTATCGTGAAAAAGCACTTCGCATCATTTCTCTATACAAGCATCGAGTAGAAGCCAGACACTGAAGGTGGAGAACACAGAATCTATCCCCCACTCCTCACACGCTCAGCAGGCACACCACCCTTCTTTCAGAATCCTCAGGCATTCACTGGGCCATTGGAATGCAGTTGTCAGGCAAAGGGTTATAAGCTTGGCTACCATCTAACCCTAACTTTCTGTTGATGGGTTCAGACATCTGCCAGCTCACCCAGTGTGTTTGCACCCAGTGTGTTTGGGAACATGATGTGTTGAATACTGTTGCTGGAGACAGATGAATCTGCCAAAGCAATTATGCCCCATTTAAAAAAAAAAAAGAAAGAAAAGCTTCTTGATGCTTAGCAATTTTGAAAATTACTTTATCTGAAAAAAAATTACATCTCCTAAGTATGTCATAGAAGGCTTCAGAGTTTATGCTGCCTAAATGCTACTAAAATCATAGACTTTTAGAACTGGAAGGGACCTTAGAAGTCATCTATCTTGTCCAACATTTTCATTTTATAGATAAGAGAAGGGAGCTCCAAGGAATTAAGTGACTTGCCTCCAGCCGTATAGTTAATAACTGGCAGAGGAGAAACTAGATTTCAGGTCTCCTGGTCCCTAGCTTCTTTCTACTACCAAATGTTATGGTTTATCAGTGTTTTCTCTGGCACTCACATCACATTTCTGACATTTTAATATTACAGACATGCTCCTTTATTAACAGTTTTTTCCTAAATCTTTATTCCCTTCAAATGCCTCCTGAGCAGATTAAGCTCATTTCTGATGAAAGCTTTTAACTTAAAGAATGTACTTTACTGCATTCAAATAAGCCCTTTAAACATTTTGCACTTCATGCTTTTATTCTAGGTTCCATTGTGAGGTGATAATGAGGTGCTGAAAACTAATTAGATCATCAGACAAAACTGTCTGGTTTGCCATCTGCTGAGTCTGGAGAGTGATAGTCCCTGGTTGAACTGAGAACTGGGACTAAAAATACCCATTTTTCCTGTTCCTTGCCCTGTTCTTGCCTTGGTACATGATGGAGAGTGGATTATGTAAAATTCTGGGTTGGTTTGCCAGACATATGGCTTTGTGTCTCTTGGGTAGATGTTAGATTTTTACATACCCATATATTATCCCAAATGGAGTAGCTCAAAGCTATCTATTCTCATAATTTTTTCTAGTTGGAGTTCACTCTTCAATTCAAGTACCCATTTTGGGGTCAGAGTAAGATGGTTTAAGAGTCCATGCAAAATAGTCACATAACCAAATTAGCAAGACTCCAAAGTATTCATTGGAGACTGCCCCCTACTCGGATTTTGGAATGAATTCTTGGGCTCTTTCTGAGATGAGTTCTATTTCTAGTCTATCTTTTATCATGGATTCAAATGGCTCATCCCTCCGGAACTAGACAATCTTTCTTTTTCCACTCAAACTTGCTCTTTCATATTACTTAGAACAAAGGAGTGAACTCGATAACCGCGTTTGCCATATTTATTAACGTGATAATAACCTTTTTTTTCCACATGCTCAGTAGTCATCCAATAGGCAAGACTAGGCTAAGAGAGTTAGGAGTTTTCTTCTCTGATCTATGTACCTTTGACTTCCATTCCCAGAGCTTTCAGAACCTAAGCTTCCAGAAGTCTACTTTAGATGACAGGCGTGAAGTTTACATGAGGGGCTGTTTTGTCAAATTATCCTGGCTGTCACTTTCATATTATGATTCATAACTAAAAAGTCAGATTCCTTTTGAAAATCAGTCAACCCATATGCTCAAGTATCAGCCAAACAGTAAAGGAGACAAGTTCAGAATTAGTGTTTAAAATTCCAAAACTTTAGTAGGGTGTAAGCCAGAAATCATATTTACATTAATGCTAAATAAATAAGGGTATTTTTTATATTGGGCTACCGTTGTATTTTACAGGGTTATTTTTCTTTTACAAGTGAGGGACAGTCTTAGTTCTCTCACTGATGTTCTGAAAGATCAGAATGAGTAATAGGCAGCATCTTGGACTCAACTCTCTAACTCAAAAATAGATTTCTGTTAGCTACTTACACAGTATCAACCACAGCAGCTTTTTCGTGATTGAAAATAAATCAGCACGAACCCCAAGCAACAACCATCACAGAAACAGACAACCAACAAGCTATAAAAGTGAACAAAAAGCCTATTAACCAAAAGTAATATTGAAAGTGTGAGGGCTTTCTCCTAAATATTTCGGTTGTTTCAATGTGTCTTGAAATGTTGAATTTGCAGTAATATTTCCATCTTCATTCTTTTTGTTGGTTAATTGTTTTAAGTGAGAGTGCTGAGTGTCCACCTCACCTGTCCGTTTAAGGGTTTAAACTGGCTGACTCACCTTCTTACAGCCACCAGAAAGGAATGAAAATGAATTTGTGATATCACAATCAGTTCCTTGGTGTGACTGGGTACCCTACCTCCATATTCCAACTTTGTCCTTTACTTTGCCAATTTTGTATCCTGCCCCCTGATCTTTTGGCTTTTTTCCTGTTCTCAACACATTATTCACACTGGGGAACTACTGATCATTGTGGCCTTTGCTAGAC
This sequence comes from Elephas maximus indicus, assembly GCF_024166365.1. Classification (NCBI taxonomy): domain Eukaryota; kingdom Metazoa; phylum Chordata; class Mammalia; order Proboscidea; family Elephantidae; genus Elephas; species Elephas maximus. The sequence goes on along the minus strand of NC_064826.1, from coordinate 111,698,597 downwards.
CCTTGCTACTCAAAATGTGGTTCTTGAATTAGCCGCATTGGTATCTCCTGGGAGTTTTTTAGAACATGGGAATCTTAGGCCCTACCCCGGACCTGGAGAATCATAACCTGTCAGCTAACAAGATCCCTGGAGAGTCATGCATGCATTATATTTTGGAATGCCCTGGCCTGGGCCACAAGTACTCTCTGCTTGGCTTCTTCTGTTTGAGTCCTGATTCTCCCCAGGCCCCATCTGGACTGGATCCAGCTTCCTCCCCTACAGAGTCTCCCACTGGGAATTATCAGGCATTTGTTTTCATCGTCTGATTGTGACCAAAGAAGACAATCTCACCTTCTCCTTGTCTTGGTTAGAGATGCTCTGCTGTATTGGTTATAATTACTATATATGTGTTTCCTCCCTCTAATAGTTTATACATTCCTGAAAGACCAAGTCCATTTCTGATTCCTCACACCAAGTGGTTGTCTTTCAGTATATAGTAATAATTTTTATCAAATTAATGTGTGTGTGTACACAATGTTAAATGGTTGAGGCTTAGGGTTTGCATTTGAAAAGCCATTGGAGCATGAATTCAGGATCTTTGACCATTAAACACTAAATGTTAAGAGAGGAAGAGTCAGAATTATAATGGACCTCATAGTAAGACACATATGGGCTGAATTTCTTATCTGTTTCTTCTCAGTTGTCTGACCCCATCCTCACTGAATCTCATTTTTCTTTTGCATTTGTAAAATTGGAGATTAATACCCAAATCATGGGATTGTGAGAAACAATTTAGATAATATATGTAAAGCACATAACTGCTCAGCACATAATAAGTGCTGAATAATTATGTTTCCCCTTCCCAATTTCTAAATAACTCAGCTGAACTAAGAAACACAGATCATAGATTTTTTTTTTTTTTTTTTTTTTGGTGAAGGGATCATAGAGCAATGGCATTTTTAAATTTACTTATTTTCTTACCATCTTATTTTTAAAGGAGAATTTGACCTAATTAAAAAATAAGAACATTGCTCTGAAAGAAAAAAAAAAAAAACTCCATAGTGCAGCCATAATTGTAAACAGAAAATTCAGTAATGGCCAGAACCCCGTGGATAAGATTTTTGATGTTCAAGGTGAGGAGAGAAATAGTAAATTTAGGAATCCTCAGGACAGGGAAGGAGGAAAGTGTTAACCTGCCTCTCCTCTTCAAAGAGGACTGAAGTTTCTTATGAGAATCCTTTAGCAGGACCAGTGAGTAACCCATGGAGATGTCTATTTCATAAATACACTCCACATTGATGAGTCTCATACCAATGGCCCTGAATAAAAATTAAAGGCATTAACAATAACATTTCATTTATTGAAGGTCATTTCCCCCAGCCCTGTCCCTCATTTTAAAATATCTTTTCCTCTGAGTGAACTTCTCGTCTCCCTTCTGCACAGGCAGTGCCCATGTGCGCAGTTTCTGCAGATCTCAGCCTCCTGCTTTAGGGACTGTTTACGCACAGTTCACTGTCAATTGCAAGGGTGAGGATACAATTTATTGGGTTTGGTGTCATTATTGCTTACCTCAGAGCCAGCACACAGTAAGCAGTCATAAATGAATGAGCTGTTGGAGCATTGTTCTCAGACCTGCCTATGCTGTAGACTTATCTAGAATGACTTTATATGCCTGTGAACTTCCCCGCCAGAGGTCCTAATTTAATGCCCTTGGGCTGAAGACTGTCACACGTACTTTTATAGGCAGCTCAAGGGACTCGAATGTACACCCAGAGCTGAGAACCAATAGAAGAGATTGCAGAACTGTACTAAACCCTGGTGGCTGCTAACAAAAGGTCAGCAGTTCGAATCCACCAAGTGTTCCTTGGAAACCATATGGGGCAGTTCCACTCTGTCCTGTAGGGTCACTATGAGTCAATATCAACTTGATGGCAATGGGTTCTTTTTTTTACTATTCAATTTAATTATATTACAGCAAAATTTTAACCAAGGGTGTAGCGAGAAAAAAAATCACAAAGTTTAGTAAAGCAAAAACAATGTCTTAACGGGAATATATTCAAAAAGACAAAAGTGGGAAGGAGACAAGCATGTTGCTAGAGCCATGTCTGCCCGAGTCCAGGGAAATATTACAGAATAGGCAAGAATGGGAAAACGGACAAGTGTGCTGCCACTGCCATGTCTGCCCGAGTCCAGAGAATATTACAGGATAGGCAAGAATGGGAAAACGGACAAGTGTGCTGCCACTGCCATGTCTGCCCGAGTCCAGAGAATATTACAGGATAGGCAAGAATGGGAAAACGGACAAGTGTGCTGCCACAGCCATGTCTGCCCGAGTCGAAGGAAGGTTATAGAGTCATCGGTATATATTAACATTACAAATGGGCAAAACCATTTCCAGCTACACCTTTTCACAGATTGGCTGGAAACTGTGATCTTACATTTTGAATTGTCTTTCTTAACAATCATTGGTACAGGTTTCAGTAACAACAGTCAGGAGGGTCTTCGTTGGTCAGACAAATTTCTATTCACTAAATGTTAATAGAAAAAGATAAGAGTAGAAAGTCTTTTGTGTTCTGTTTGATTGGCTTTATGTGAAAGGTTTCATAAAAGATATTTTCCAAGATTATTCTATCTATTGTCTTTATCCCAGGGCCCAGTTGATGTGCCCTTGTTGAGTCCTTACGGACCCAGCTTCAGCTGGGTCATATTCTATATGCTCAAGGACAGGGAGTAATACTTCCAATATTATTTTCTAAATCAATTACATTAAACTAGTCAGTATGATGGATGTCAAAATAAGGAAGACACAGGGCTTGCCCTTAGAAAGCTAAAAGTTTTGTAACATAGGTAGGATAGGCAGTCAAATAATCGTAGATGATACAGATGATGATGATAGAAACATGTATCAAATGTGTACAATGTGCCAGGCTCTGAGTACTTGATAACATGCACTATCTAATTTAATCTCTATAGCAACCGTATGGGAGACAGACATTACAATTATTCAGTATAATTTTATAGGATTGAGACAGATGTCCCCAGGCAGTGGAAAATTCTACGGCCTCAAGTAGCTTGCTTGGCTAGCCCCATAACTTTACATTAAAATCCTAGTTCCCTTGCTTGGCACACCCCATAGCTTTACATTAAAATCCTGGTTCCTTTGCTTGGTATGCCCTGTAGCTTTACATTTAAATTTTAGTTCCCCTCTCCAAAAAAAAGAAATTTTTTTTTTTTTCCTCCTTAACTGCTGCTCAAAACTAGAGGAAATTGGTGGAAACCAGTTTAGGCACCATGTTGACATTCAGGATAACCTTTTAGCTCATTAAATACTTCATACATAGTAATTTCCCTGCCTCTGGGTGGAGTTTAACTGCTATTTTTCTGAACATGCGATGCGTGTAGTTATATGTAAACCCTAATGTGGCTGCGTAGTATAATTAAGAATGTTGCCGATGTAACTTGTGTGAAGTTCCTACTTGTAAACCCCTTAAAAGTAACCTACATTTATAGGTTTTTGTATTTATAACATTCTAGAGTAAGTTGGTACCAAGTTAACTTCAGTAACATACAAGAAATTCCATGCCTATATTATTTATCTCCCCACCGTTTTGTTATTGTTATCACTAATTACATCTTCATATTTCATGTGTCCTGTAACAATTTTATTCTTGCTTCTTCTATATTTGGTATTAAAAAAATGAAAGACAAAACATTTAGAATTATCAAGCATGACTATCTTATTATTAGCCCGTACACTTGACCAATGAAAAAGGAAGACCGAAGAAGAATTGATGCCTTTGAATTATGGTGTTAGTGAATAATATTGAATGTATCATGGACAGCCAGAAGAACAAACCCATCTGTCTTGGAAGAAATACAGCCAGAATACTCCTTGGAAGCAAGGACGGCAAGACTTCGTCTTGCATGCTTTGGATAAGTTATGAGGAAGGATCAGTCCCTGAAGAAGGACATCATGCTTGGTAAGGTAGAGGGTCAGCAAAAAAAAGAGGAGGACCCTCAGTTGGCACAATGGCTGCAACAATGGGCTCATACATAGCAATGATTGTGAATATGATGCAGGATCAGGCAGTGTTTTCCTTCTGTCATACACAGGGTAGCTATGAGTCAGAGCCAACTCTATGGTGCCTAATAACAACATACTTGTCCATGCATTTCCCTTTATTAGTAGTCATTCTTTTTATGCATAACTTTGAATTTCTTTATAGGGTCTTTTCCATTCCATCTGCAGAACTCCCATTAGTATTTTGTATAGGGCCTGTCTGGTGGATGTGAACTCTCTCAGCTTGTTTGTCTGAGAATGTTTTAATTTCATCCTCATTCTTGAAAGATAGTTTCACTTAGTATAGTATTCATGGTTGACAGTCCCCCCCAACCCACCCCAGGACTTTAAATACATCATTCCATTGCCTTCTGGCCTCCAATGTTTCTGAGGAGAAATTGGCATTTAATCTTATTGGGGATCCTTTGTATATGATTGTTTGCTTGTCTCTCATTGCATTCAGGATTCTCTCTTTGTCTTTACTTTTTGAGAGCCTGCTAAGAAAAAGGTCAGCAGATTGAATCCACCAGCCACGCTTTGGAAGCCCTGTGGAGCAGTTCTACTCTGTCCTATAAGATTGCTATGAGGCAGAATTGACTCGAAGACAACGAGTTTGGCTTGGAACTATGACGTGTCTTGATGTACATCTCTTTGGGTTTATCCTGCTTGGGGTCCTTTGAGCTACTTGGATTGTAGATTCATATCCTTCATTAGATTGGGGAAATTTTCAAATATTCTTTCTGCCTCTTTCTCTCTCTCATCTCCTTCTGGAATTCCTGTGATGTGTATATTAGGTCTCATGTGCTCAGGCTTTTTGGGCCTTATTTCTTGTTGCTCTTCAGTGTCTGTAACTTTACTCTTACTCTCTAATTCACTGATTCTTCTGCCTGATTAAGTGTGTTGGAAAATCCTTCTATTGTATTTCTCATTTCAGTTATTATCCCTTTCAGTTGCAATATCTCTTATTTTAGATCCTCATTTTGTTCCTGCATTATTTTCCGTATTTCTTTTAGCTCTTTGTCTATGTTTTCCCTTAGTTCTTTAATTATGTTTAATGTTGTTGTATTATATTCTTCCATTTTTTTTTTTTCTTCATCATTTGGTCATCCATAAGTGTGCCTTCACTCCCTTTGTTGTGTTCATTTGGATGAACTATTCTTTCTCTGTTCTTGTGTGCCTTGTGATTTTTTTGTTGGGGCATTGGAATTTTTGAGGGTGTTAACTTTCTCAGTTTACCTCAGTATTTAGTGTTTTTTTTCCACACTATTTTCTGTAAAACATACTCTTAGGCAGGCAGAGCCTTTTGCTTTGCTTGCTGTTTTTTCTTCCTCTCTGTGATAGCTCTTTCTCCCTCCCTAGTTTAATTAGTATTTGAAAGTTCCAGGACTCAGTTTTCAACTTTCAGTCTCTCCCAAAGACACCAGAGAACATGCTGTGGTCAGTCTGCCCACCAGTGGGCAGCACTGGTGAGTATTGTGCACCAATCAATCTGGCCACCAGTTAATAGCCTCTCTGATTATTAGTCCCTTCCCTTCTCTGTTTCTGCAACCATGTTTTTAGTCAGAAAACCCACACTCAGGGAGCCCCATGTGGGGCTAAGTGTTGCCCTTTTGTTTTGCCCAAGGCTTCCTTCTCTGCTCTGTGGGGCTGCTTAGATTAGAGCTGGCATTCAGGGGAAGCACATGCAGACTTTCCTCTGTTTCAGGTGGAGGAAGGGGTGGCACTCCCCTGAAAGACCTCCAAGAAATCTGTCTTGTTGGTTTCAGAGCTTCAGTGGCCCTGTGGTGGATGGGGGAGCAGTCTTCACTTAGATGACACATCTCCTCATTCCACTGTAGGAAACCTTCTGTAGGAGTTAGTATCAGTCCTGCAGCTAACAGTTGCCAGTTGGAAGAGAGGTTGTCACATTCCAAATGGACCTCCAGGGAGGTCTGCTTTTTGCTTTCAAAGCCCACTCCATAGTATGTTGGCTGTAGCTTTCACTGAAGATGCCTGCTTCCTACACATAGCAGCCTCAGTCAGCAGTACATAGCAACAACCAAATGGGGAAGCAAACCAAACTGAATTGACTCCACAGGAGGTCTGTCCTGTTGGTTTTAGAGACCAGAACTATGAGATGCACAGGGAGGCAGGTAGAACACTGACTATGGGAGTAGACACCACTGTGGGGGCCTTCTGTAGCAGTTTGCAACAATCTGAAAGCCAACAAGTACCAGGAGGGGGAGGTGCTGACACACTCCAAATGGCCCATGGGGGAGATCAGCCTTGTTGATTTTAGAATACAAGCTTGGAGTGTCTTTGTGGAGTCAGGGGCTGTGGTGGTTAGAGTAGCAGGCTCCTTTTATAGGGCCACTTCCCCAGTTCAAAGCAGCCAGTGTGCTGCATGGCTAGGGGGAGGGGCAGGGATGGTGGGAGAAGCAATTTTCCTACAGTCTGTGACTTGTCAATTCATTTATTCTTGCCTGTCTGCAGTTACCCACTGTTTTCCTCTGTACTCTCGTTCAGAGTCCCCCAAAACTGAGCACCATTTCCTTGTGTGTTTTTTTTTTTTAATGTATTTTGGAGCCTTGTCATTGGGCATGTAGTTATTTATTAAGGTTATGTCTTCTTGATGGGTTGTCTCTTTTTTCATTATATAATATCCTTCCTTGTCTTTTATGGTTGATTTTGCCTTAAAGTCTATTTTATCTGAGATTAGTATTGCTACTCCTGCCCTTTTTTGATTACTGTTTGCTTGATTTTTTTTATCTTTTTTGATTTTTAATATATTTATGTCTTTGTGTCTACGGTGTGTCTCTTGTAGACAGCATATCGATGGGTCATGCTTTATTATCCATTCTGCCACTCTTTATCTCTTTAAAGGTGCATTTAATCCCTTTACATTCAGTGTGATTATTGATAGGTATGAGTTTATTGCTGTCATACTGTACCTTTTTGGGGGGGGTGTGCTGATGTTTTCTTTGTTCCTCTTACTCTCTTGTGCTGCGTTCCTTCTCTTTTTGGATTTTCTTTTCTTTTGTTATTATAGATTTTGTGTTTACTGAGACTTTATGTTTACTTCTGATTAGTAGATGCCATGGGTTAGTCCCGCAAAATATGTATATCAATTTGTCTAGAGATGATTCCCAATATTGTGCAATTGTCCAGTATTTTGTCATCTGATGTGATTTTTCTGTTTGTTGTAAATCCTACCACTATGATGTTAATGAGGTAGGGTGAGAGGCAGTTATGTTAATGAGGCAGGACTCAATCTTCAAGATTAGGTTCTATTTTTAGTCAATCTCTTTTGAAATACAAAAGAGAGAAGTGAGCAGAGGGACCGGGGACCTCATACCACCAAGAAACAAGACCCAGGAGAATAGTGCATCCTTTGGACCCAGAGTCCCTGTGCTGAGAAGCTCCTCAGCCAGGGAGGATTGATGACAAGGACCTTCCTCCAGAGCCGACCAGAGAGAGAGAGAGCTTTCCCTGGAGCTGGCACCCTGAATATGGGCTTCTAGCTTCCTAGACTGTGAGAGGATAGACTCCTGTGTGTTAAAACCATCCACTTGTGGTATTTCTATTATAGCAGCACTAGATAACTAAGACAGAATGTTTGTTAACTTTCTTTGTGGTTACCTTGACATTAACCCTTATCTTCCTTATCATTACTTGATATTGCCTTGACTTCTTCATTTGAAAGTTTTATACCTACACCGTTTATTCCTTTTATTGTTTTGACATTGTCATCATTTACAGATTGATGTCTCTGTTTCCCTGTTTAAGTCTTTCAGCTTTGTTTTATTATTGAGAGTTCTTTACCTAGGTTGGTATCTGGCTGATGCTGTCCTGTGTCCTAGACTCCAGTTGCTGTTTGATGTTATTTGTTCTCTAACCAAAGGACTCCCTTTAATGTATCTTGTAGGTTTGGTTTGGTTTTTCTGAATTCCTTTAATTTCCATTTATCAGGAAATATCCTAATTTCACCATTGTATTTGAGAGCTTTGCAGGATATACTATTGACAGGGTTTGAATTATGTCCCCCCAAAATGTGTGTATTAATTTGGTTAGGCCATGATTCCCAGTATTCTGTGGTGGCCTTCCATTTTGTTATTTTAATTTTATGTTAAAAGGATTAGGGTGGGATTATAATACCACCCTTACCCAGGTCACATCCCTGATTCAAAGTAAGGACAGTTTCCCTGGAGTGTGGTCTGCACCACCTTTTATCTCTTGAGAGATAAAAGGAAAGAGAAGCAAGCAGAGAGTTGGGGACCTCATAACACTAAGAAATCAGCACCAGGAACAAAGTGTGTCCTTTGGACCTGGGGTCCCTGCACCTGAGAAGCTCCTCAATCAGGGAAAGATTGAGAACAAGGACCTTCCTCCAAAGCTGACAGAGAGAGGAAGCCTTCCCCTGGAGCTGATAACCTGAATTTGGACTTGTAACCTACTAGGCTGTGAGAAAATTAATTTCTCTTCATTAAAGCCATCCACCAGTGGTATTTCTGTTATGGCAACACTAGATGAATAAGACGATTATTCTTGGTTGGCAATTTTTTTCTTTCAAGGTTTTATATGTCATCCCACTGCCTTCTTGCCTCTATAGTTTCTGCTGAGTAATCAAAATATAGTCTTATTATTTCCCCTTGTAAGTGACTTTTCATTTTCCTTGATCTGCTTTTAGGGTTCTTTCTCTGTTTTTGGCTTTGGCAAGAGTGATTATGATGTCTTGGTGACTTCCTTTTGGGGTCTATCCTATATGTTGTTTGTTGAGCTTTTTGGATGATCAGCTTTCTGTCTTTCATGGTATTAAGACAGTTTTCTGCCAGCAAATCTTCAACAATCTTCTCTGTGTTCTCTATTTGCTTCTCCTGTTCTGGAACTCCAACCATGCACAAATTTTAGTTCTTGATTGTATGCCACGTAGTTCTTAGGTTTTCTTCATTATTTTCTCTGATTTTTTTCAAACAAAGTAGCATCCATGGATTTGTCTTCAATCTCGCTGATTCTGTCTTCCATTGTTTCAAATTTGCTCCTAAAACCTATTGAATTGTCTATTTCTGATATCTTTTGGGTTTGTATTTGCTTTTTTTGTATGATTTCTAATTGTTTATTTATTTTGATGTTTTCTTCTTGTATTATTTTCTTGAATTCTATTGCTGTATCAGTGTTTTCCTTGATTTTGGGAAAGTTTTCCTTGGTTTTGTCTCTGTTTTCCTTGATCTCTTTCTAATTATTTGGAGAGTCCTAAATATTAGTCTTTTGAATTCCATGTCAGGTAGTTCCACTGGCTTTTCTTCTACCAGAAGGTCATCTAAATCTTTATTTTGGTCACTTGCTGGGTTCATCTTGCTGTGCTTTTTATGTTTTGATATTGTCTGACTTCTCTTAGACATTGTTATTATTTTCTTATTTATTGATTTTGTGTCTTTTTTTTTTTTTTTATCTTGCTTCTTTGTTTTGTTTTTTATATGTCAGGATGGGTGGGCCAGGTGTGCTTTGCTTCTTTTTCTTCTGTGGGCACAATGGCTCTCACCACCTTGTCCAGGTGGGCAGATCAGCAGCAGGTAGGGCAAGCCTGCTTTGCTGTACATTGGTTTGGTGAGAGGTCGGGTGCTGTCTGCCTCCTGTTATTGGTCCAGTGGTGTGGGAGTGTTTACAACCCTTTGCCATATAGACAGAGGTGTCAGATGGGGAGTGGTATGGGCTCGCTTCCCACTGTTCAGCTGCTGGTCAAGTGGCGGGGGGGGAGGTGTAGTTCAGGTTTGACACAGTGGCAGGCCTGAGCTGGGGACATGCTAGCTGTGGAAGCACAGCAAGGGTCAGCGGGAAGGGGAGATAGCATATAGGACTACATGGGGGGAGGAAAGAAAAGAGAAAGATAGGAAAAGAAAAGGTAGCTATTGAATGGGGGTGGGGTGGACTTGCAGGCAGTTGAGAAGAGGTGAAAATGGTGTACAGGGCTAGATGAGTGGTAGAAAGTGTCAGACTGTTGGCTGGGGAGGCAGCATATGGGGAAGGCAGGGAGGCAGCATATGGGGAAAGGTGGGACAGAGGAAAAAAAGGAAGACAGGGAAAAAAAAGAGGAAAAAATGATGTGGCGGGAGTTATTGGTTGGGGGTGGGTGTCACCTGGGCAGCAGCAGATTGATAGCTTTCTGTCAGTGGTGGTGTGGTGAGGCCCAGTAAGAAGGGGTAGAGGTGGTGTATGGGGCTAGGTGAGAGGTAGAAAGAAAAAGAAAGAAGGGGAAAAAAATGTTGTGGTGGAAGCTGACAGGCAGAGGTGGGGATAACCCAGGGTGGCGGTGGGCTGGTAGCTCTCTAGCCAAGCCAATGCTGCAAGGCCTGGCAGGAAGGGGTGGGGATGCAGTAAGGGGCTAGATGGGAGCAGGCTGGGTAAACCAGGGCTGGTGGTGGGCCACTGGCTCTGTAGCTAAGGTGGCGCAGTATACCTCAGTCGGAAGGGGTAGAGTTGGGGTACAGGGCTAGTTGGGAGGGGGAAAGAAAAAGAGGAAAGGGAAAAATAGAAAAAAAAATGGCATGATGGGAGCCAGCAGGTGGGGCCGTGGGGAACCTGGGCTGGCAGTGGGCCTGTAGCTCTCTACCTGTGGCAGTATGGCATGGCCCATCAGGAGGAGGTAGAGGTGGAATATGGGACTAAGTATGAGGGAGAAAGAAAAGGAAGAAAGGGAAAGAAAAATTGGTGTGGCAGGAGACAGAGGGTGGGGGCAGGGTGGACCTGGGGTGACAACAGGCTGGTAGCTCTCTAGCTGAGTGGCCTCCCACCTTGTTTTATTTCTTGTTATAGGAGCAGTATCTGTATGTACCTGTTCTCACTTACTTCCAAATTTGACTTAAAGGTAGGCTTAGGAACAGAGCTCTTTCATAACCTGGGGACTGCCTGCATTTGCAGGGGAGGGCTGGGACAATGGTTTGTTTATGCTCCCATCTTGCCAGAAATCTTCATACTATTATAGTTAAGAGTATTGTTTTTAAAATCAGACCTGTCCACAGTAGCCAAGGAGGGTAATTAAAGGGGATGGGAAGCTACATCTTTGGGCCCTTGGCTTACTAAAAGTTTCCTTACCCTCTGCAGTCTCATTCCTCAGAAATTGTTTCTAGAGTCACAAAAGATTTTAAAGAAAATTTTATAAACTGCCAAAATAGCAGAGTTACTTGTTTTACTTTATTTCCCTCCTACTTATAACTCCTACTCCTTCACTCTTTACTTCACACCACCTCCACATGGCAAGTTAAAAGGATCACATCCTTCAAGTTCTTGTGTTCCATTGCATTCAGAGCAGACTTTTTCTTCTTTTCAAACACACACATACACACACACGTATACCATAACGTATCTTTTTTTTTTTTTTGCTTCTTCATCCACATTTAGGTGTGACTCATAGTCTTAAGTACTCACCAATGTTTGTAGAACCATAGACAAGAAAACAGTTTGTTTCAAGGTCCAGGATGGGAAGGGACCTTAGAAATTGCTAGCTGATTGCTATCATTAAGCAAATAATTGCATAGGAAGTTATTTGCCACACACACCAACACATAGCTATCTAGTAGTAGAGCTTGAACAAGAATTCCAGTCTATCTTCCTTCCCTCTCATGAGTCTTTAGTAGGGATCTATTATGCCCAAGCCAATACTCTAGAGGCTTGGGTTAATTACAAAAAGCAAACAAAAAACAAAATAAAAACAACGACAACAAGAATTTTCCAAGGGTTTATAGTTTAGGAAGGGAGAGTTTTTAGAAAGCCAGAGATTTTCATGTAGCTTCCTGACAAATTTTTGCATTAAGAACTTGGGAGTGAAACTTAGAGAAGATAACCAAAATATCTCCGAAACAAATCAAATGTAAGGCATATGCCACTCCACTGTTCCTGGAGACATCCCAGATGGGGGAAGTATCATCTGGGTATTAGTAATCACTGACTCAGTTCAGTTCATTCCATTCCAATTTGGGTGCAGGGACTGTTACACACTCACTCTGCTGTTTTCTTCAGCCATGGTAGAAACAGCCTAAACTCAAGCTGGGACAAACCCCTGCTACCCAACGTCGAAAGTAGCATAGTTGCTCCTAGTCACTAATGAGACACTGAGAAGGTTAATTGTGAATACAGAATTCCTGACAGGCTGGCTCTCACTTCTGTGTAAAGATTGCCTTCCCTGGGTCTGGCCCACAACGGTCAGACTCTTCTGTACCTTTCATGAACTGTTACCAGGGAAGTCCATCCATGGAAGGCCTTCCCAAGTAACCCTGAGTGCCTTAACCATCTAGAGGCTCCTGCTGCAGTGCTTTCTCTGTTTCTACTCTTAGTGAAAGCTACTTGTTTAATGACTCACTTTTTCAGAATTATTCCTGAACCTTCCAAGGTAAAATAATTAACTTAGTTAATGGTAACTAGAGTAGTCTGCAGGAGTCCCTGGGTGGTGTAAATGGATAAGTGCTTGGCTACTAACTACACAGTTGGCAGTTCAAGTCCACCCAGAGATGCCTTGAAAGAGAGGCCTGGAAATCTACTTCTGAAAGACCACAGCCAATGAAAATTCTATGGAGTGCCATTCTATTCTGAAACATGGGGTTGCATGATTTGGACTCAATTTCATGACTACTTTTTTTTTTTTAGAGTAATTTGAAAGGCCCCTGAATTTCCTTTTTCTATAGGGATATCATGACTTCTATCTTGTCAAGTATTTATTTATTTGTACTTTCTCCTTGCTTTGTTCCAGAACAGGTTTAAGACAGCTTTCATTACAGAGAGGAACTAAAACAAAATTAGCAAATTTTGGCTCTGGATACCAAGTCCAAATGAGACCAGAAGACATGAGGAGTGGCCGAAAATAAAGACACATGGCCCACTCATTTTCCTAAAGGGGCCACCATATAGGCGCAGAGCTTTCTAGAAGCCACGGCTCTAGAATAGTCAGTTACAGACATGCCAACATGAAGAGTCTTTACAATTGAATCTTTTCTCAAGTTAAGCAAATGCTTGTGCACAAAAATCAAAGAAAATGTGTGAAATTCTGAAATTATATATAAAAGAACATGACCAAAAATATTAGCTGTAATGGTATATGTAATGGAAACATATTTAAAAATTACAGATTAGTAATTGACATGAAAAAATTTCCAGTGATTCAAATACAAAGGGTTAGCAATATTAATCAATGTCTTGCTTTCTTTATAGTTTGTTACCTTCCTATGCACAGCCCAGGGGTCCTTGGTGGAGCAGTGGTTAAGAGCTCAACTGCTAACCAAAAGGTTGACAGTTTGAATCCACCAGCCTCTCCTTGGTAACCCTATCGGGCAGCTCTACTCTGTCCTATAGGGTTGCTATGAGTTCAATGGCAACGGGTTTTTTTTTTTTTTTAAAGAACATCCTTAACAATATAGTTGTTTTACTTGATTTTACACTTTATAGAAGTGGAATCACATTGTACAGATTCTTTTCTTCTCAGTATTACATTTGTCAGATTCCCTGGGTAGCAGAAACGGTTAAACCCTTGAATACTAGCCAAAAGCTTGGCAGTTTGAACCCAGCCAGAAGCATGTTGGAAGACAGGACTGGTGATCTGCTTCCGAAAGGTCACAGCCTTGGAAATCCTATGGAAAACAGTTCTACTCTGCATGCAGGGCAACATATAACAACAGCAACAGCAGATTCATCCATGCTGTTGTGTATTGTTCATTTATGGTTACTGCTCTATAGCATTTTGTTGTATGAACATATCACAATTTATTTATCAGTTTTAATGTAGGTAGATATATGGGCTGCTTTCAATTTTTGGATGTTCTACATACTATTACACATGTATCTGGGTACATTTGCTTGAGTTACTCTGGAGTGCATGCGTTCTATACCCCAGAAATATACGTCCTGGTTTATAGGCTATAGGAATCTTCTACTTTAGCAGATACTGTTAAAAAGTTTTCTAAAGTATTTATACAAATTTACACTCCCTACACTTTCTTTTACACTAGTGGGTAGGATTTCTTAGTGTTGAAAGACAATTTAATTTTTGTAAATCTAGTGGGAATGCATTGATATGTCATTATGGATTTAATCTGAATTTCATTTATTACTAATAAGATACTTTTTTTTTTTTATCTATTATTGCCCATTTGAATTTTCTTTTTTGTGAAGTACCTGTTCAAATATTGCGTTCATTTCCCTATTGCTTTGTTCATTTTTTTATTTGTAGACAAATTTTTTGTTATTTGTAGTTCTTTATGTATTTTGGATGAGTGCTTAGTCTGGTAAACATAGGGAAAATATTTTTTCCTACTTAGTGACTTGAACTTTATTCTCATTATGATAACTTTTATGAATAAAAGATGTTCATTTTAGAAATCAATTTTTCTGTATGGTGTGAGGCAGGAATTCCATTCATTGCTTTTTTTTTAGTGTATTTTTTCTATTATTTACTGCAAAGACTCTCCTTCCTCATGACACTGCAATACTGCCCCTGTCATATACCACATATCCGCGTATGTCTAGATCTCTTTCTGAGCCATCTCCCAATCCCCTTTGAAATCTTCCAGAAAAGATGAGGCTGTATTATGTATAAAATCAAGGGTTGACCTTTATTCTTTTGTATTTTAAAAAGTTTGCCTACAGTAAAATAAGATTGTTCAGTGGAACAATGGGGTCAATCATGGCCTTCATAAATCTCTTTTCACCATTTACAAATTTGTGGTGAAGAAGTAATAGGCTAGAAGCCAGAAGACCCAAGGTCAAAACCAGCTGAGCCATGTTTACAAATGATCATGTGTAAGTTACTTCTATCTATAAAATTACTTTCTTATCAAAGATAAGAGGAGTCCAGCTAACATGACAGAGCTATTAAGAGGATTAAATGATATAATAGAGATTTTAAAATGTTGGTAACAATAATAAAAATATAGTACAAATTCAGAAGGAAAATATGCAAGTGAGAAAGCATATGATGCAATACAAAAATGTTGTGGGTAGAGTTGATTTGGTTTGATATAGCAGGCAGATGCTGACTGACATAGCTGCATGAACTGGCAAACTCAAGATTGGCAGGTCAGACAGCAGGCTGATGGCTCACAGGCTGTGGAGGCTAACAAATCCCAAGATTGGCAAGTAAGATGGCAGGTAAGCTGCTAACTCAAATCCCAAGAACCAGAGGACAAATGAGGAGTCAGCTGTAGGATCCAGAGTAGGTATAAGCTGTGAACTTTGCCAGAAAGTCCACATATATTGGAAACAGGCCACACTCCCAAGGAAACTCTCTTTCAACTGATTGGCTGTTCATAGCAGATCTCATCATGGAGGTGATTACATTATATTAGATCACATTATAGAAGTGATGACATTGTCACATAGCTGACAAACCACCTAAGAATCATGGCCCAGTCAAGTTACACACAACATTAACCATTGCAGTCCACCCCTTGTCAACCTGGCACTGGTACACATCTCCCTAAATGATACACAATTTCTGAAAAAAGGCAATTATAAAGTCATACTTGCACCTAACATGATATAACTAACATAAGTGTAACTGAAAATGCACTAGCCCTGTTTACATTTTATATTTTATAAGTGAAAAAAAATATTTGATACATACAAAGAAGAAATACTTGTAACAATTACAGTCCTCATTTCTGCAACGGGTCACATGACGCTAGATGGTATTTAAAACTACTTTCTTCCACCATTCATTCCATATTCCCTTCCTCAGCAAGCAACTCAGCTGGTTGTGGTTCTTTGCCTGGTGGGGCAACCTAAACCTTCATTCCTGGGCCCCTAGAAATTTTGCTGAGGTGGAAGATGCCTGAATTTTTGTGAAATTAATTTTCCACAGTATACCACACATCTATGCCACAAAATTTGGAAGATAGCTACGTGGCCAACTGACTAGATGAGATCCATATTTATGCCTATTCCCAAGAAAGGTGATCCGACAAAATGCTGAAATCATTTAACAATATTATTAATATCAGATGTAAGTAAAAATTTGCTTAAGATCATTCAAAAGTGGCTACAGCAGTATATCAACAGGGAACTGCCAGAAATTCAAGCCAAATTTAGAAGAGGATGTGAAACCATTGCTGATGTCAGATGGATACTGGCTGAAAGCAGAGACTGCCAGAAAGATATTTACCTGTGTTTTATTGACTATGCTAAGGCACTTGACTGTGTGGATCATAACAAATTATGGATAACTTTGTGAAGAATGGGAACTCTGGAGTACTTAATTGTGCTCATGAGGAATCTGTACATGGATTAAGAGGCAGTTGTTCAATAGAACAAGAGGATATTGCACAGTTTAAAGCCAGGAAAGTTGTGCATCAGGGTGGTATCCTTTCACAATACCTATTCAATCTGTATGCTGAGCAAATAACCCAAGAAACTGGACTATATGAAGAAGAACAGGGCAGCAGAATTGGAGGAGGACTCATTAACAACCTTCGTTATGCAGATGATACAGTCTTGCTCACTGAAAGCAAAGGGGACTTGAAACACTTACTGATGATCAAAGACCACAGTCTTTAGTATGGATTATACCTCAACATAAAAAAAGAAAAAAAATTTTTTTTTTTTACATAAAGAAAACAAAAATCCTCACACATGGACCAATAAGCAACATCATGAAAAACAGAGAAAAGATTGAGGTTGTCAAGGATTTCATTTTACTTGGATCCACAATCAACACCCATGGAAGCAGCCAAGAAATCAAAAGAAGCTTTGCACTGGGCATAGTGGCTGCAAAAGACCTCTTTCAAATGTTAAAAAGCAAAGATGTCACCTTGAGAACTAAGGTGTACCTGACACAAGCCATGATATTTTCAGTTACCTCACAGGCATGTGAAAGCTGGACAATGAATAAGAAAGACTGAAGAAGAATTGAAGCCTTTGAATCATGGTGTTGGCAAAGAATATTGAATATATCATGGACTGCCAAAAGAAGGAACAAATCTGTCTTGGAAGAAGTACAACCAGAATGCTCCTTAGAAGCAAGGATGGTGAGACTACTTCGCACATACTTTGGTCATTTTATCAAGAGGGATCAGTCCCTGAAGAAGGACATCATAAACAGGGTCAGTGAAAAAGAGGAAGACCCTCAATGAAATGGATTGACACAATGGCTGCAACAATGGGCTCAAGCTTAGCAACAATTGTGAGGATGGTGCACGAACGACAGGGGAGTGTTTCATTCTGTTGCGCATAGGGTTGCTATGAGTCAGAACTGACTCAACAGCACCTAACAATGACAACAGCACACAAATGTTTTACCAATAAATCCAGAGTCATTGACATTTCTTCCTTGCTAGGTCCAATCAGCATAATGCTACCAATGTAATGAATCAATGTGACATCTTCTGTAAGGAAAAAGTGATCATGTTCCCTGCAGACTAAATTATGACATAGGACTGGAGAGTTAATATACCCTTCAGGTAGGACAGTAAAGATGTATTGCTGGCCTTGCCAGGTGAAGGCATATTGCTTCTGATGGTCCTTAGAAACAGGTATGGAGAAAAAGGCATTGGCCGGATAAATAACTGCTTACCAGATAAGAGGAGATATATTGATTTGCTCAAGTAATGAAAACACATCTGGAACAGCAGCTATAATTAGAGTCACCACCTTGTTAAGTTTACGATAATTCACTGTCATTTTCCAAGATTCATCTGTTTTTTGCACAGGCCACCTTAGGAGAGTTGAAAGTGGATGTGGTAGGAATCACCACCCCTGTATCTTTCAAGTCCTTGATGGTGGCAGTAATCTTTGCAATCCTTCCAGGAATGCAGTATTGCTTTTGGTTTACTATTTGTCTAGGTTAGGGCAGTTCTAATGGCTTCCCCTTGGCTTTTCCTACCATAATAGCCCTTACTCCACTTGTCAGGAATCCAATGTGGGGGTTCTGCCAGTTACTATGTATATTTATTCCAAATATGAAATCTGGAACTGGAAGAATCACTAGAGGATGGATTCGAGGACCCACCGGACACACTGTGAGCCAGACCTGAGCTAAGACTCCATTAATAACCTGACCTCCATATGCCCCCACTCAGAATGGTGGGCCACAGTCACATTTTTAAGTCTCCTCGAATTACTGTCAGTTCAGAGCCAGTATTCAGTAATCCCCAAGAAGTCTGATTATTTCCTTTTCCCCAGTGAACAGTCACTCTTGTAAAAGGCCGTAGAAGAGAAAGATCCCCAAAAACCAAATCCACTGCCGTTGAGTCAATTCCAACTCATAGCAACCCTATAGGACAGAGTAGAACTGCACCATAGAGTTTCCAAGGAGCGCCTGGCGGATTTGAACTGCCGACCTCTTAGTTAGCAGCCGTAGCACTTAATCACTACACCACCAGGGTTTCCAAGAGAAAGATAAAGAGTATAAATTTCAGTAGTGTAGTGGAGTCCTTCCTCAAGGGAATCTGACCACCCCTTCATTCAAGGCGTTGTGGGTCTAAATTGATTAGCTCAAGTTCGGGAATTGATTGAGGGGCTGTGACTCTCTTTTCTGGTGATTTGAGTTAGACTACCATTCACTTGACCATTTGTCTTCTGGTTCTTGGGATTTGAGTTAGCAGCTTACCTGCCATCTTACTTGCCGATCTTGGGATTTGTTAACCTCCACAGCCTATGGGCCATTGGCCTGCTGCCTGACCTGTCAGTCTTGGATTTGCCAGCCCCTGCAACTATGTGAGTCAGGAAAGCGTTCTGCCTGACCCATGGACTTGGGACTTTCCAATCTCTACAACCGCGTGAATCATTTCCTTGATATAAATCTCTCTCTCTCTATGTATATATATGGTCACTATGAGTCAGAATTGACTTGACAGCAGTGGGTCTGGTTTGGAGTCCTGGTGGCACAATGGTTAAAAGCTGGACTGCTAACCAAAAGACTGGCAGTTCAAATCCACTGCCGCTCCTTGGAAATCTTATGAGGCTGTTCTAATCTGTCCTATAGGGTTGCTATGAGTCAGAATCAACTCAACCACAGTGGGTTGCTTTTTGGTATATATATATATATATGTGTGTGTGTGTGTGTGTGTGTGTGTGTGTCACTGATTTTGTTTCTCTAGAGAACCCAGCCGAGACCCTGACCAATGCACACCATGTGAAGCTACCATCTGTCAGTGGAGGCTTGTTTGTTGCTGTGATGCTGAACAGTTTTCAGAGAACCTTCCAGATTGAGTTGGACTGGGAAGAAAGGCCTGGAAATCAGCCAGTGAAAATCAGCCAATGAAAACCCTATGGAACAACGGTCTGATCAGCAATAGGTCAAAGCGATAGTGTAGGACAGGGTTGTGTTTTGTTCCACTGTGCATGGGATCACCATGAGTTGAAGGCTGAATTGATGCAGCTAACAACAACAATTAGTTGATTTAAATATTAGTCAGATCTGTAACTTGTCCATGAAATGTAAGAAGAAAAGTTCATCCTCCATGCGTCTTGGCTCCCCCACCCCTTCTCCTCTCCTATCACAGGGTTCACCAAGTGTGGTCCCCAGAGCAACAGCATCAACATTAGCTGAGAAACTTTTACAAATGCAGATTCTCCCACCCTAGCCCTCACCTCTTGAATTAGAAACTGTAGGGATTAGGGAGGGTAGGGAGTAATCTGTGTTTAAAAACTCTCCAGATGGTTCTGATGCACGCTCAAGTTTGAAAACTCTGTCCTATTCTAAATTCCCTGACTAGTACTCTTTGTCTCAGCAGCTTGAGCAGTGTAACATTTCATTGTTTTGTTCCTGCTGATATCTTTTCTTGGAAACATGCATTTCAACCAGAGTCACTTGCTTAGCTCTTATTTATCACTGAAATCTCAGCATAAGTAGGCAGCTGCCCTGAACTACCAGCTGGTGCCCAGGCTTACTCTGTATTCTCTTTGCTGCACTCACTGCATTGTATTGGTATTTGTGAGCTCCTGGGGACAGGAAAGAAGCTATTTGTTTTCACACATACCCCAGTGATTGGCACAGAGGAGACACTTAGTCACCATTTGCTGAAATATTAGAGGAGAAAATGTGGTATACTGAGTAATAATATTAAACTTAGAGATAAAAGTTGAAGATCAGGTGCCATCACTTTGTAGCCAAGTAACCTTAGACAAGTTATGTTTAAAGGAAAACATTTTTGTCTTTGTTTTCAAAATTTGCACAAATCTCCTTTCTGGTGAGGATTACAGTTAACCTGATCTATGAAGATTTTCCCAAAATGTCTAGAGAACTTTATTTGCAAAACCTAATAAAGGGAAAAAGATGAGTGTCGTAGTCATCTAGTGCTGCTATAACAGAAATACTAAAAGTGAACGGCTTTCACAAAGAGATATTTATTTCCTCACAGTAAAGTAGGCTAAAAGTCCAAATTCAGGGCGACGGCTCTGGGGGAAGACTTTCCCTCTCTATTGGCCTTCTCATCAATCTTCCCCCAGACTAGGAGCCTCTCTGCTCAGGGACCCTGTGTCCAAAGGACTCATTCTGCTCCAGGCACTACTTTCTTGATAGTATGAGGCCCCTCCCCAATCTCTCTGCTTGCTTCTCTCTTTTGTATCTCAAGAGATTGCCTCAAGACACAATCCAATCTTATAGATTAAGTCCTGCCTCACTAACACAACTGCTGCCCATCCTCTCTCAACATCACAGAGGCAGGATTTACAACACACCGGAAAATCACATGATACTGGGACTCATGGCCTAGCCAAATTGATACACACATTTTGGGGGGGACATAATTCAATCTAGGACAAGGAGGAATGAGTTTAGTTGACCATTGGGAGGCACTATTTTGACAAAGTGCAGTAGATAAAGCCTTATGCTCATCAGAATATGCTTCCTTCTTTGATTTTAGAATTATAAATATTGCATTTCCAAGTGAGATCAAACAGACAAATCAAAAAGTTCTGTCTGCTTCTAAAACATTAGTGTTAGATGAGAACATACCAATTTGGAATGAACCTCAGCTTCTAACTTAACATCTTTGGGAGATGAACCCCTGAGGATCAGGCTGGGAAGCAATCTCAGGGGTCAGGGCAGAGGTGGGGTAGACAGGATATGGCACCGTTGGTGAAGTGACGGAGAGAGCAAGTGAAAAGGGGACCATTTCAAAAATTATCTTTTGTAGTCCTCTCACAGATTTGTTTTTAAATTATTTCTTTCAAAGGCTTTTCATCTCAACAACACGGGAGGTGGAGCTAGCTTGCTTTGATACCTGACTATATTTCTTGGTTTTCCCTTTCCAAAATCAACTGAGGTTGGTGGTCTAGAAGCACTTGTCATCACTTTAGTAGAATCATGGTCAGAACAGCCATCATGACTTCCTTGGAGGACCAGCAATGGGAGATTGCAAGTACTGGTGGTTTGTGCCATTACTATCTTTGTCCACTTCGCCACTACAAAAGGTTTGTTCTAAAAGTCTTAGTGTCATGCCTCTTTAGTTCTATTACCTTTTGTGGGTGAATTAGGAAGGATTAAGATGAGTTCTTTATCTCTATTTTGTATCTTCCGGATAACTCAGAGGCCATCTCTAAAGGGAAGTTAGACAAGATGATATGTAGGTCTTGGCCAGCTCCTTCATTCCTCTACTATTAGACTGATTTCCTCACGATGGATCCTTGAATATCTATGTAAACATTTTGCCTGTACCAGTAAGCTAAGTGGCACACAGCTATATGTTGCTGTTAGAGCCTGGCATATAGCCTTACTTTCTGGTCCCAAGGAACCACTAACAGAGCAAAGCTTGAGCCAAGAAAGACAGATCATTCTCAGTTTGTTTATGAGCTTCCAGGAGAGCTGGAACAATCTAGGCAGCCAAGCTTCTTGGGCCAGTTGAAGCAAAACCAAGGGTTTCCCACTTATCTCCATAATTAAGGCACAAAAAAACTCATGCAGTTTGGCAAGGCTGGCTTTTGCAAATCTGGGACATAATGGTCTAAGCTAGTGCAGTGGAGACCTGGTCTTTGATTCATCATGGGTTGTCTGGTCTTTTCCAAGACATAGTTGGAAAGCAGAAGTGGACAACTGAAGGAAAGCTAGAAAAAACTTCATGCACTGAGTAGCCTTACAGCTGGTGTTTTGCTTAATTTTTATTACTAGAACATGATTTCATGTTTCATGATTATAAGCCATGCTTGTAGACTCAAATACAAGTGTAGGGTGTTGGCTGTAACAAGTTAAAGTTGACCAATGTGGAAAAAGCTATTTGTCTTTGTGGTCAAAATTTGTACAAATCTCTTTTCTGATGGAATTGCATTAATATCTAATCTCTGAAAATTTTCCCAAATGCAGTGCCATTTGGCCCTTACATGGGATGAGACATAAAGGCAATGGCCCCAGGTCTGCCCTTCCTGGTGGGGTGCATATGGGACTGTGTGTGTGCATGGAGGCACAGCTGATGGTGAGTACTACTTCTATAGAAAAATTAGCTCTGTACTTTCCTGCCAACAAACAAGATGTATAAATAAAAAAACAGAGATCAGTCTATTATCCTTGGTGTATTATTCATGGTGTTAGAAAAGAATGCTCCACAACCATGAACTGTATCAGCTGGAAAAACAAAACCAAAGTCTAAGGTAGGTAACTTTTCTAAAAGCTTCTGCCCTTGTTCAATAGCTAGAGAAATTGATCATAAATGCCAGGCTTGGAAAGACTTGTTTCCTGTCAAGTGCCTTCATTTTATCCAAACATATAAACAGTAGAGAAATGATTCATTTACTGTGCTCAGCACTCTGCAAAGCTTTAAAAAGGCTCTTGCTTTGTAAAGTTCATGGAAAACTTGGGGGAGGAATGTCAAGAGGTCCCACAAAAGCCTTGAAATAAATGCCAGTAAAAAAGGCAAAAAAGAGGTCAAAGCCCATGCTAGGTGACCATGGGGGATTTTTAACCAAAGGAGGAAAATGTGATACTGTCTTTGCTTTGGCTAAAAGAGCAAAAGCCAAGAGACAGAAAGCAGGGGGATAGAAATGTATAAATACAATAGAGAGGGATGCGGAGACCAAATGCTGTGAATGCTATATAGCAAGCTCTCCCTTTGGAAAGCCCTCGGTGGGGATGGACGTGTGGAGAGAAGTTCAGCTTTCTTTAGAGCTAACATGCTCTTAATAGGCAAATCTATGAATAGACCAGAAGCCATTAACAGCACAAAGGGGCATTTTAAGTGCCTTTGCAGCATGCTTTCTAAACAATGTGTTTATTTTCTGGGGCCCTGAAATACATGGGAGGCCACCAAAGCCAGTGCGAAGTTGATGTTTTCATTAAACCAGGTGTCTTAGTTACCTAGTGCTGCGATAACACAAATACCACAAGTATGTGGCTTTAAAGAACAGACATTATCTTCTCATAGTTTTAGAGACTAAATGTGCAAATTGGGGTCTTGGTCATGTCAATTCCTTCCTTGTTTGTAGCCCCAAATGTTCCTAGCTTCTTTGATATTCCTTGACTTGTAGACAATCCTCACACTTCATCTGTCTTTGCTCCTGTGTGTGTCTCTGTGTCTATTGTGGTGTTTTTTTATAACTCAGAAGTGATTAGGTTTTGGATTCACCCTACACTGGCATGGCCTCATTAGCATAACAAAAGAAACCCCTATTTCCAAACAGGCACAAGGACCAGGAATTCAACACATATTTTGAAGGGATAAAATTCAATCCATAACACATGGGGTAACATAAACACAGTCTAAAACTTTGAGCTGTGTCTTCTCCTTCCCCTCCATTTCTAACTCTCTTAACAACTCTTTCAGTGTATCCACAATATAGTAGCCACACCCATCATCCATAACCCCATAGGAATGTGGGAGAGAGGAAGGGTGAACCAGAAGAGACAGAAGGTGACAGGGTAGAAAAGAGAGGTCAGACACAACCTGGCTTGGAATCTTGAGGACTTTTCCCTCTGAAGAAGCGAAATAAAATAAAAATATTTCACAATAAAAGACATTGGATATTTTGGTTTAGTCTTTTTAAAGGATATCTGCCTTGAGCATTGAGTTCTTTTAAGATCTATCTATATGAGATCAAACTGACAACAGCAACCACAAAGATTAGATATGAAACATAGGGTGCAGTGAATTTATGTTAATGGTGAAGCAACAACTCTGAAAAGGAGAGTGAAAATGATTTCACAACTTGAAGAATGTACTCAATGTCATTATATTGTACATGTAGAAATTGCAGACTTGGTGTATGTTCTGCTGTGTATATACTCAACAACAATAAAATAAAATAAATTATTAAAAAAAAAGAAATTGAATATTTTCACTTACCTCCTTCACTGACTTTTGCTTGAATTGTTAAATGTTTGGCTGCTAACCAAAATCTCAGCAGTTTGAATCCACTAGCCACTCCTTAGAAACTCTGTGGGTGCAGATCTACTCTGTCCTTTAGGATCTCTAGGAGTCAGAATCAACTTGATGGCAATGGGTTTGGTTTGGTTTTTTCTTTGATGAAAGTCTCCCAGGTATTGGTGACGGGCTCCATGTGGGGGCCCTACAACAGCTTTACCTGTCTGCTGGTAAATAAACAATTAAGCCTTGTGAAGAGGCCTGTGAAGCAAGCCAAACTTCAGGGGATTATCTAATGTCATAGGACAAGTTTGTTCTAGGAACAAGAGAAAATCTTGTCACCATCCGTGAGTCCCTGGTGAGGATGCTAGTAATTGTCTTGAATTCTCCTTCAAACCCTCTGCAGTTTTTCAGGTAAAGTTATTTTTGAATTAGGACTCATCACAATGCCATTTCTTCTACCTATTCCTTCATAATATGAGTCATCAAGTCATCAATTTCAGTGTAGCTTCTGCTGGTGGATTTGGAGTTGACACCAAGCAATTGAAGTGACAGATGGCGTTGCCTGTGCGTCTGCAGAGTGAAAGGTAGGCAGGGATAGTTTTAATAGCATTTCTGTACAGTGGGCCTTGCATCCATAGAATTTTAGTTGGAGATTGTTATGGATTGAATTGTTTCCCCCGAAGATATGTATTGTAAACCTTGACCCATATATCTGTAGTTATAATTCCATTTGGGAATGGGTTTTCTTTGTTATGGAGCAATATTTGTGAAGGATATGTCTTAAATCAACCTCTTTCGACATATAAGAGAGTAGATTAAGCAAGAAAGAAAGCAGAGATGGAAGAAAATAGATGTCATATTACATGAAGATCACTGAGGAGCTGAGGAACAGAAACTGAAAAGAAACAATGACCTTCCTCCAGAGCTGACAGACAGAAAACCTTCCCCTAGAGCCAGCACCCTAAATTTGGATTTCTAGCCTCCTGAACTGTGAGAAAATAAATTTGTTAAAGCCACCCAAAGGAGCCCTGGTGGCATAGTGGTTAAAGCGCTTGGCTGCTAACCAAAAGATGGACAATTAGAACCCATCAGTACTCTGAGGGAGAAGGATGTGACAGTTCACTTCTGTAAAGATAACAGCCTTGGGAACCCGGTGGGGCAGTTCTACTCTGTCTATAGGGTCGCTATGAGTTGAAATCGATTCCATAGCAAAGAGTTTGGTTTTTTGAAAAGCCACCCACTTGTGGTATTTCTGTTATAGCAGCACTAGACAACTAAGACAAAGATTACTGAATAGAAATCCTCAGTTATACAAATAAAAAACTGAAACACGGGAGGTAAGTAGATTTTCTAAGGGCAGGCAGAGCACTGCCGGGGTCTCCATGTAGGAGACTCTGACAGACATTCATGCAGAAGGGAAATTAAGGTCACTAGAGAGGAAAGGGGCTATTCCAAGGAATAATGGCCATCAAAATTCTAGTCATAGAGTTATCAGTGAGAACTGGGGGGATAATACCCAGGATAGAACATGACATTTTGTAAAGAACCAGGCTTGTTTCATGAGAAGGAGAGTAGTTCCAAAAACCGAGGAAAAATGAAAGTGCATAGAAATCCATGACGTGGGGTAGACTTCTACTGCACTAGCGCACAGATCACAGAAGTAGCCTCGGAACAAGTGACTAAATTGTTGGGAGACTTCGAATCTAAGGTGGTTTGCTGGATTTGCCATTACACTAAAAACAGGGAATCTGGTAAGTTTTTCAATCAGTCTAATACCAGTTACTTCTCTCTAAGGGTAGAATAAAACAAATAAACAACAACAGTGTATCAATCAGGGTTCTCTAAGTATATAAATCCATTGCTGTCAAATCAAATCCTACTCACAGCAACCCTGTAGGACAGAGTACAACTACCCTACCAACTTCCCAAGGCTGTAATCTTTAAGGAAGCCGAGTGCCACATCTTTCTCCCATGGAGGAACTGATGGGTTCAAACCACCAACTTTTCAGTTAGCAGCCGAGCACTTAGCCACTGTGCCATCCAGGCTCCTCATAAGTATATATCCCTATATATTTAGAGAAATTTCTTTTGAAGAATTTCAAGTAACTGGCTCATGCAATCCATTTTAGGGGCTGGCAAGTCTAAAATCCATAGGGCCGCCTGAAAACTCAGGGAGAAGTTGATGCTGCAGTCCTGACACAGAATTTTTTTCCCTCTGGCAATCCTCAGGTTTAGCTCTTAAGACCTTCTAATGATTGGATGATGCTCACCCACATTATAAAAAATAATCTTCACTTAAAGTTAACTGATCGTAGCTATTAATTACATCTGCAAAAATACAGTTACAGCAATGCCTAGATTAGTGTTTGATTAAATAGCTGGGTACTGTATAGGGTCACTATGAATTGGAATCGACTTCGATGGCAATAGATCTTTTTTTTTTTTTGGTACACCTTACATTAGCTGGAGCAGCATGGGCCCAGTTAGAACCCACACAGCTGCTCTGTGGAAGAAAAGGCCTGGTGACTTGCTTCTGTAAAGATTATAACCAAGAAAACCCATCGGAACAGTTTTACTCTGAAATACATGGTGTCACCATGAGTCAGGGGAGGACTTGATGGCAGTTAACAACAACACCCTAGCCAGGTTGACACCTAAAATGAACCATCACAAACGATAACAACCAAAGCAGACTGAAGAACACTGTTAACATAAACCTAATTCTGAAGAAAAAGAAGTAGAGCATGGAGTTCTCAAATTCGTTTGCATACAGATCAGATCAAATCACAGTTAAAAGGAACAGCTGACTTGTCCCCTCTCCATATTCAAGTTCCTGTCCCATCTCTGTCTTTGGAGGTGTCTCATATATATTCTTGAGCAAATACAATCCCTTTGGAGACTGTCACTAGGCCGTGGCTGTTTACTAGGGGCTGTGGTTGACACCCTTGGAAACCCTGGTGCCATAGTGGTTAAATGCTACGGCTGCTAACCAAGAGGTTGGCAGTTCAAATCCGCGAGGCGCTCCTCAGAAACTCTATGGGGCAGTTCTACTCTGTCCTCTAGGGTTGCTATGAGTCAGAATCGACTTGACGGCAGTGGGTTTGGGTGTTTAGTTTGGTGGTTGGTACCACTGCCCTGGGCTCTTTGGACCTTGCCACTGCTTTTCCTCACAGAAGCAAAGACTATGCTTTTTGTTTCCAGTCTGTGACACACATTGTCTCCAGAACTCAACATGAAAATTGCCTTTCTGCTTCCTCTACTCTCCCATCTGTCTTTAGGCTCAGACTTAAACACTGGGAGAACAGGCAACACTGCCTAGAGTTCACCTCCATCTTTCTCTTAAGGTCTGTGCTGCCCAGCCCCTGAGCATGTATCTCCTCTGGCTGCAGTAGAGTCAAGCTCCTGGACTCCTGGGACGGCTGACTACAACCTGCCAGGCTAGCCCAGGCATATTCCAGTCTCAGGAAGGACTCAGTCATCCCATCCCTCAATCTGTTCCCTCTGCCAGAATTATTTGGTGACATGGGGATGACAGGAATTGTTGGAAGGGGACACTATGTAAAGTTATGGTTTGTGGTCAATGGGGAAGGGAGACTGGTACTACTCAGGTGTATCGTCAAAAATGTAAGAAGACACGTTTCCAGAAGTTTATAGACTCCAAGGGATATGGAAAGACAGCAAGGATGTCAGTGAATGAGAAGAGTCTAAAAAGATAATTAAGTCTTGTTGTCTGACAGGCACTCACCTCCTCCTGCCCTGTTCTCTGCCTAGAGCATGGGCTTTATGGACAGCATGAGTAGGCTCCCTCACAGGAGACTGACAGGGGAGAGGTGAGTCAGGCAGGGTTGAGTCCCCGGACTTTCTCCCTCTCATGAGTCTCTGGCTCTGTCCTTCCCCCTGAAGCCACTGTTCCTCTCAGGACCATGGTTCACTCTCCTCCTGGTTCTGGTAACTTCCTCCCATCATCCTGTCCAGCCTTAGGGTGGCAACCTCTCCACCGCTGCTAACCCGGTAGTCCCTCGTTTCCACACCTGTTCATTCGTAATTAGTCCTCCTGTAAATAAACCTTCCTGGAATTATTCTGGGAAACCCTGGTGGTTAAGAGCTACAGCTGCTAACCAAAGTGTTGGCAGTTCATATCCACTACGTGTTCCTTGAAAACCATATGGGGCAGTTCTACTCTGTTCTATAGGGTTGATAATGAGTTGGAATAGAGTAGAAGGCAATGGATTTTTTTTTGGAATTATTCTGTTTTCTGTTGGGACCCAGCCTGATACAAGAACTAAAGAACTATCTAAAGACCTCTAATTTTGAAAGAGAATGTAAAGAATGAAAGGAACATAACCAAGACATCCTATGAGAAATAGGAAAAATCCCAGGTAAGACATCAAAAAGAAG
The DNA here is from genome assembly GCF_024166365.1 of Elephas maximus indicus. NCBI lineage: Eukaryota > Metazoa > Chordata > Mammalia > Proboscidea > Elephantidae > Elephas > Elephas maximus. The sequence goes on along the minus strand of NC_064826.1, from coordinate 111,669,911 downwards.
AATCTTTGATTAATCTGAAAAGGTTTTTAAAAAATTATTTTTTTTAATCAAAGAAAGAAGTGACCCACTGTTTGAGAAAAATAGTGAAACTCTGCGAATATTTTCAAACCAATACATAGAAGTAGGTTTTCATAAAGCCATAGCCTTTGAATTGTGGTGTTGGTGAAGAACATTAAATGTACCATGGACTGCCAAAAGAATGAACAAATCTGTCTTGGAAGAAGTACAACCAGAATGCTCCTTAGAAGCAAAGATGGTGAGACTATATCTCACATAATTTGGACATGTTATCAGGAAGGACCAGTCCCTAAAGAAGGACACCATGCTTGGTAAAGTACAGAGTCACCGAAAAAGAGCAAGACCCTCAACCAGACGGATTGACACAGTGGTTGCCGCAATGGGCTGAAGCATGGCAACGATTGGGCAGATGGCACAGGATTGGGTAGTGTTTTGCTCTGTTATACATAGCATTGCTATGAGTCAGAAGCAACTCAACAACGCCTAACAACAACAACAACCCAGAAGTTAAAAAGCTGCACTGAGAGAGAAGAGCATAACCGGGTTGTGGTGGCATTTAAACTCTGAGTTAGGAGAGGCTAAAGAGGAGATGTCCCTTAACCATATGGTTGACACGCTTGTTAACTGAAAGGTTGGTGATTTGCGTCCATACAGAGGCAACTCAGAAGAAAGGCCTGGGATCTACTTCTGAAATAACTACTGAAAACCCTGTGGAGTATAGCTCTACTCTGATACACATGGATTTGCCATGAGTCAAAATTGACTTGGCAACAACTGATTTTTACTTCTTCGACACCATCAGAATCCAGGATTTCACAAGTCTACAGGCTCTGTTTAGTGGAAGGAAGTCGGCCTGGAAAAACGGTGTGGAAACACTACCCCACGATGTTAATCCTGAAGCTGATCAGGATTCTCATTTTCTAGGTGCCTCTTCTCTTCTGTAACAACCACTGGGTTTCTTTTGCCAGGCCTAGTGGGACGGGAGAGTGCTTGGTGGTGTGTAGGGAACATTCCAGTGAAGGACAATGTGTGGGGAAGAGACTGGTCAGGACCGGCAGCCAACCCTCTGCGGGAAGAGGCTAGCTGTGTTGGACTATCTGCTACTTGGGAGAGGCTGCTGCCTGCTCAGATGGAGTGGCTTCCTGTTAATTCCCTGGTTGGCTGCTAGTGTCATTCTGTTCATTGAACTGTTAAATGAATCTGTTTAATTTGACTGAGCTGCCTTTGGCTGCCAAGACACAATTCCAGCCAGCAGCCAGATTCCATGAGTTAACTCCATCCGGCCTTAGTAGGGAAAAGGGGAAGCACCAGGCAAGAGATCATCAGGAAGAATTGTTTCTTTACCTGAACACCCTTTAATAAACGTCATTTTGTTTCAGAATCAGTTTACTAGGCCTTGTGGGCTCTGTGTTATTCTCCTCCCTTCTGGTTTCTGGGGAAGTAGAAAACCTGTTTCTCCTGGCATTAGAAAGCCCTATATAGGTGATTTAAGTAGAGGACGTGTCTTAAGGTAATTCTTGTTATTATATAACACTTGTTTTGAGGAAGGGTAAGGCATATTTAACTTGTGTCTAGGGGATTTGGTTTTGCAAGATATTATTTGTCTTAGTTCTCTAGTGCTGCTGTAAGATAAATTAAAAAATGAATGGCTTTAACAAACATATTTTTTTTTCTCACAGTTTAGGAGGCTAGAAGTCTGAATTCAGGATGCCCGGTCTGGGGGAAGGGTTTTTCTCTCCGTTGGCTTTGGGGGAAGATCTTGGTCTCTTAGTTTGTTTCCTGGTTCCTTGGAGATCTCCATGTGCTTTGGCATCAATCTTCCCCTGGGTCTAGGAGGTTGTTAGTGCAGAGACCCCTGCGCTCCACTCCCAGCTCCTCCTACTTGGTGGTAGCAAGTCCCTCCCTTTCTGCTAGCTTCTTTTTCCTTTTATCTCTTTAAGATAAAAAGTGATGCAAGCCACACCCCAGGGAAACTCTCTTTACATTGGATCAGGGCTGTGACCTGAGAAAAGGTATTGCATCCCACCCTAATTACCATAATGGGCAGCTCATTCCCAAATAGGACCATAACCACAGGCATAGAGGCTAGGATTTACAACACATTACAAAATGGCGGATAATAGATCACAAAATGGAGGACAACCATACAATATTAGGAATTATGGCCTAGTCAAGTTAACATGTATTTTTGGGGGACACATGTCAATCCATGACTTTATTGTTACTCCTTTTTCTTGGAAAAGAGAGAAGCATGGGCTATGCTCGGTGTTCAGATAGATGAACTTGGTGTTAAAAGTCCAGCAGTTTGACCAGGAAGAATTTGATTTCTAAATTGATGACTCTGTTCACCCTAAGTAAGATAAGACATTTGGGCTAACCATAGATAAACTCCCACCATTATTCTCACCACTTATAAAGTATTTGTTTTGAGAGATAGGGACAGAGAAGAAACCAACCTTCTGGCTGGTAGATGGGGTGCACTACTAGACAGCTGACATGTGATTAGGGTGTAGGATTGTAAGGTGGATATTTTACTTGTTCAGGTGATGCCTTGAAACCAGTATTGACCTCTTGACTGTCCACATAAGAGGGAGGAGCCAAATCATGGTCAAGAAGGATTAAAATCTTAGGATTTCTAGCCATATTCACCCTAATTAAGTCTAGAGAGTAATTTTTTTTTTTCTCTCTCTAATTTAGGAACCAGGTAGGATTATGGAGGGGTAACAGATGCTAGCACCACCTTTTTGTTTTGTGAGGCTTCCCCAAAGCCTATTTATACTGGTGTTTAGAGTGCTCAGTACAATTGGATTAAGCTAGTGGGCTGCGGAGAAATGGAATAGGCCATTTGTAAGTACGTTTATTCCAGAAGATTGTATGCAATAACAGACATCGCTCTGAAGGCGTGTTGTTTAAAATATGTCATTTTTATGAGAAATACAGTCATTGTATCTATATTCACATCAAGTTCTATATGGATAGGGGTAAGTAGATGAGTGATATGACCACTTAAAATTGTTAAAAATAAGATTATAATCCTACACTAATTATGCCAATAAATGAGTGTTAATAAGTTGAAATTGTGTCAACATTTTTTCACTGATTGTGTGGAGACTGAGACCCCACTGTCGTCATCTGCTTTTTCTAGAAAGCCTAAAAGGAAATATGATAAAAGTGTCAGTTTTCTTCAAGAACACACCTAAACTTTATTAAGGTTTTAATGGTAAAAATTTAAACAAATAAATGTAAGAAGCAGGCCTTTTTTTTTTTTTTGCACTAACGTGAATGGAAATACAAGAGGAAAAAGCCCCAGCTAACCGAGCCTGTTCACACTGCTCCCATGTTCCCTTTTTTCCTTCCCTAAATGAAAGCAACACGTATCTGCACTTTATAAGACTTTATCCTTATGAAAAGTCTCTCTCTCTACACCGTTTATGTTATTTCACCAGGTGCATTCATAAGCTCTAAGAGAACAACGTTAGGAAGAAGGCTGTTAAAATCTCCACAGAACTGAGGAATAAGATGAGATCCGGAGAGGATAAGGGCTGACAGAAGAGAAAACACAAGTTGGTGGAAATGCCTGGATTAGTATTACTTGACAAGAGGGACCCAAGAAGGGAAGAATAACAAAAACACATGGCCTATAAGGAACGGTACTTACTTTGGAGAGGAGAAAACTTAAGGGCTATGTGTCCATCAAGGTCTTTGGCTACAAGTCACATAAACTGAAAAGCTCACAAAATTAAGTAGAGTGCTGAGTAACAAGGCCTCAGGAAGAACAAAAACCGTGGCAGCTCCAGGACTGTCAAAAGCCGAGCATCACAAAGGATCTCTAACTACCTTCTTCCATCTCTCCCTCTCTGCCTTCTACCAACCTTTAATCAGCACCTATCATTTGCCAGGTACAATTGTAGGTACTGGGTTAAAACCAAAAACAAACAAACAAACTCTTTGCCATCAAATTGATTCTGACTCATAGCTACCCTATACAGTAAGCAGTAAAATGTCTGGTTTCACGGAGAATGTAGATCTGTGCCAGGTGGTGGTAAGTGCTAAGGAAGAGAAGAAGCAGTGTTAAGGGGAGAGAGAGTTCCAAGGTGAGGGAATATGGAGATATGAGAGTTACAGGGTTAAGGTCAGGGAAAAACATCTCTGTTATGTCACTCAGCATAATGTTTCCAGTGTTCACCCATGTTGAGTGACATAATCCAGACACAAAAAGACAAATATGGTATGATCCCACTTATATAAAATATCTAGAATAGCAAACGCATAGAGATCAAAGTTTATTAGTGGTTACCAAGGGCTGGGAGAAAGAGAGAATGGAGAGTTATTGCTGATGGGATAGTGAGTTGTTGTTTTGGGGGATAAAAACTTGGAAAAGGTGGTGGTTGCATAACACGCTAATAAAATCAGTGTCACTGAATTGTACACTTAAAAGTGGTTAACATGGCAATTGTTTTGTTATACATATATTAATACAAAACAAAAGAAAACAAAAGACGTGATAGAGGAGCCATTCATGTATTTGGGGAAAGATTGTCCTGGGGAAAGGAAACAGCAAGTGTCAAGGGCTGAAAGCATGGCAGGTGCTGGTTTGTCTGAGACCCAGCAAAGCCAGTGTTTCTGAATCTGGGAAAGCAAGGGGCATGTTGTAAGAAATATAAAAAGGCTGTAGGGTTTTGGCAAAGGCAGATTCTGCAAAACCTTGCAGGCTAAGGTAAGGACTTTCAGTGAGTATTTATATATATTCAAGATCTACCATGTGCCAGGAGCCCTGGTGGCACAGTGGTTAAGAGCTCAGCCTACTAACCAAAAGGTTGGCAGTTCGAATCCACCAGCCACTCCCTGAAAACCCTATGGGGCAATTCTACTCTGTCTTATAGTGTCACTATGAGTCAGAATGGACTCAACAACAATGGGTTATGGGTTACCATGCATGAGGCACTATTATAGGTACTGGGGTAAAACAATGAACAATAAAATGCCTGGATTCATGGAGAACACATACATACATGAAAATAATATTTGCTATTTCAACATGCTTTATTTGTACGATTCAGCGATATTGTGTCCATCATGTGGTATAACCATCACCACTATTCTTTTCAAATTTTCTATCACCTCTAACAGAATGATCCCAGAGAAGTAAAGTCTTAATGCATGCCACGGCCTGGGTGAACGTTGGAAACATTATGTGAGTGACATAATTCAGACACAAAAAGACAAATATGGTATGATCCCACTTACATGAAATATCTAGAATAGGCAAATGTATAGAGACAAAAGTAGTGGTTACCAGGGACAGGTGGGAGGGGAAAAGAGGGACTCATTGCTTAGGAATTTGGCTTTTACTGTGTTAGATGGAAGGACAAAAGGGAGTTTGAGTAGGTGTGTGAAATGATCTGGATTATGTTTTTAAAAGCTATCTTTAGCTGCTGTGTTGATAATTGACTCTGGAAGATGTTCAGGAGGCTAAGTTAAGAGTCAGGGTAAGAGATGCTGATGCTTGGGCTTCAATGGTAGGGAGGCAGATAGTGACAATTAGTTCTCTTAAGAGGATATATTTTGAAGGTAGAGTCTATGGGATTTGATGATGGATTGAATGTTGGCTCTGAGAGAAGAAGAGAGGTAAATGATCTCAGATTTTGATCTTGCAGCAGGAAGGATTTGTTTTGCTTTTAGAAAGATTAAATTTGAAATACCTATTGGATGTCTCATTTGAAATGATGAGTAGGCAGTTTGTTTTATAAGTCAAATTCAGAATTGAGGCCACTTTGGGTATACGAATTTGGGAGTTATCAGTGTATAGCTGGTGTTTAAGCCAGAGTAGGAGGAGTAGAAATCTGGAGATTGAGCCCTGGGGTAGGATAGCCATTTAGATTTTGTGTACAACTTATTTATTTTTATTAAACACATACTTACACATACAATCTACTATGGACTAGGCATTTAGGAAATTATTATTTGTTCATTTTGTACATGTGGCTGTGAGAGGCACAGTTGAAACCCCTGTTGGCTGGTCCCAATTCTGTAGTATTAACCACTGTGCTCTGCTTCCTCTAACATAGTTACCAGAGAAAGAGGTTGCAAAACAGCATCCAGGGAGATGGAAGAAGCAGGAGAGAAAACTGTCTAGGAGGCCAAGACCAAGAAAATATTTCAAGGAGCAGAGAATGATTACATTTGTCAAAGGCAGCTGATAGATAAGCTGAAGGCAGAATTTTTCATTGAAATTGCCTTTTGCAAGGTCACTGGTAACCTTGATTAGAACAGTATGAGTGGAATAATGAGGACCAAAGCATGATTGGAATGGGTTCGAGAAAGAATGTTAGAAAAATTTGAGTCAGAAAATATAATCATTTTCAGGAGTTTAGCAGTAAAGAGACTCAGAGGATTAGGCAGTACCCAGGGAGAGATGTGGGATAGAGAAAGGTTTTGTTTGTTTGTTTATTTTCTTTTCAACATGTGGCTGTTATGCTTTGTTTGTATGCTGAACAGAAACACTCAGCAGAGAGGGAAATCACTGATACAGAAGAGAGAAAGTACAGGAATGGGATCCTCAATTAGGCAACCATGTCTGTTGACGTGGTAGGGTTGGCAACCAATGTCACAAACAGTATACGTATTAATTGATTAATGAGAAATTAATTTGCTCTGTAAATCTTCAACTACAGTATAATAATAATAAAAAAAAGATGTACAAAAACAAAAAAACCAGACAGTCCTAAATGAGGTTCGGCATCATGAAGGCCAGTAGGATGATGTGACTTTAATTTCATGTGATAACTTGGTGGGCTATGATGCTCAGTTGTTTGGTCAAACACTGGTCTAGGTACTGTTATAAAGGAATTACATGCGATTAAATCAGTGGGTCTTAAGAAAGCCATATGACTCTCCATAATGTGTGTGGGCCTCGTTCAATCATTTGAAAATCTTCAGAGCAAAAAGAGTTTTCCCTATGGTGTATTCTGCCTCCAGACTAGAAACAGGCATTTTTCCAGAACACCTCCACTCTTCATCTTTCATGTCACTTGATCTATGGATATTGGAAAACAAGCCTGCAGGATCTCTAGGCTGTTGCCTGGTTGGACTTGCCAGGCTTCTCACAATTGCGAGAGCCAATTCTTTAAAATCTCTTTCTCTCTCTCTCTATTTTTTTCTGTATATATATATATACACACACACACACACACATATATTTAAAAAAAAAAAGCTATGCCATCCAGTTAAATCTGACTCATAGAGACCCTATAGGACAGAGTAGAACTGCCCTGTAGGGTTTCCCAGGAGCAGATGGTGGATACAAACTACCAACCTTTTGGTTAACAGCCTGAACTCTTAACCACTGCGTCACCATATGTATGCATGTAAATAATATTCCAGCTCTGTTTCTCTAAAGAACTCTGACTAAGACAAGTAGTAAGGAGGTGAGTGATGACAGAAGGAAATACGTATGCCCAGAAAGTGGAAGCCCTGCAGAAGGTGGAAGCACTCCAGAAGGTGGAAGCACTATTGAGGCTGGGATAATGGAGGGTAGGAGGTAGTGCTCACAGAGGGTGGTGCGTGAAGTTGTGATGATGGAGTGGGAAAACTATTGGTAGTGGAGAGGTTTAAGAATGGCCATGGAAGTGGGTGATCAAGGTAAGGTAGAGGGCAAGATCAACAGAGATGAGAAGGGCAATGCACTGTGCTTGACATTAAAATTCCTAGGAGGGAGAGGGGTATTAGTCTAACCTGGATCATCTACACACCCCTTTATGGGGGTTGATTAAAATGGGAAGGGTAGAAGATCAAGTCTCCCACTTCACAGTCCCAACACTGAATAGGGAAGAACCAGTTCTCAACAGGAAAAAGGGATATTGTTGTTAGAAAGATTAGGAAGGAACAGTAGTTAAGCAAAATATAAATGTCCAAAGTAGAACGGAATGAATTTTTTATTCCTTTTTGATAATTTGAAAGTCTGAGGTAGAAATTTGATTAGTCTTATTTAAATAACAAATATTAAATATAGAAAATGTCAATAACATACTAACTCTGTTAAGAAGTTTAAGGGCATAGTCAGCTATGAAAATATTTAAGTCAAGAAATATATTTAAAAGAGTTAAAGACTAAAAAGAATGCCAAGATTGATTAAAGTTAATGGTGCAGTGGAAGCAGATAATAAATATAAGTGGAGATGCTCGGAGTCTTTTTTATTCTTTCTTGTCACTTGAGAATGCTTGTCGTTCTTGTTAGGAGCTATCGAGTCAGTTCTGACTCGTAGTGGCCTTATGTATAACAAAACGAAACACTGCCCGGTCCTGTGCCATCCTCACAATAATTGCTGTGTTTGAGCCCATTGTTGCAGCCACTGTCAATCCATCTTGTTGAAAATCTTCCTCTTTTTCACTGACCCTGTACTTTAATAAGCATGATGTCCTTCTCCAGGGACTGGTCCCTCCTGATAGCCTGTCCAAAGTATATGAGAATGCTTATCAGGTGGAAAATTGTAGAACAAAAAAAATGGCCTGAGAGAATTTGTAGATTCCATCACTAAACCATTGTTGAGGAATGGTAAAGAATGGAAAGATACTGAAACATTGAAATGAACAGTTTCTATTCAGGCAGGATAATGTCAATTTAAGGGTGCTTTCTCTCTTTGAACTGAGCCTTACTTTGATTGTTTTAGTAACAAGGGAATAGAAGTTTCAGGAAGCCAAGAGGCAAAACTCAATCATGAGGTTCTTACTGTCCCTTCATTCCCTGAGACAATGCTATGTACAATATGGGTATTGAATATGAATTTCCAGGTTTATGCCAAAGGGGGAATTTCTTGGCATAACCACAAGCTACCCAGTCATTGGCTGAGGGGTTGGACACCAAGGGTTGTACCTTCAGCCCACTCAAGCTCATGGGCAGAACTGGAAAGCTATGTTGAAGGCTGGGAGGAGCTGATCTGACATGGTTTATAACACTCCTTCTGGCAGAAAGGGCAGACTCATGGATGACCCTCCTTATAGCTCTTTTCCCTCCTTTAGGGACTTCAGGGGCAAATTTTTTATTTTCTAGTTTAGAACCTCCATATGTCTGTCAGCTTGTTGTACTGTGGGGGCTTGCGTGTTGCTGTGATGCTGGAAGCTGTGCCACCAGTATTCTGATACTGGCAAGGTCACACATGGAGGACGAGTTTCAGCTGAACTTCCAGACTAAGACAGACTAGGAAGAAGGACCCAGTAGTCTACTTCTGCAAAGCATTAGCCAGTGAAAACCTTATGAATAGCAGCGGAACATTGTCTGATACAGTGCTGGAAGATGAGCCCTCCAGGTTGGAAGGTACTCAAAAGGTGACTGGGGAAGAGCTGCCTTCTCACAGCAGAGTCGACCTTAATGATGTAGATGGAGTAAAGCTTTCAGGACCTTCATTTGCTGATGTGGCACAACTCAAAATGAGAAGAAACAGCTGCAAAAAACATCCATTAAAAATCAGAACCTGGAATGTATGAAGTATTAATCTAGGAAAATTGGAAAATTGTCAAAAATGAAATGGAATGCATAAACATCAATATCCTAGGCATTGGTGAGCTGAAATGGACTGGTATTGGCCATTTTTTATTTATTTTTTATTGAGCTTTAAGTAAACATTTACAAATCAAGTCAGTCTGTCACATATAAGCTTATATACACCTTACTCCATACTCCGGCTTACTCTCCCCCTAATGAGTCAGCCCTTCCAGTCTCTCCTTTCGTGACAATTTTGCCAGTTTCTAACCCTCTCTATCCTCCTATCTCCCCTACAGACAGGAGATGCCAACACAGTCTCAAGTGTCCACCTGATACAAGTAGCTCACTCTTCATCAGCATCTCTCTCCAACCCATTGTCCAGTCCCTTCTATGTCTGATGAGTTGTCTTCGGGAATGGTTCCTGTCCTGGGCCAACAGAAGGTTTGGGGACCATGACTGCCGGGATTCCTCTAGTCTCAGTCAGACCATCAAGTCTGGTCTTTTTATGAGAATTTGGGGTCTGCATCCCACTGATCTCCTGCTCCCTCAGGGGTATTGGCCATTTTGAATCAGACAATCATACAGCCTACTATGCTGGGAATGACAACTTGAAAAGCAATGGCATTGCATTCATGGTCAAAAAGAACATTTCAAGATCTATCTTGAAGTACAGTGCTATTAGTGATAGGATAATATCCATATGCCTACAAGGAGGACCAGTTAATATGAATATTATTTAAATTTACACACCAACCACTAAGGCCAAAGATGAGGAAATTGGAGATTTTTATCAGCTGCCTCAGTCTGAAATTGATCAAACACGCAATCAAGATGCATTGATAATTGCCGGTGATTGGAATGGGAAAGTTGGAAACAAAGGAGAAGGATCGGTAGTTGGAAAATATGGCCTTGGTGGCAGAAACAATAACGGAGATTGATAGAATTTTGTAAGACCAATGACTTCTTTATTGCAACTACCTTCTTTCACCAACATAAACAGCGACTATATTTTTTTATACACATGGACCTCACCAGATGGAACACACCGGAATCAAATGACTACATCTGTGGAAAAAGACGATGGAAAAGCTCAATATCCTCAGTCACAAGAAGGCCAGGAGCTGACTGTGGAACAGACCAACAGCTGTTCATAAGCAAGTTCAAGCTGAAACTGAAGAAAATCAGAGCAAGTCCACGAGAGCCAAAATATGACCTTGAGTATATCCCACCTAAATTTAGAGACCATCTCAAGAAAAGATTTGACGCATTGAACACGAGGGACCAAAAAACAGATGAGATGTGGAATGACATAAAGGATATTATACATAAAGAAAGCAAGAGGTGATTACAAAGACAGGACAGAAAGAAAGACCAAGATGGATGTAAGAGCAGACTCTGAAACATGTTCATGAACGTCGAGCAGCTAAAGCAAAAGGAAGAAATAATGAAGTAAAAGAACTGAACAGAAGATTTCAAAGGACCTCTCGAGAAGGCAAAGTATTGTAATGACATGTGCAAAGAGCTGGAGATAGAAAAACAAAAGGGAAGAACACACTCGGTGTTTCTCAAGCTGAAAGAAATGAAGAAAAAACTCAAGGCTTGAGTTGCAATAGTGAAAGATTCTAGGGGGAAAATATTAAATGATGCAGGAAGCATCAAAAGAAGGTAGAAGGAATACACAGGGTCATTATACCAAAAAGGATTAGTTGATCAGGAACCAATGGTACTAAAGGAAGAAGTCCAAGCTGCTCTGAAGGCATTGGTGAAAAACAAGGCTCCAGGAATTGACAGAATATCAACTGAGGTGTTTCAACAAATGGATGCAGCACTGAAGGTGCTCACTCATCTATGCCAAGAAATATGGAAGACAGCTTCCTGGCCAACTGATTGGAAGAGATCCATATTTATGCTTATTACCAAGAAAGGTGATTCAATTGAATGTAGAAATTATCAAACAATATCATTAATATCACACGCAAGCAAAATTTTGCTAAAGATCATTCAAAAACCGCTGTAGCAGTATATTGACAGGGAACTGCCAGAAATTCAGGCCAGATTCAGAAAAGGACGTGGAATCAGGGATACCAGTGCTGATGTTAGATGGATCCTGGCTGAAACAGAGAATATCAGAAGGATGTTTATCTGTGTTTTATTGAGTATGCAAAGGCATTAGACTGTGTGGATCATAAAAAATTATGGATAACATTGAGAAGAATGGGAATTCCAGAACACTTAATTGTGCTCATGATGAACTTGTATATGGATTAAGAGGCAGCTGTTTGGAGAGAACAAGGGTTTAAAATCAGGAAAGGTGTGCAGCAGGGTTGTATCCTTTCACTATACCTATTCAGTTTGTATGCTGAGAAAATAATCCGAGAAGCTGGACTATATGAAGAAGAATGGGGCATCAGGATTGGAAGAAGACTCATTAACAACCTGCAGTATGCAGATGACATAACCTTGCTTGCTGAAAGTGAAGAGGACTTGAAGCACTTACTAATGAAGATTAAAGACCACAGCTTTCGGTATGGATTGCACCTCAACATAAAGAAAACAAAAATCCTCACAACTGGACCAATAAGCAACATCATGAAAAACAGAGAAAAGATTGAAGGTGTCAAGGATTTCTTTTTACTTGGATCCACAATCAACACCCATGGAAGCAGCAGTCAAGAAATCAAATGACGGATTGCACTGGGCAAATCTACTGCAAAGGACCTCTTGAAAGTGTTGAAAAGCAAAGATGTCACCTTGAAGACTAAGGTGCGCCTGACCCAAGCCATAGTATTTTCAGTCACATCATATGTGTGTGAAAGCTGGACAGTGAATAAGGAAGACTGAAGAAAAATCAATGACTTTGAGTTCTGGTGTTGACAAAGAATACTGAATACACCATGGACTGCCAAAGGAATGAACAAATCTGTCTTAGAGGAAGTACAACCAGAATGCTCCTTAGAAGAAAGGATGGTGAGACTGCATCTTACATACTTTGGACATGTTGTCAGGAGGGATCAGTCCCCAGAGAAGGACATCATGCTTGGCAAAGTATAGGGTCAGCAGAAAAGAGGAAGACCCTCACCAAGGTGGACTGACACAGTGGCTGCAACAACGAGCTCAAGCATAACAACGACTGTAAGGATGGCAGGACCAGGCAGTGTTTCGTTCTGTTGTGCATAGGGTCTCTATGAGTTAGAGCTGACTCAACGGCACCTAACAACAACAGCAGTCTAGAAGAATCACAGGACACAGGCTGTTACAGTCTTCAAAAAGGCATTGATCAAGACATTCCCCTTGTGATACATTTTCTTTTTTTCTTAGTATAAGAAAAAAGGGCCACACGAATCTTAATGCAACTTACTTTAAAAAAGAATAAAACATAGTTATCACTTTTATAGTTCAATCAGCTTCCAAAAGGAAAGGAAAAATATATATATAACTGTTATTTAATTTTCTCAGGAACTTCCCAAGGCTGTTTTTTTTTTTTTTTAATTTTATTTATTTTCTTGCTGTTGAGAATAGACACAGCAAAACACACCAATTCAACAGTTTCTACATGCACAGTTCAGTGACACTGATCACATTCTTTGAGCTGTGCAACCTTTCTCAACTCCCTTTTCTGAATTGTTCCTCCCCCAGTAAAGTAAACTCACTGCTCTCTAAATTTCCTATCTAATCTTTTGACTAGCTGTTTCAATTTGATTCTATTTAGACAGAGCTTGAAAGACCACAGTGCTCAAGGCAGAAATTCTTTACTAGTTAAGCTAAACTCTTGTTTGGTTTTAAGAAGACTTCAGGGAATATTTTTGATTTAAAGTTTAAAGATTATCTCAGGGCAGTATCTGGGTTCATCCACCCTCCATAGCTCCAGAAAGTCTGAGACGTGCATGTGAATTTGAAATTCTGTTCTACGTTTTCTTCTTTTGATCAGGATTCTTTTGTAGAATCTTTGATCAAAATATTCCGTAATTGTACCCAGGCACCCTCCAGTTCTTCTGGTTTCATGGCAAAGGAGGTAATTGATCATAGAGGCAAATAGCCACATGTCTTAGTCATCTAGGGCTGCTATAACAGAAATACCACAAGTGGATGGCTTTACTAAAGAGAAATTTATTTCTTCACCGTAAAGTAAGTGAAAATTTCAAACTGAGGGTGTCAGCTCCAGGGGAAGTCTTTCTCTCTCTGTCGCCCTTCTCATCAATCTTCCTTGTGAGTAGGAGCTTCTCTGCACAGGGACCCCAGGTCCAAAGGACACGCTATGCTCCTGGCACTGCTTTCTTGGTGGTATGAGGTCTACCATCTCTCTGCTGGTTTCTCTAATTTATATCTCAAGAGATTGCTTCAAGATACAATCCAATATTGTAGATTGAGTCCTGCCTCATTAACACAACTGCTGCTTATTCCCCTCATTAGCATCACAGAGGCAGGATTTGCAATATATCGGAAAATCACACAATACCAGGAATCATGGCCCAGCCAAACTGATACATTTTTGGAGGGACATAATTCAATCCACGACAGGACACATTCTTTATCTTCCTCCTATTCCTGATTTTCCTTCTGCCTCTGTTGCTCCAGGCAAATAGAAACCATTGCTGTGCCTTAGACAGCTGCTTGCAAGCTTTTAAGACCCCAGGCCCTACACAAAGAACAGAAACACTAGCCAAGTTATTAAAAAAAAAAAATAGGTCAATTAAATGGGGTATCCTATGAAAACATGACCCTAAGCCTCTAAACTACGTAATCAAACCCCATGAGGTTTTTGGTTCTATATAAGCAGCCTCAGCAACTACTATTTTTTTTTTTTTTTGGTCATTGTTGTAAGTATATATATCACACAACTTTTGCCAATTCAACTTTTTACAAGTGTGCAACTTATTGACAGCAATTGCAATAATCAGCTTTGCAACACTACCCTTAATAATGAGGTTTTTCCATCACCTTTAGCCTCCCCTCTCCCCTTTCCTTCTGCTCCTGGCAACTACTAATAAACTTTGGTCTTTATACATTTGCCTTTTATTTTTTCTAAACTGTATTCCTGCTGCTATTCATAAGGCTTTCCAGGTAATTCTTTTCAGAAGTAGACTGCCAGGTCCTTCTTCCTAATCCCTCTTAGTCTGGAAGCTCAGCTGAAACCTGTCCTCCATGGGTGACCCTGCTGGTATCTAAATAATGGTGGCATAGCTTCCAGTATAACAGCAATGAGTAAGCCCTCACAGTACGACAAACTGACAAGCATGTAGGGGTGAAGAACATGCTCGGTGTTTCTCAAGCTGAAAGAAATGAAGAAAAAATTTAAGCCTCCAGTTGCAATAGTGAAGGATTCTATGGGGAAAATATTAAATGATGCAGGAAGCATCAAAAGAATGTCAAAGGAATACACAGGGTCATTATACCAAAAAGAATTAGTTGATATTCAACCATTTCAGGAGGTAGCATATGACCTAGAACCGATGGTACTGAAGGAAGAATTGCGAGCTGCACTGAAGGCGTTGGTGAAAAACAAGGCTCCAGGACTTGACGGAATATCAGCTGAGATGTGTCAACAAACAGATGCAGCGGTGGAAGTGCTCACTTGTTTATGCCAAGAAATTTTGAAGACAGCTACCTGGCCAACCGACTGGAAGAGAACCATATTTATGCCTATTTCCAAGAAAGGTGATCCAATTGAATGTGGAAATTATCAAACAATATCATTAATATCACACGCAAGCAAAATTTTGCTGAAGATCATTCCAAAGTGTCTGCAGCAGCATATTGACTGGGAACTGCCAGACGTTTAGGCTGGGAACAAGGGATATCATTGCTTATGTCAGATGGATCCTGGCTGAAAGGAGAGAATACCAGAAGGATAAATTATCTGTGTTTTATTGAGTATGCAAAGGCATTAGACTGTGTGGATCATAACAAGTTATGGATAACATTGTGAAGAATGGGAATTCCAGAACACTTAACTGTGCTCATGAACCTGTACATAGATCGAGAGGCAGTTGTTCAGACAGAACAAAAGATACTAAGTGGTTTAAAATCAGGAAAGGAGTGTGTCAGGGTTGTATCCTTTCACTATGCCTATTCAATCTGTATGCTGAGCAAATAATCTGAGAAGCTGGACTATATGAAGAAGAACAGGGCATCAGGATTGAAGGAAAACCCATTAACAACCTGCAATATGCAGATGACACAACCTTGCTTGCTGAAAGTCAAGAGGACTTGAAGCACTTAGTAATGAAGATCAAAGACCACAGCCTTCAGTATGGATTGCACCTCAACATTAGGAAAACAAAAATCCTCACAACTGGACCTATAAGCCACATCTTGATAAACAGAGAAAAGTTTGAAGTTATCAAAGATTTCATTTTACTTGGATCCCCAATCAACAGCCATGGAAGCAGCAGTCAAGATATCAAAAGACGCATTGCATTGTGCAAATCTACTGCAAAGGACCTCTTTAAAGTGTTGAAAAGCAAAGAGTCACCTTGAAGACTAAGGTGTGCCTGACCCAAGCCATGGTATTTTCAATCCCATCATACGCGTGTGAAAGCTGGACACTGAATAAGGAAGACTGAAGAAGAATTGACACCTTTGAATTGTGGTGTTGATGAAGAATATTGAATATACCATGGACTGCCAAAAGAACTAACAAACCTGTCTTAGAAGAAGTAAAACCAGAATGCTCCTTAGAAGCAAGGATGGCGAGACTGTATCTTACACTCTTTGGACATGTTGTCAGGAGGGATCAGTTCTTGGAGAAGGACCTCATGCTTGGTAAAGTACAGAGTCAGCAGAAAAGAGCAAGACCCTCAACGAGATGGATTGACACAGTGGCTGCAACAATGGGCTCAAGCGTAACAATGATTGTAAGGATGACGCAGGACCAGGCAGTGTTTTGTTCTGTGGTACATAGAATAGCTTTGAGTGCTGACTCAACAGCACCTAACAACACCAACAAATTTTATTTATTTTGTTGTTGAGAACATACACAGTAAAACATACAGCAACTCAACAGTTTCCACATGTACCTTTCAGTGAAATTGATTACATTTTTCATGTTGTAGAACCATTCTCACCTTCCTTTTCTGAGTGGTTCCTCCCCTATTAACATAAACTCACTGCCCCTAAATGTTCCTATCAAATCTTTTGAATTGCTATTGTCAGTTCGATCCTATATAGATAGTGCTTAAAAGAGCATCATGCTCAAGGCAGGCCTTTTTTAAACTAGGTAAGCTAAACTATTTGGTTTTAAGAAGACTTCAGGGGATATTTTTGGTTTAAAGTTTAAGAGATTATCTCAGGGTAACAGTTGCAGGGGTTCATCCACCCTCCATGGCTCTAGAAATTCTAGAGTCCATAGTAATTTAAAATTCTATTCTGCATTTTTCCCCTTTTGATCAGCATTCTTCTATGAAATCTTTGGTCCTAATGTTCAGTAATGATAGTCAGGCACCATCCAGTTCTTCTGGTCTCATGGCAAAGGAGACAGTTGTTCATGGAGGCAAACAGCCACACATTCCCTATCCTCTTCCTATTCCTGACTCTCCTTCTTTCCCTGTTGCTCCAGGTGCATAGGGACCACTTGTGCCTTGGATGGCTGTTTGTAAGGTTAAAAGACTCCAGATGCTACACAATGAACTAGGAGGTGGAACAGAAGCACTAAACATGTTATTAGGCAAATTACCTGGGATGTCCTATGAAATCATGACCCTAAACCTCTAAACCAATGAGCCAAATTCCATAAGGTGTTTGGTTGTAAGTAAGCAACCTCAGCAGCTACTTTTTTTTTTTTTTTTGGTCAATGTAAATATATCTCTTACACAACATTTTCCAATTCAACTTTTTAAAGGTGTACAACTTATTGACAGCAATTATAATAATCACCTGTGCAACAGTCTTAATTAATAAGATTTTTATATAAGTAGGTTGTACAATATTAGCCCTTTTGTGATTAATTTATTTCACTCAGCATAATGTCTTCAAGCTCCATTCATATTGTGACATGCATCAAGACTTCATCTCTCTTATGGGCTGACTACTACTCCGTTGTATGTACTACATTTTGTTTATCCGTTCATCTGTTGATGAGCACTTAGTTTATTTCTATTTTTTGGCCATTGTGAATACTGCTGCAATGAACATTGGTGTACAAGTCTCATTCTGAGTCTCTGCTTTCAAATCTTTTTAGTGTATACCTAGGAGTGGAATTGCGGGGCCATATGGTAGTTCTATTTTTAACTTTTTGAGGAATCATCACACCCATTCCCACCAGCAATGGGAAAGGGTTCCAATTTCCCCACATACTCGCCAACACTTCTTTTCTTTTTTTTTAAACCTTAGCCTTCGTAACCAAACCAAACCCAGTGCCATCAAGTTGTTTCCGACTCACAGCAGCCCTATAGGACAGAGTAAAACTGCCCCATAGAGTTTCCAAGGAGTGCCTGGCAGATTTGAACTTCCAACCCTTTGGTTAGCAGCCGTAACACTTAACCACTACGCCACCAGGGTTTCCTTAGCCTTCCTAACCCAACCCAACCGGTTGTTAAATGGTATCTCACTGTGGTTTTGATTTTCATCTTTCTGATGGTTAATGATGCTGAGCATCTTTTCATGTGTTTGGTGGCCCCTTCAATGTTCTCTTTGGTGAAATGTCTATCCAAATCCTTTATCCATTTTATGACTGAGTTGTCTTTTTGTTGTTAAGTTTTTGAAGTTTTATATGTATTTTTGTTATTAGACTCTTACCAGACATATGGTTTCTGAAGATATTCTTCCAGTCAGTAGCTTGTCTTTTCACTTTTTTGGTAAAGTCTTTAGATGAACAAATTTTTTAAAAATTTTTATGAGTTTGTGTTTATTTTGTCTATTTGTGCTTTTGTTATTATATTAGATAATCCTTTGTTAAAAACTAGGCCCAACAGCATTGTCTCTACACTTTCTTCTAAGAATTTTATGGTTTTAATTTGTACTTTTAGGTCTCTAATCCATTTGAATTTTTTTTTTTTTAATGATGTGAGGCATGAATCCTATTTTGTTTTTCTGCATGTGAAAATTCGATTTTCCCAGCAACATTTATTGAAGAGATTCTTCTTTCCCCATTGGATGGACTTAGCACCCTTGTCACAAATCGGTTGACCATAGATGTGTGGGTTTATTTCTGGACTCTCAATTCTATTCCATTGGTCTATGTGTTTATTGTTATACCAGTACCAGGCTGTTTTGATTACTGTAGCTGTATAGTATGTTTTAAAATTAGGAAGTGTTAGTCTTCCTACTCTTTTCTTCTCTTCAACATTGCTTGAGGTATTCAGGGCCTGTCACCAAGGCTTTTCTATAACAAGGAAGAAGCGAGAACATAGAGACCACTGAGCCAGTTGCTGATCACAAGAGAAATCGCTAGGACAGAACTGAGGGCAGAGTAAATACCCAAAGAGAAAGAAATGGTCATGAGCTAATGTTACTGGTCAGAGCATATGCTGGATTAAAGTTCCATTCTTCTTTTGTATTTTGTACAATTTTTTTCAAAGTACAGAGGAAAACAACGCTGTCTGAAGTTCTTAATGTGTGCCTGTTTATACATTTGCTCACAGTGCATTCAGGGCCTTCCACGTGGAGGCCATGTGCTAGGAGCTTGACGTGAGACCAAACATGCTTTGTTCCTCCCTGAGGGCACTAAGAGTGCATCTGAATGATGCTTAGTTTTAACATGTTCATAGTGAATTTAGATCATGAAATATTTATAATTTCACTGGCTTTTTTTTATCAATATCAAAGCACAAGATGGATAAGTAACTCTCTAATTTCTCTTCCAACTCTGGGCTTCTTGGTAGTGCTGCAAATTTTCAGTTGTATTTTGTGTACAGGAGGCTCAGCTTGCTTTTGGATGGGTCTACCTTCATCTTGGACGAAGGAACCATTACTTCCTGCTGGTTTCTTCCCTCATTCCAGCCCCATTAGGGTCAGCCATGCATGTGCAGAATTCCGGAACTTTCTTCAGAAACAGATCCCCGCTGCTTTAAGCTTCCCAGTTATGGGTCTCTTGTTCAGCACATGGGGTAAATCTGTCTCCCTACTACCTGGTGATCTTGTGACTGGTCCCCATAAAAAAACCCACCCATAGGCTTCAGTAATGGATGGAAAGAGGAAAGAGTGGAGGAGGCCAGCTAGTCCATGTGAGGCACAATCAAATGAGGGCATAGAATTGTGCTCCATGGACCACCAACAAACTCACCAGCAGAACCACTCAGATACAATCATTGAAAAGCAGAGCCAGAGGGAGATTGGAATGGGTCTGAAAAAGTGATTTCATGTATCACTGAGTAGGTGGGGAAGTATTTTTGCGAGAGTGGGTCCTTCTTGCCTACCCCCAAATTGCTGAAAATTGTTGGAAGTCTAGCCTACTTAATGAGAAGTATATTTCTTCAAACATCTTTGGGGGCAAATGCTAACCTACATTCTTATTTTCCTTAATTCTTAGGTGGCTATTCTTTTTTCTTTTTTGGAGAAAATTATGTGTCAGCATTTTTCTTTTTCTTTATGAATTTCAGAAAATGACACATGGTATGATGATTCCACTGTAGTTTTGTTAAAGTTTTTTTTTTTGGCCCCGTGCAGTGTTTCATCTCAATCTATATATATTTCGATAATTACTCACTATGAAGTGAACTTAACAAAAGGTGTGCTATCAGCTTTCCCAATTAATTGTCCATCTGCCTTTGTTTTGGAATGAAATTTTGCCTGTGGTGGCATGCTGTACAGTCAGTGTCCCTTTTTGGTCCACTGTTTACTTTGATTGACAGGTTTTTTTGGTTCGGCTTGTGCATAATAAGTATGAGGAAAAAAGAGATGTCTGATGATGACTCTTAATGAGGGAGACTTTGAGAGTTTGATGGTTCCCTGAACTCTTTAATTTGTGCTGTCTAAGTTAAAAACCAACAAAAGATAAGAAAATACAAATTAATATTTATTGAATGACTGATGTAAAAGAGGCACTGTATTAAACAGTTTATTCACCTTATCTCATTGAAACCTCCCGTCAGCCCCCTGGGGCATGCATTGTTATCGCCACTTAGCAGAGAAGGAAACTGAAATACAAGAATGTTAAGTATCCTAATTCTGTATTATGAAGGTTTGAGCTGTATACCATTAAAATATGAACTAGATCAATCAAAGAACATCATGCGCTCAAAAATCTTGGTCTGTAATAGTGTGTGTGTGTGTGTTATGGGTTGAACTGTGTCATCCCAAAAGTTATGTTGATGTCTTAACCCCTTCCTCTACCTGTGACTGTGACCCTGTTCGGGAACAAGGACTTTCTTTTGTTATGTTCATTAGGTCATAGTGTTACTGGAATAAGGTTCTTTCCTCTCACTGGTCAAGAATGAACAGGTAAATCATGCAGAATTTTCCACACAAGCAAAGCTTTATTGAAGAGGCTTGCAAGTGGAGACAATGAGGGCCTAAAGCAACGGTTACCCTGTTTCACAGAACAAAAGATCCACCCAGGTTTTTAAAAGTTATTGGGCTGGAAAAGACTCATGTTTATTCACAGGCATAGGCAGGGTTTTCTGGCAAGTGGCCCATTTTGGGAGGGGATAGGTTAACTAAGATGTGTGTCCAGGAGCTTTCTAAGATGGCTCCTGTCCCAGAGGCCTCTGGAATTCATAGCAGGACTTATTATGGAGTGTCTCCCCTGCACAATCTCTCACTCCCCAAGTTCGATTCCCAGCTGCTACTGCTGCCCCTCACTACCCCTGGCGGAAGGTCACACAGTGGTCACAGGTGGATGTTTTACGCATGTCCCTGGGGCTAGTTTTATCCAGCTGCTTCTGTAAGACAACTTTAAAGGAGTTTGAGGGCTATTTTCTGATACCCTGCCCCATTGTTCTGGGGAATGGCTTTGTTTCTGCATCCCGGCCCATTTCCTGTAACTTTGCAGATTTGAGGGGCCCTCTGTTCCCTGTCTTAGTAGTGATGCAGGGTAGACTCCTAAACCTAGTCACTTCTGAGGATAGTCTTATAAAAAGAGCAAAACAGACCCAGAGATGCACACAGAGTGGAAAGACAGATGACAGAGACAAAGCTGCATCTACAAGCCCAGGAAAGCCAAGAATTGAAGGCAGCTAAAAAAAAAAAAAACCAAACCTGTTGCCTTCGAGGTGATTCTGACTCATAACAACCCTATTGAACAGGGTAACACTGCCCCATAAAATTTCCAAGGAGTGCCTGGTGGATTTGAACTGCTGACCTTTTGGTTAGCAGCTGCAGCACTTAACCACTATGCCACCAGGTTTCCATGAAGGCAGTTACTAGAAGCTAAAAGAGAAAAAGAAATACCTTCCCCTAGAGCCAACATCCTGAAGTCAGACTTCTAGCCTCTTTACCTGTGAGAAAAATAAATTTCTGTTCTTTAAAGCCATCCACTGAGGTATTCTTTTGTTATGGCTGCACTAGGTATCTTAGACAGTGTGTCTGTGAGATAATTAACATCGCCCCAGAAGAACAGAGCAGAAACAACAACAACAAAAAAAAGGAAGTAGTAAATGCTAACACCCTCTGGGAGTACATTTCCCAGTTGATGCGTACTCTAGAGATCAGACCAAACCTACTGGAAGATAAAAGAAAGGAACAGAAACTGAAAATGAAGTCTACTGAGTCATCAAATTATCCCAAGATGTCAAGGTTAATGGCAGGTGAAGACCACGACATGATGGAGACCTTGGTAGTAACAAGAACGTGGCCAGGTTTACAACCTAAAAAGTCATTATTATTATTAATAATGACTTTTTTTTTAGCTAGTTCAAAGTATTGTGGGGAAATATTCTTGCCATTAAAAGAATTAATTGATAAATGTCTCCATAGAATGAACTATGTAATAGATTAAATTGAATATCCCCAAAATATGTATTGGAAACCTAGCCCCTATGCCTGTGGATGTAATCCTGTTTGGAAACAGGGTTTTCTTTTTTATGTTCATTAGATCAAACCAGAGTAGGGTGGGTTCTAAATACAATCATTCTGAGTTGTAAAAATAGCAGATTAGACACAGAGATATACAAATGGTAGAGGAGAGACCAATGCCATGTGAGGATGGTCTACAAGCCATGGAACAAAGTTACATCCAGGAGTACCTACAAGGAAGGAATCAACATGGTCAAGACCCTGATTTGGACTTTTAGTTTCTAGAACTGTGAGAAAGTAAATTTCCGTTCTTTAAAGCTACCCACTTATGGTATTTCTGTTACAGTGGCACTAGAAACGATGACCATAACCTGGAAGAAGCTGAGTGTGATGGCTTTAATGGTACTTGTCACTAGATATGGGAGTCAGCAACTTCCTGTACTGATCCTGGGGGTGTCTATTGTTGTGTGTATGGCAATAGTAAGTCTAACACTATAAACCTTATTCTAGGGCAGCATTATACAATGTGTAAATTGTGCACACAGAGCAGCAGGCATCAGCCCTGCATTGTGCATGTCATATGTTCAGTGACGTTCTTGGCCCTGTGTGGCTGGAGATTATGACGTTGCTCTCCTGGGTATGCTTGAGCTTGTCCTCTGACGAAGACTCCATCTGAGTGTGTGTAGAGGATACCTCAGAGGTCCTCGGGCCAGGCAGGCTGCATTCAGGTCTCCCTCTCAGAGTTGACTGGTCTGTGTCTTTGGAGCGGAAATGAGAGAACATTTAGTTATCTGCTTATGTGCTAAACATATTATCTGTGTTAAACCTAATTTTCACAAGTTTGTGTGGTATGTCATCATATGTTTTGTGCTATGTTGTCTTACAGATGAGAAAACTGAGGCTCAGAGTATTAAAATATATGTATCTAGTAGGTTATATGTCTAGCAAGCAGGAGAGATAAGACTCAGATCTGGCAGGTCCTGCTTCTAAAGCCCTCATTCTCTACATGACTCTATGTTGATGCATCCTCCTTTAAACACTGACGCTTCCTGTAACGTCACACTACTTGTTTCTTCATCTGTAAAGAAGGGCTAACACAGTCTGACTCACGGGGTGTTGCAAGGATGAAATGAGAAAACATATGGGTACCGTGCGGTAGAGGAAAACAATTTTGGCCTTTGTCCTTGGTTTCTGTGAAATAACCTTGGCAGTAATTGAGGTGGCTTTATCTGAAACCTCCAGACTACACCTGAGGGTCTGTGCTAATGTGTGGGGACTGGACAGACCAGAAAAGACTCACTTGGTAGGCCAATGTCAACTGATCTCAGGAGACATGAGAGTTCAGTCATAACTGGCTGATCAAGCTCTGAACATGGAGGCTCAGAGAGCTTCCTGGCTGGCAAAGGGAGGGTGACTCACCCTCTTTGAGGCATGAAAGCTTCATGTTGGGGACTCTCCCAGACTTTGCCTGTGGTGTCTCTTCTTATGATGATCCTGACTTGTATCCTTTTGCTATAATAAACCTATAAAAATAAGTGTAGAGTTCTCTGTGAGCTCTGTGAGTTGTTCCAGTGAATTACCAAACCCAAAAGGAAAAAGTGAACTCCCAAACTTGCCACTGGTGTCTCTCTATTTGACAGTTAAAAGGATGGTGTCTTTTTAACCTGCGAGATCTGCCCTAGCTCTGGGTGGCCAGGGTCAGAGAGAGAGAGTACCATGTGGGCAGCTGGTGTCAGAAATGATGGAGAAGTGGGAAAGTGGGGACTGGATCAAGTTCCACATTTTGGGGATTGGATTTATGCTGATTCTTATCCATGAAGGCTTATAGTATGTACTCAATAAAAGTACTCTATCTCTGCTGTGGGGACTATGGTCTCAGGGAGCATCTAGCTCAATTGGCATAACATAGTTTATAAAGAAAATGTTCTACATTCTACATTGATGAGCAGCGTCTGTGGCCTTAAAAGCCTGTGAGTAGCCATCTAAGATACTCTGCTGCTCTCACCCCTTTGGGAGCAAGGGAGAATGAACCAAAGGACTAATGGACCACAACTACCACAGCCCCTGCCAGAATGAATCCAGTACAACTGGATAGTGCCTGGCTACCACCACTGACTGCTCTAACAGGGATCACAATAGAGAGTCCCAGACAGAGCTGGAGAAAAATGTAGAACGAAATTCTAACTCACGCAAAAAAACCAGACTTAATGGCCTGACAGAGACTAGAGAAACCCCAAGAATATGGCCCCCAGACACCCTTTTAGCTCAGTAATGAAGTCACTCCTGAGGTTCACACTTCAGCCAAAGATCAGACAGGCCCATAAAACAAAACGAAGCTAAAGGGACACACCAGCCCAGGGGCAAGGACTGCAAGGCAGGAGGAAACAGGAAAGCTGGTAATAGGGAACCCAAGGTTGAGAAGGGAGAGTGCTGACATGTTGTGGAGATGTTAACTGATGTCATAAAACAATGTGTGTACTAACTGTTTAATGAGAAGCTAGTTTGTTCCATAAAACCTTCATCTAAAGTACAATTTAAAAAAAAAAAGTACTCCCTCTCAGTCTGTCACTTATTCTCCTTTAGCTTGCTGACAGTTTCACACCTTTTTCTGTACTCCCTAAAGATGAACACCTCTAAGACTAAATTCTTAGGTTATATCCATTTCAAGTCCATTTAAAGTCACTCTGTTTCATAGCTACAGAACTTTCAGGCCAGTGGTGGAGATGAGGTTTTGAGTGACAGGCTGTGTATGGCTAAGATTGACTTCAGCTGTGTTTCAGGAAAAAAAAAAAAAAAAAGCTATAAGTTTACCCTGATGACGATGGGACATAAAGCCATCTTAATGTCTGCATGGAGGAGCTGATGGAGATCATGGGGATAGTTTGCTTTGCTGCCCTTCTCCTTCAGGGTGTTTGTACTTCTAAAACATGAGAGAAGACTGCCTCATTGGGAAAAGTCTCTTCCTGTATTGCTTATTTACGGCTGCGTATTACCCACCATACTGTTATTCACACACATGCTAACTGCAGGGTTCCTGGACCACAGAGGCACAAGTGCCAAAGCTTGTCTTCATTACATCCACAGTGTAGCCAGCTAGCTTAGATCATGATCAGCCAGTCATATGCTACTTTGCCTTAAAGATTTAGTGAAGAAAATCGTTGCTTAACAACATTGGACTTTTGTTACCTGCTGTCCACATTCATGGATTCCTGGAAAATTATTCATATATTCAGAGAGACAAATAAATGTATCTTAGAAGATAATGGTGGAAATGAAACATCTTGGGAATTTCCAATAAAAATATTTATTCCACTGTGTTAAAAAAGAGGCAAATACTGGGTTAAATTGATATCAGGTTAAGCCTCTAAATATATCTCAGCACTTAAACAATATCAGTTCCCAGCTCCAACCCCAGGAAAGTTAAGGTTCCAAT
Organism: Elephas maximus indicus; assembly: GCF_024166365.1. Taxonomy (NCBI): domain Eukaryota; kingdom Metazoa; phylum Chordata; class Mammalia; order Proboscidea; family Elephantidae; genus Elephas; species Elephas maximus. The sequence continues at coordinate 111,644,092 of NC_064826.1, read as the reverse complement.
CTGTAAAATTGGGAAAGAGGTTTGAGATGGACTGTTTTCCTTTAGCCAAGTCATGCCTGAAAATAGTGGTTTACCTTATGCTCTGTGTCCCTGGTTCAGGTATTACGTGTATAAACTATTATTGGGAAGGGTTCTTTTGGCAGCCTCTGCTGCATTTATGCCCATTTTGAGTCAGGTCTGCCTTCCTCTCTGGCATCTCTCTGAAAGCAAACTCATCTTGCAAAGAACTAGCTAGTGATATGCACTTTACTGAACATTTTATTGAGAGAGACACTAAATTGTTACATCACATAACATAGAGCACAGATGAAAACATAAGCCCTATGCCTCTTTACATGTCTCTCTTTTCTTCCATGAGGTTCCATTTCTGTCATCCACTTCACGTTTGCTACCAAACACAAGCAGTAACAAAGATCTCTCTATTGTCCTATCATTTCTGACTCTCAGCTTACCCCCTGATGGTTCATTGAATCTGCCTCTGCAATTTCAGTCCGTCCTTCCACAAACATTTCAGTGAATAGCTGTTGTTGCCTGCCCTGCATCCTTACCCCATCTTTTGGTAAATTGCTCCATCACTGCAGGGCATGGAACAGCTTTGCAGTGAACAATTGACCTTTGATCCTTGCTCTGAGAGTAGGACCACAATGAGGTCAATGAGTGAGGTCTGATTCAACTAAGAGGGATGGATGACCTGGGGGTCCGCTACTGCATAAGCCTCAGGAGGCCCGTGGTGAGGCCAATAAAGGCTAGGAAGCTGGAGGTTTGCTGCAGCTCCCCAAGTGGGCTGCTCTTGGGGGGAGGGGAAAACACGCTGACTGGGGACATGGAAGCTCTGTGTTGAAGACCTGCCAGCCACCTAGACATCAGTCTTGGGGATAAGAGACTGGAAATTCATCATAAGACACTGGCACCAGAAGCAGCAGAAACCTTGGGACATGCAGAAGGTAGAACCTGGACAAACAGCAGCTTAGGCCATGAGAAGCTGAAGCTGGCATCTTCTGAGCAGAGAAGTGGCAGCAGAGAGGTCTGAGAGGAGTGGATCAAGAACTGTGACACGCTTGGGGTTGTGACAGCAGCCATGAGTGGACGAAGGCAGTAGCAGAAACCCTGTACAAAGGTGCACAGAGCCTGTCCGAAAGGCCAGAGAGCCTACCCAAACCACACAGGGTGTGTCTGAAGTGCAGAGAGCCGGTCCAAAGTGCAGGAGGCTGGACTGAGGCACTAGGGGGGCTTATCTGAAGCAGTAAGGGGGCCTGTCCAATGAGTTAGTAGACCTGTCCAAAGCACAGAGGGCCTGTCTGCTGAGCCTGTGTGCACTTGGTGTGGGGGTTGTCCTCAGAGCAGTTCTGCTTCAGGAGACACTGGTCCAGTACTATCCTGAGGCTACTGGTTGAGAGATGGACCTAGTGTCTTGAACCCAGGAGCTTCCCTGCTCCAGTCATGGCTACAGTCTGTTTTTCTACCTTTTACTTGTTTTTGTTGTTAGGTGCCATCAAGTCGATTCCAACTCATAGTGACCCCAAGTACAACAAAATGAAACACTGCCCAGTCCTGCGCTATTCTCACAATCATTGTTATGCTTGAGCCCATTGTTGCAGCCGCTGTGTCAATCCATTTCATTGACAGTCTTCCCCTTTTTTGATGACCTTCTACTTTACCAAGTATGATGTCCTTCTCTAGGGATACTGATAACTTGTCCAAAGTATGTGAGACGAAGTCTTGCTATCCTTGCTTCTAAGGAGCATTCTGCTGTATTTCTTCCAAGATAGGCTTTTTTGTTCTTCTGGCAGTCCAAGGTATATTCAATATTCTTTGCCAACACTGTAATTCAAAGGCGTCAGTTCTTCTTCTGTCTTCCTTATTTATTGTCCAGCTTTCTCATGCATATAAGGTGAATGAAAGTAACATGGCTTTGGTCAGACACACGGAATCCTGAAAATGACACCTTTGTGTTTTAACACTTTAAAGAGGTCTTTTGCAGCAGATTTTCCTAATGTAATACATTATTTGATTTCTTGACTGCTGCTTCCATGGGCATTGATTGCGGGTCCAAACAAAACAAAATCTTTGACAACTTCAATCTTTTCTCCATTTATCATGATGTTGCTTATTGGCCTTTTCCTTAGAGATTCAGTATTCTTCAAGTTTCTTCCTACTTAAGTTAGCTAAAATGATTTGTGTTGATGGAAAACAAATAAATGTAAGAGATGGAGACATCAATGAAATGTGTGTGTCTTAGGTTTTCTAAAGAACAGAACCAATGAGATATGTATATATATATATATATATATATATATATATATCCACTACCATTTGTTGATTCAGACTCATAGGGACCTTATAGAACAGGGTAGAACTGCCCCATAGGTTTTCCAAGACTATAAATCTTTATGGAAGCAGACTGCCACATCTTTCTCCCATGGAGTGGCCAGTGAGTTTGAAGCACCCATCTTTCAGTTAACGCTGTAGTGCTTTAGCCACTGTGCCACCAGGGCTGTCTCTCTCTCTCTGTGTATGTATGTGTATATATATATATATATATATATATATATATATATATATATATATATATATATATATGCGTATATATAAAACCTCCCCCCAAAAAACCAAACCCGTTGCCATCGAGTCGATTCTAACTCAAAGCGACCCTATGGGTCAGAGTAGAACTGCCCCATATGGTTTCCAAGGAGCGCCTGGTGGATTCCAACTGCTGACCTTTTTGGTCAGCAGCCATACCTCTTAACCACTAAGCCACCAGGGTTTCTATATATATATGTGTGTATATATATATATATATATATATATATATAAAGAGAGAAAGATTTACTATTTACTTCAAGGAGTAGGCTTACATTATTGTAGGGAGCTGACAAGTACCAAATCCATAGGTCAGATGACAGGCTTGAGATTCCTGTAGGCTTGTGTCCCAAAATCTGTAGGTCAGGCAACAAGAAGAATGAAGAATGACAGTGTTCTGGAAAAATGTCTGCTTATAATATGAAGACAAAGAACACTCTAGGGAAACTCTCTTTTTTCTGTTAGGGCCTTCAACTGATTGGTTGATGCCCATCCGCATTATGGAAGGTAATCTGCTTTACTTGAGGCCAACTGATTTAATCACATGGAACTACTTTATGATAGCAACTAGACTACTCTTTCACCAAATAACTGGGCACCATAGCCTAGCTAAGTTGAGATATAAAATTAACTATCACAGTCTGTTTTCCCAAATCTTTGTTTATACCCATTAAATAAACTTTAATTTCCTCAAACCATAAAATACACACTTGCCCTGACAAACACATTCACCCAAGAGCAACAGGGTGATTGGACACCAAAGAAGCAGTCACTGCCCCAGGGCACCACTCCTCCTGCCCCAAACACATAATATCATACCACACCTGTGCCCAGGCAGAGCATGTGTGGCCAGGGTGGCTGTCAATGATAAGCTTCTGCTGGAACAATCAGGCCTGCAAGGCCAGGTCCTGCTTCAGTGCATCCCAGCTCTCTCACTCCCAGCTGCTATACCCAGTCCGCCATAATTTCAGATAGGCTCAGTAATTTTTTTCCTGAATTTCTGTCCTCATCTAGCTGTCCAAGCCTCAGTCTAGTCAGGACTGAAGGTGGACTCAGTGCTGGTTTGTCTGATTCAGTGCTGACAGCTTGGTCTTACTTTATTCACTGTTAGGTTTTTCCTGAGAAACACCACAACATCACCTCCATTTCATGCTGGAAGAGACTTTAGGCAGCATGCAGTCCATTGGTTCTCAAAGTACGTTTTGCTCCAGATTTTTTTTTACCCCCAGATCTCTTTGCAAAACCTCAGGGGCTCTTTGAAAGAGCTGAGAGCCAAGGAATGCAACTTGGATAACACGGGTTCACTTCAAACTTCTTTCTCAACAGTGAGGAACCTAATGAACAGAGAAACAAACAATCTTTCCCAACATCAGGCAACATGTTGGAAGCAGAGCTCAGATTAAAATTTAAGTTTCTTTTTTTTTTCTCACTACCATTATTTCAACTGTTCGAATAATCTAAAAATGGTCTCTTGGTGCGAAAAGATTTTCTGTCTATATACTTATACATTTCAGTTTAGCATTATGCAAAAATTTAACCCAGCATGACTAAGATAATTGGATCTTCAAGAAATGAAAAAAAAAAAGGAAACTTTTGCTGGTTATTTTAAGGCCACTTCTGAGAAAAATCTAGAAAGTAAAGAGAAAAAAAAAATTTTTTTTTTCAGTCCCTTGCTGTCGAACCGATTTTGACTCATAGCAACCCTATACAGTGGAGTAGAACTGTCCCATAGAGTTTCCAAGGAGCCCATGGTGGATTTGAACTGCTGACCTTTTGGTTAGCAGCCATAGCTCTTAACTACTACACCACCAGGGTTTCTGACTATTTAAAAAAAAAAAAAATGTAGGAGGAGGGGCAAAATTTCCCAGTAAAATAGCCCACCTAGAGAAATTCTGGGAATGCTGAAAGTCTGGAAGTTTTCCCAAAGAAGTAGCCCAAACCCCAAAGGACAGAGATCTTGAGTTATGGGAAAGAGGGCTGGATATCAGAGGTAAGGGTTTTCGGGGGCATCCAGTGCCTGTGTGTGCATAAGGGTAATGTTTGGTAGTGGGTCTCAGCTTTAGCCCCGACTTTAGTTTCTGATTTGGTAGGTTTAGATTGGGGCTCAAGAATTGACATTTTTAATAAGTCCTCAGGTTGTGCTGATGCTGCTGGTGTCACTTTGAGTACCCATTGCTTTACAATATGATATTTTCACTGTCATTCTTACAGTAGGTCTGTGCAAAGTGTACTGTTCTGTTTTTCAAATTGTCCCAGGAGTTCTGGAAGAGCAGCATTTGCTAACCCTGGCAGCATTCCACAAAATTTATTGTCTATATTGTCTTACTTATTGCTGTTTCTTCTCATTCCTAGGCACATGGTTTCTAGAGCTGAAACGTCCAGTATGGTAGTCACTGGAGGCTGCTGAACAAATGTGGACAGTCTGAATTGAGATGGACTTAGACCTGGTATAAAAAAATCATTACTATTTTTATATTCATTACATATTGATATGATCATATTTTGGGTACATTTGAGTAAAATATATTATTAACATCAATTTTATCTGCTTTTTTTTTACTTTTTCACCTGGCTACTAGAATATTACATATGTGATTCACATTATATTTCAGACTCCACTAATCTAGAGTAGCTGCTTACAATATGATTGTCAGAGAATGGCTGAAATATAAGATCAGTCCATTTGTAAGAGATGCCTTCTTGAGATTCCAAGTTACAAGAGTGTAAATCATTGCAACTGAGAAAATGTATAACTTAGGTGAGAAAAAGAGATGACAGAAGTGAAGACGGTATAATATTGGCTCCGGAAGAGGAGCTGATGGCTGAGAACGGCTTCTCCTTTTTCGTGTTGGAGACCCAGATGTGGAGAGCGACGTGCTAAGTGCCCCATGAGTCAGCAATAGAACCGGCGAGTGAGTCATGGAGCCTTTGAGGCACCATTTATTTACACCCCACCCCTCCTCTCTTGCTGACAGGGATCCTGTCTCTGCAAGGTCACTGGCACTCTGTTCTCACTCTCGCCCTCCATTCCCCAGTCCTATGGCAAATAACAAGCGGTGAGGCACTCATGGCTCTAACCTATCCTGTCCAAAAGAAATGAATTTCAAATACAAGCTCCTTGGTAGTATTAGAAAATTGGGTACAACACACAAGCCCAAACTTAATCATTTCTCCTGTCAGAGGTCCTGCAATGAGAATCTTGCACCTTCTAAGTCAGCTGCATTTCTGGAATAATTGGTGTTAACTAATCCTCTTTGGTGTAGTGGTTAAGAGCTTGGCTGCTAACCTAAATGCTGGCAGCTCAAATCCACCAGCTTCTCCTTGGAAACCCTATGGGGCAGTTCTACTCTGTCCTACAGGGTCGCTATGAGTCGGAACCGACATGACAGCACCCAACAACAGCAACAATCTCCAGTAGAAAGACATTGGTGGTTCGGTGATAGAATTTTCGTTTTCCGCACAGGAGACCCAGCTTTGATTCCTGGCCAATGCACTTCATGCACAAACGCCACTGAAGTGGAGGCTGTGTGTGGCTATGATGCTGAACAGGTTTCAGCAGAGCTTTCAGACTAAGACAAACCAGGAAGAAAGGCTTGGCAATCTACTTATGAAAATCAGCCAGTGGGGGTTGGGGAGGTAGGAAATGCCTATAGATCACGATGGTCTGATTAGCAACCGATCACGGGGACTGCGCAGGACCTGGCAGCTTTTTGTTCCACTGTGCTTGGGGTTGCCGCGGATCAGAGCCAATTCCATGGCAACTAACAACAACAGCAAAAATCTCTAGAAGGAGCAGCATTTGTACAGAAACTCCAAGAACCTTCACCGAAGCACTGCAGTTCTCCCTGAAACCTGGAGAAGCTGCATTGCTTTCTACCGAATAAATAAATACAAATTGTCTCTGCATGACCAGGCAGCTTAGAAAAATGCTTTCCAGCCTTTCAGAATGTCAGCAGCCACTCCCCTGCTTCCCACCGTTTAAGCAAGAAGATGTCAGGAGGTTTTTTCGTCAGAGCTGAAAACAAGAGTTGCTCAGGGCTGAGTTTTCAGCTTTTGTGATTTCTTTACTTCACTCTCCTTTATGTCAAGGCTCACATAGGCCTGTGTCAAGTTGCGTGAAGAATAGTTCTAAGTGCAGGAAAGGAGGCTTTTGTGGGGTCTGAGGAGATACTCTAGAACACAAAATGGTCAGTTTACAGCATTGTGACAGCTGCTTGGGGTGATGGTGAGGGAAGAGAAAACAAACTCATTGCAGTGGAGCGGGCTATGATTCATGGTGACCCCGTGTGTGTCACAGTAGAACTCGGCTCCACTGGGTTTTCAGTGGCTGATTTTTTGGAATGATATCATCAGGGCTTTCTTTTGAGGTGCCTCTGGGTAGACTTGAACCTCTAACCTTTCAGTTAGCAGCTGAACACTGTAACCGTTTGTATCACCCAGGGACTTCGAACACGACACTCATTGCAGGTTCTATCTCACCTGACAGCCTTGATGCCAGGCCCTTTACCTCAGACTTTTTTTTTTTTTGCTCTGTGAGGTAAGTACTAGTATTATTATCTCCATTTGACAAACGGGGAAACTAGCATTTCAAGTAAATGACTTGCCTAAGGCCACAGATTTGAGAGAATGTCTGCTTGAGCCCACAGCTCGGTTCATTCTGGAATGCCTGCTGAGACCACCAGCTTTGTGCTGGGTCCTGGGAAACAGAGAGGAGGAGAAGAAAAGCTTGATACCCAATTGCTGACACGATTCACAAAATGAACTGCCCTCGGGTGCCGGGCAGTTAGCACACCTGTGGGAAGAGCCTGCTGCAGATTTACTGAGGCTGTGGATCTCATATGAAGTGGAGTGCACAGTGCCGGCTAAAGATTCAAATACAATGCATCCTTTTAAATTCTACACCAACCAAATGCTCTTGTGAGCTCGGTGGGACCTATAGAGCTTCAGTTTGCAAAACAGCTTCAAAGTGACTAGTCATAAACTCGATATTGGAGTCTGTATCCAAGGTCAGCTCTATGGAACCAGATAGGACAAAGAAGAAATCCCCAGTTGCTTCATCTTATTCTGGACTAAGTGTCAAGGAGTTAGATAAAGGAGGATTAATTTCAGCAATTCTAGGATGCAGAGTGAGGCAATACTGAGCTACTACTTCTAACTAGCTCTCCTGTGTCCATTCTCCCGAGTTATCATTCTCAAACTCAGACCAGGTACCTCAGGTCTTTTGGTATCAACTAACCCTTACTGCCATTGCCCATCTGTTTTTCACACTGTGGTGGCTTGTGTGTTGCTATGATACCAGAAGCTATGCTGCCTGTATTTCAAATACCAGCAAGGTCACCCATAGTGAACAGGTTTCAGCAGAGCTTCCAGACTAAAGACAGGCTAAAAAGAAAGGCCTATTGATCTACTTTTGAAAATTAGTCCATGAGACCTTATGGATCACAACAGATATTGTCTGATATAGTGCTGGAAGATGAGCTCCCCACATTGGAAGACACTCAAAATACACCATGGCCACAACAATGGACTAGAGCACACCAATGATCATGAAGATGGCACAGGACCGGGCAACATTCCTTTCTGTTTTTCACGGTTTAACCATGAGATGGAATCAACTTGATGGAAACTAACACAACACTTATTGAGCACTTGCTACATTTGAAGCCCTAACCCTGACCCACGGGCACTGTGTTAACTTTAGGATTACAACCAGCCCTCACACGAAGAGCCATATAAGGGAGGCAGGGTTGTTTACCCTCATCCCTGCCTTTCTAGTAGAGGAGACTGTAATTCTATTTGAGTTCACAACCCTTTTCCACAGAAAGGTGAAGGGAAGAGAATGGCATAACAGACCCTGACAGAGGCATTCCTAACCAATGCCTGTGAAAACTAGAACAATCTATAAGGGAGCAGACCAACAGGATGTTTTCTAGACATTTCTTCCTGCTCTCTTATACTGTTCAATTAGAAGAATGTGGGCATTTTATAGGGTTTCACATAAAATGGTGTAGCTTCCCTGAGAATATCTTTTTCATGGTGAGTGGAAAAGCTTTCCAGGTTCTGTCTCTTACTTGCGGTATCCCCAGATAAACTGGGTTGGTGTCACTGCACAAAACAATGACACCCAAACCAGGTAGTGTGCTGCCTGCATTGCTGATAATATTCATGGAATGGAAGTAAACTTAACTTAATGCCCTTCTAAAGGGAACTGGTTAAATAATCTACAGTGTCATTGAATGAAAGACCAGGGAGCCAATGAAAGAAATATGGCAGCTTTTTAGGGCCTGATATGATAAAGTCTCTAAGATATGTTGTCATAATAATGAACACATTGCAGGTCAGTGTGTAAAGCATGTTCTCATTTACTTATATACATTTTCATGCACTACTGATAAATCCAGAATGTTCCTTAGAAACAAGAATGGCAGGATTTTGACTTGTTTACTTTGGACGCATCATCAGGAAAGGACATCATAGTTAGCAGAGGGTCAGTGGAAACAAGGGAAACCCTCAGTGAGATGGATTGACACAACAGCCACAACAATGAAGATGGCAAAGGACCGGGCAACATTTCGTTTTGTCTAAATAAATTCTCCATGAGTCGGTGGTGGCCCAATAGCAACTAATAACAACAACAACTGATGACATTGGTTCCCCCTGGGATAGGAAACTTGATGGCTGGGACTCAAGGGAAGGAGTGGGATAAACATTTCACTATATATTCTTATGTATATATTTTTATTTCCTACCCTGTGCCTGTATGACCTAAACCAAAAAACCCAGTGCCTTCGAGTCCATTCCGACTCATAGCAACCCTATAGGACAGAGTAGAACTGCCCCATAGAATTTCCAAGGAGTGCCTGGTGGATTCAAACTGCTGACCTGTTGGTTAGGAGCCATAGCACTTAACCACTACACCACCAGGGTTGCCCCTGTATGACCTAAGAAAAAGTAAATGGAAGTGTTCTATCCTTGCTTTCCTTAAGCCTTTTGCTTTTGGATTCTTCCTCCAAAAATTGGGGGTGAAGGGAGCAGAGAAGGTGATGGGAGCCATGTGGCTTGGATTACAAGCAGGGAAACCAAGATTGTCTTTAATCTCCTGCTGAACCAGAGGATGCAGTTTAGGGTAATAATAAGCAGAATTGGCCCATTGGATTTGTTAAAATGTGGCCATTAAAATACTAAACTTTCTATACCCAAAAGTTCATGGGAGTCTTGATTCTCAATATAATAGAGAAACAAACTTTTCCAGACCAACCAAATCATTCCAACAGCTCTTGACATTTCTGCTCATAGAGTATTTGACCAAGGAGGAAATTATTTAAATACGGGGTAATAGAGAAAAGGAAGTAGAAAGTGAGATTTAGCATGAATAGGGTACAATACTGAATGACTCATGGACAATGAGAGTTGATTGTTCATGGAAAAGTGTCTGAAAATAGAACTGCGGCAGTGTCTTTTTTCTTTGCCAAATAAAATTATTTTTTCATTTGTTCTGTGTTTAACAGAGTAAGTAACTGCTTTTTCTATAATCTTTGCACAAATTACTTCTAATATGCGCTCATCTCCTAAAATATCTTAATATATTAGTACATTCATGCTAATTTCTATCAGACTGAGAGGGCTGACTGGGGCAGATGCTGTTTTACAACAATGGCTGGAGCAATATTGCTGGTCCCACATGCTCAGTCAAAACCTTGCTGTTCCCTATCAAGAACCATAGCCTATTTTTGCTTCTCTTTTCAACCTGGGAAGGCTTGTTACTACTCCAACCAATAGAGTATGAGGGAAGTGTTTTGGTGCATTTTATGGGACTAGGTCATAATAGCATACAGGTTTCCCTTGGTCCTCTCTCTCTATGTATTCATTCTTGTTCTCTAACCACCACGTTGGGCTTAATGCCTGGCGACATGAGAGGCCACTGATGGGCGTTCCCATCAACAGCCCCAGCTGAGGACTCTCACCAGTCAGCATGTACCACTAGACACATGGCAGATGATGCCACCTCACCCTTCAGGCCATCTTAGATGACACTGAATGGAGTGGAGGTGAGCTGTTTCTGTCAAACCTGTCCCAAATACAGATCCATGAGCCCAATCATTATTGTTATTTTATGACATGGAGTTTTGGGCTGTTTTGCTCAGCAACCATAGTAACCATAGCCTTGCTTCCCTGGCCTTCCCCCAGCTCCTCTCTGATGTGTCCACATGTGCCTCCCACTCAGCCCTCCTCCACCTGCTCCAGTCACTGAGTAACTCTTGGAAAAGCTGTTAGGCTGGCCTCAGATCTACACTCAACCACTCCTGCTAAGCCCTGAAACTCCAGCTCCTGTGTGGACTGCACCCTATCCAGACCCTTCTCCAAACTATAAGACATCTGGTCATGATGACTTGGCTCCTGAGTCATAGTCCCTGTACCTCAGGTTCATCCTCCTTCCCATTTCATTTCCCGTTAACCTTTTCGATTTCCCTGCAATGTGAGTATACCTGAATGGGCGGGAGGGGGAGTTACTGGTACAAGTTTCTTAGTAGTTCTGCCCTGCTACGGACATTTTGCACAAAATGGTCTGTTTGCTGACTGAACTTTAGAGTATCAGACTCCTCCATGCTGAGACAGGTGCACTGTTGAAACCCCTTGTTCTTGATTCTCTGGACCACCTTATTTGAAGGTGGATTGTAGCTCTCAGTTACATGCAGCTAGGCTGTGCCATCCCAATGGGCAGATCCAGTGCCAACCCCATGCAGCTCAGTCTCGCCTGTCTGGGACTAAGGGGGTGGCATCTCCTGATATAGGCCAGGGGACTGCAAAATTTTTGCTGATACATGTTTTCCATCTCAAGGTTTAAGGAGCTAAGTGGCTCCATTCATCACTCTGAAGCTTTTTGAGTCTATCCCTTATATAACACACCCCTTCCAGAGCTTAGAGAAACCTCAGAAGAACAGAAAACTATAGATAATTTTAATTGCCATTGTTCACTGAGTGTTTACTGTGAGTAAGACTCTGGGCTGGCTGTTATTCATGTATTAACCCACTTAATCCTCTGTGAGATGATATTATTGCCCACATGAGGAAATTCAGGAGTGGGGAAGAGCCCAAGGTCAGCTAGAAGTTAGCAGCAGAACGAGGATCTGAGGCCAGAGGGGTCTGATGCCGCAGCCTGCACCCTTACCCTCCATTCTGCACATTGGATTTCCTGTCTGCACAAAAATCTGCCCAGTCTTTTCATTTCCTAGTAAGCAGGCCTAGACAATAGTCTCCGAATCCTAAAAACTGGGGGGATTTCTCACTTGCTCTCCCACACCCCACTGACTGTGTTTCTGCATCTAGCCAATGCAGCCAGACGAGAAAGCCCGAGAACCCTGATCCTTGGAGTCATTTCACCCATAGGTGGCAGTGTATCACCATCCTGTTCCTCCCAGCTGGCTCTTCCTAGCCTTGAGCCAAATGCTATATCAAATTTTCTTCCCCAAATCTCCAGGGCTTTCCCACCTCTCATAGAGACAGAAGCGATTCTGACCACTCAGGATTAGACTCCTCTCAGACTGTAACAGAAATTCCTCTCAAGGTTGGGAGGCAAGCACAGCTTGAAAAAGTGGCTCAGGAAGAAGAATTGCTTGCAAGATCATTAGCTACCATGATGGAAAGTGAGAGGCCGGTGATGGGGAAGGAGAGTGAGAAAGGTACAGAATATTATTGTCATTAACAGCTGTGTGACCAGCATTGGAAATGTAGCCAGAGCCCCAAGGTCATGATCAATCTGTTTAAGTTCATGCCGCATGGCTCGTGTCTGGCTCTGAGGGTGGTGAACAAATCGAGGTTACCATCAATAATGATAGCTGACATATACACAAGTGCTGAATATCTCTCCGGTAATGTGCAGAGTTATATATATATTATTTCATTTAATATTCACTATACTTTTAAAAAGTAGAGTCTATGATTATTCCAATTTTAATGATGAAGAAACTGAAACACAGGGAAATTAAATTAAAGAAAAATGTGGAGAGATTATAGACACAACCAGGGAATTAAACCATTTGTCTAGCACAGAGATGGCCACATTTGTGCACAATCCAGGGGACTCTGGATCTCTGAGGTCCAACTCTCCAGAGATCTGAGAGCTGGGGGACCAGCCACCTTCCTTCCCAAAGAAGTTTATCCTTTATTCTGTGACTTAACAGCAGATGGTCTTCAAGTATTTGCATGGAAATTGGAAGTCAAGGTTAAACCATCCATTCGCATTGCTTCCATTTGCATCCATTTGACTTCCTGACAGCCATCCTTTATTAGGAAATTCTTTTCTCGTAAGTTTTTTTTTTCTTTCTCTTTATCGTGGTGAAAATATGTGTAACAAAAAAAAAAGCATATGCCAAATCAACAATGTACAATTTCATGACATTGATTACATTCTTCATTTCGTACAACCATTCTTGCTATCCTTTACCAAATTATTTCACCGCAATTAACATAAACTCAGTACTCCCTAAGCAAGAACTCAATGAGATTTTGAAAACCAAACACAATCATCATAACCTTAGTTGAAAAAGTAGAGAACATTGCCTTTAAGCTCTTAATAACTGGGTAGGATAGGAACATAAGTCATTGGTAGTTCAGTGATACAGTTCTTACCTTCCATGAGTGAGACCTGAGTTCGATTCCTGCCAAATGCACCTCATGTGCAGCCACTACCCATCTGCCTGGTGGCTTGCATGTTGCTGTGATGTTGAACAGGTTTCCGGGGAGCTTCTATACTAAGCTTCTGGACTAAGATGAATTAGGAAGACCGGCCTTCCGAAGAACAGTCAACGAAAATCCTACGTATCATAACAGCCCAATCCACAACTGGCCCAGTGACGGTGCTGGACTGGACAGCATTTTGTTCCATTGCGCATGGAGTCCTGATGAGTTAGGGGCTGACTTGATGGAAACTAACAACAATAACAAAGAGGTAGAAACAAGTACCAAGAACAACAACAAAGATCCAATATTGTTAAGTGAGAAGAGATCTGAAAACCCACTAAAATAAGGTCTTCTAGAAGACTTCCACTTACTAAATGTGAGATTCAGGGCATACCGATGACTCATGTGAACATTTACTTTTAGAATTTACATACAAAGAATTAGAGCCCTGCTTGTGCACTAGCTAAGAGCTACACTGCTGCTAACCAAAAGGTCAGCAGTTAGAACCCACCAGCTGCTCTTTGGAAACCCTGTGGGACAGGTCGCTATGAGTCACAATCAACTTGACGGCAGAAGGTTTTTTTTTTTGTTGTTATACAAACACATGGTTACTTGTATCCCAAGTTACCATATAGGGAAGATGTCCTTTCATTTTGACATCAGAGATATGACCAAAAAATCCCCAAATTCTATTATTCTTAGAAAAAAGAACAACACATTTAAATTTATGCTGGGATAAGAATGAATATTTTGGGAGTCTAACCTGCAAATGGAGTTTGGTGAGGAAATTGAAGAGTTAGCTCTTCTGGGCAGCTAAGAGGCCTGGGTTGATGAGAAAGGTCAGATGAGAAAGGAAGGTTGGTCATACTGCAGACAGTGGGCCTGAGGCCTGCACTCCTTTAGAAGATGGCCTTGATGGCCACAGAGGGGGTGAGGACCTCTGAATGCATCTCCGCCCCCTCCTGCTCAGACATGTCTAAGTCACACCGGTTGCACAGACAGAACATGGCTGTGGGTGGACATTACAAAGTGCTAATGCCGCTCTGTCCTGACATCAACTCCCACTGATGTGGTCTGATAAATGGGCCAGATCACCTTCTTTCCCCTCCTTCCTCCTCCTCACCCAAGGCTGCTGAAAACCATAATGTTTCTCAACATGCTGCTTGCTATTTTCTTTGTCCATCTTGGTCCCTAACGGTTTATTTCCTTTCGTTACAGCCTTTTCATTTTTCAGAGCACACTAGGCAAATGCCTTGAGATGCTGTAAGCCAGTGATTTTGCGTTGAAGCAGCTCTGCTCTGAGCCCGTTAGCTACAGTTGCTAGGCTGGCTTCTGCGGCACGTCACAAAGAACTCTGTGAAAGCCTTGGTAAACACTATTAAGCCTTAAACGAATGATGATAGTGAAATCGCCTGTAAGCTGTGGGCTAATGGGATGATATATTCATTGGGCTGTATCAGAATAGGACAAAAGAACTGGACACATTCCACATTTCATAAGCAAGTGGAGTTATGCAAAAAAGACAAGAAGTAACAATTGCCTTTTTGTTTCCTGGAAGCTGTCTGCTTTAGCGGAGTAGGACTCAGGTGGTGCTATTGCTTCCTCTGTGAGTCCTTACACGCAGACACAACCGTGTATACAGCTGTCTTGGATTCTTCCTTCTGGCAGCATCATACATCTGCCTCTGGCATTTGGAAGGTGTCAAAATGCTCATGGAGAGCAGAGGAAATTAGTTTGGAAGTGGGCAAACTTTAACTGAGTGTCAGGGATTTCTAAATTCTCCTAGTTGAGATGGCATTGCAACAAGGATCCCAGGTTAAGGAGGATCCCAGGCACTTTTTCCACCTTCCTCAATATGTGAGGCATGGGCTGAAGTTCAAGTCATTTAAAAGACTGATGCTAAAAAAATAGAATAGTATTTCAGTTGGTTACAAAAGGAAAACCTTGAGTTATTTTCCTTGAATGAGCTTGGTGGGTATTTTAGGAATCATTGAGGACACAAGCTGATGAGTAATCAAAAAATGAACAGATCTTAAGGCAGGGAAAGAATCATGAAGACCATACCTTGCTCATTAAAGAGAGGTAACTTACTCTTCTTTTGTACTTTCCATTGATAACTGAATAACCAGACCCACTCAATAGTTTCCATACCCCCTCCTTCAAGATGCTCTATTCTTCTTACATTATAGCAATAATAATCTGGAGGCATACGTAGGAATACTACTAGAATAGGAAATGAATTTTCTCAATGGGACACAAATTTTGGAGGGCTGGACTAAGGCATTTCAAGTGTCTCCTTCAGGCCCCAAATTCCTAGACCACATAATCTGGAGAGTCAATGTTTCTTGGGCCAGATACCAATGACAACTTTCTGATATGTGATCCCCAGATGATAGTGGGCATGGAAATAGTAGGTAAAATTCCAAATAATACTAAATACTGTGGCAGTGTGTTTTGAGGGATCAAAGATCTCTGCCACGATAACCTATAATTCTATTATCCTCCCTTTCTACCTGCTCTCAAGTTTCTTCCATTGAGGTCACTCCTCTTATGATTGTGTATTCAGAATTATCTAACCTCTCAGGCATAAAAGAAAACCTTGCGGTTTCCTTTTATGCCTGAGAGGTTATATAATTAATGTCCTTCAGCCTCAAAGCCCCCCTCAGCCATTAAGTCTTTTCTACCACATTCCTGTCTTTTAGTCACACAGCCTGTGTTTGAATGCATTCAATGATAAAGAGCTCTCAATGCCTACTCAGATAACTCGGTCTAACTTTAGCCTTCTCTGGCATCTTCTTACACTGAGCATAAACATGTTCTCTTGTGTCCTATGCACAATCATCCTAGTACCAGTCCTCAAGATAACACAGAAAAAGCTAAGGCCTTTCTTTCTTCTACATGAAGAAAGAAATCTTTCTCCTCCTCTTTTTTTTTTTTGTGTGTGTGCCTTAAGAATTTGGAGGCAAAATAGAAATATTTCAGAGAGAATTTGAATCAAATTCAACATAATATTTAGCTCACATTATTTCTCTTTCTGCCATAGCACAGACCATAGAGTCAAGTAACGACTGTGCGTTTCCATTGTACCACAGGGTACAATGTTGTTAATTCCAAGGAGTCCTGGGCATTGTTAAAATGTTCCATTGCCCTTGATTCCATATGTCTTTGGTTTGGAGATATCTAGATATTGCCAAGATGTGAAATCTGTTAGTCAACAGGACTGATATGCAATGTTGGACTACAAGTCTTAAAGCTCTGTGTAGGCCTCCTCTCACTGGCATGTTGTTGTACAGGAACATATTGAATTAATATATTACCACTTGACAGGTACTGAACATCTGATCCAAAGGAGCTGAGATACACTAAAAATTCACACCAGAAAACTTCAGTGTGAGAAATGGCAATTCTAAGAACACTGTGGTAAGAGCCAAATGAATATTTGAAGAGTCCATCAGGTGATGGCAATGACAGAATTGGGAATCCACATTTTTGAGTTACCAATCATGTGCCAGGCACTGTACACAGAGCTCATGTACTTATCACAATGACCGAATAAGTACAACATTACTCTCTCCATTTTTCAAAAAGTGGGTAAGCTTCAGGGAAGATAAGTAACTCTTTCAAGGTCACAGTCCATATGCAAGCTCTGCTATTTATTGCGTTGAAACACTGAGTGAATGTTTAGAGGATTTTATATTACTTTTTGGTTGTTGGACTTCATAAACAATATTGAGATGCTTGGAATCAGGCAAGATGCCTCAGCAATTTTGTGTGCCCAAGTCCTATATATTCTGAAGCCATCTTCCCATTAATGTTTTTAGAAATCTGTCTTGAGATATTTCTCTTGTAGAGTAAGAAGTCCAGGTTCTTTCCCCAAACTGCTAAGGATCCTTTGAGGGCTTGTACTAACCCCAGTCATATTAATTTTTTTTCTGCTATGTTTTCCGTCTCAGCTGTGTAACTTTGCTCCTGCAGCTGCTATATTTTCTTCACCCAAAGTGAACTAAAAAGTTGAATAAAGTGCCCCATTCCCTTTTTCGTCACCTGAAATATCACGAAGAAAATGCACTGTATAGAGAAGATTGTACTGAAAGAAGGTGTGGGGGGGCGGTGAGAGGTAAAGAAGGTGCTGTGGAATTGTTCATCATAAGACAACCAACAATATGCAATTTAATACTGGACAACATCACTCTCAGAGGTCTGTCAGCTACTCCGGCTTCCAAGAATTTCTTACTAGCTATATTTCTCATCAAGCCCTATAACCAGGTTTCCTTCAGAGATGAACCCTCCTCTTCCTCATCTTTCTTTTGAACACATACACATACCTGACACAAACACACCTCTCAGAAATGAAGATTCAAAAGTTAAAAACAAAACAAACCAATAAAGTACAACTGTGACCGTATGAGTGGAACAAATACTGATTTTGATTTTTGTCATTCTTTTTGGTTCCCGGTGTCTTAAAATCCTTCTCTGATGAATATTTACTGCTTTCACTGCAAGGAAAGGAGAAAAAGGAAGTATTATTTTTAGTTTAAAAGGAATAATGTAAAAGAGTTTGTGTTTCAAGGAACCTAAGCCAGGAAATATCTTTCTTACCTAGCTGTTCATTACCGGCTCTTCTGACCTCAAAGCATTCCATGTTTCAGTCTTCTTTCTTTTAGTGTTTGAGGAGAGTAATCTAGTAGGGGGTCTGATAAAAGAATTTGAAAAATTGACTCTTTATGTGTGAAACCTTACATACTCCTAAAACAAAATTATGGCCATTCACCTAGTAACTGTTCCAGATTAGAGGGAAGACTAGACTTCCACTCAGAAAGGTATAGGTTTTGTCAAATGTTAAACCTGTCTCAATAACTGATTAGTGTTTAGCACTGCTAGTTCTTTCCTCCTTCTCTTTAACCTAGCTCCTGTGAGGGCTCATGCCCTCTGATTATATGCTCAGTAGAAAAAAAAAAAAAAAAAATTTTTTTTTTTTTTTTAGAAAATGACAGCAGTGGCCGGCATTTTTTTTTTTTTTTTTAAATTCTGATGCACAAGATGGGTATTTCTGGCCACTAAGCTTGGAGTCTTGAAAAAAAAAAAAAAAAAAAAGCCAGGCCAAAACATCCCTTGACCAGGAACCGGGTTTTCATAAAGACCCATAGCAGGCATCTCAGATCTCTTTGAAGCATACATCTTATCCTTTTCCACTTCCTACATGTACATAATGCTTGGCTCTGTCCTTCTTGTGAGCCTTTCCTTGGCCTTTGCATATGGAGCCGGTGTTTGGTCTTTTCAACTCTAAGCTGCAGAGGCAACATCAGCAAATGGGAAAGATATTTAGAGTGAAAGAAAGACTGGGACTCAATTAGAAGATAACTGGTGGGTTCTAACACTCAGAGCCTCAATAGTATTCTCATATTTAAAATATTTTTTTGTAGTTATTGTGAACTACTTGGAATATTGATTACACATACAATAAAAAGTAGATATTATTTATTAGCATTCGATCAAGTTTCTCTCAAGGACATTGATATGCAGTTGAATTGTCAGTTTTTCCTGGTTTGGGCTCTTTTTGATACTGTGCTCTGGGGTGTTATTAGAGACATATTCTTGATTCCTATCTGTTGGCCTCTGCCTCTGACTATCCAGGCACCGTTAAGGGGGGACTGATATCAAACCACTTATTATTCTTTACAAGTTGGCCTCAGAGTGCTGAGAAGGCTCAGGAAAATCTTGTAGCCTGCTGTACTAGGTTCTAAAATGATTTTTTTCCTCTTTGCACGATTAAACTTAATAAAAATATAATTGATTCTTAGTGTAGATATCAAAAAATTATTTTAATTATTTTAAAATGAAAAATAAAACTGTCCATATCTTCCAGACAGTGAATTATCTACCCATAGGCAAAACCACATGGAAAGACTTATCCCAGTTGGAAGGTATCATGGTGAGATCATTACCGTATTTTTACACAAATAACTTGAGACTTCTGCATTTGTTTGCCAATTGTGCCCTCCCCACAAGTGACTTGATGCCAATTTTTTTTACATGTTTCTGTAAAAAAATTTAGCGTAGTGGGCTTATCAAAATACCTAGTGGGGGAGGGCGCAGTTGACAAAAAATATACCATGCATTTGTGTAAACATACAGTCTTTCTAAATGCCCTGGCCTGGACATTAGTTAATTTTGTCATAAAATTATTACAAGAAAATGTCTTTTTCATGAAATGAGGCTGCTTATTATATAATACATTTTCAAAAAAATATTTTATTATGTTTTAGGTGAAAATGTACACAGAAAATTAGGTTCCCATTTAACAATTTTTATACAATTTGCTCCATGACATTGGTTACATTTTTCACATTTTGTCAACATTCTCATGACTTCCATTCTTTTTGTTCTGTTTCCATTAATCTAGCTTCCATGCCCCTCCTGAGCTTCTCATCCTCATTTTAGGGTAAATGTTGATCGCTTGGTCTCATATACAGTTGCTTAAGGGAACACAGTGTTCAGGGGTGATATTGTTTATTTTATAAGCCAATCTATTATTTGGCTGAGAGGTGACCATCAGTAGTGGCTTAAATTCCAAGTTCAAAGGGCATCTTAGGGGGATAGTCTAAGGGTTCCTCTAGTCTCTATCAGTCCAATAAGTCTGGACTTTTTTAGCAATTTTAGTTTTGTTGTACGTTTTTCATCCCTTGGTGGGTGGGTCTATCCAGGATTCTATGAGTTGGAATCGACTCGACGACACTGGGTTTAGTTTTGATTTTTCAGTCTATCCAGGACATTCTATTGTGCCCCTGGTCAAAATGGTTCGTAGTGGTAGCCAGGCACCCTCTAGTTCTTCTGATCTCAGGCTAGATAAGACCATGGTTCATGTGGGCTATTAGTCCTACGAACTAGTTTCTTCTTTGAGTCTTTGGTTTCTTTTACTCTCATTTGTTTTAGATGAGTAGAGACCAACAGCTGTATCTTAGATGGCTGCTTGCAAGCTTTTAACACACCAGATGCTACTCACCAGCTAGGATGTAGAACATTATCTTTATGAACTATGTTATGTCAACTGACCCAGTTGTCCCACTAGACTGTGTTCCCAAGACTTCAAATCCAGTAAATCAATCCTCCAAGGTATTTGGTTATGCCTAGGAAGTATCCATGACTGTGCCTTCTATGTGGTTTATTATATATTTGAGTATATATGCAGTGAAGCCTGAAGAAGAATTGATGTCATTGAATTATGGTGTTGGTGAAGTATACTGAATATAGCATGGACTGCCAGAAGAATGAACAAGTCTGTCTCGGAAGAAATACAGCCAGAGTGCTCCTTGGATGGGAGGATGGTGAGACTTTGTTTTATGTACTTGGGACATGTCATCAGGAGGGACCAGTCCCTGGAGAAGGACATCATGCCTGGTGAAGAAGAGGGTCAGTGAAAAAAAGGAAGACCTTCGATGAGATGAATTGACACAGTGGCTGCAACAGTGGCTCAAACATAGCAACAATTGTGAAGATGGTGCAGGACTGTTCTGTCGTACATGAGGTTGCTATGAATCGGAACCGACGTGATGACACGTAACAACAACAGCAAACATATATGCAGTGCATGTAAACATGTACATACATATGCCTACAGATACGCCTGCACGTGCACATCTGTATACTCACATGTCACTTCTTATACATATGTATATGCATAAATTTACTTATGCAACTACACATATATTTTTTGGTTATTATTGTTGTTGCAAAATTGTATATTATAGCATTGAACAAAATTCTTTCTTATTCCTGAGTGCTTTTTAGTGTCTTCATTTAACTTGGACAAGTTGTACAGATTTCACCCATGTTGACTATTGCCTTTCCCATCACCCAAAATAACAAGTGTCTTAAAAAAAAAAAAAAATTTTTTTTTTTTTTTTTTTACTACCTAGAAAGTCATTCCTCCTCCCTCCTCACCCATACCTGGTAAAAATCAAAGAACATTTTTTTCTGTGTGCATATCTATTCTTGACTTTTATAAAAGTGAGATCACACAATATTTGTCCTTTTGTGATTGACTTATTTCACTCAGCAAAATGTCCTCCAGATTCATCCATGTTATGTTTCACAGACTCTTCATTATTCTACATAGTTGTGTAGCATTCCATTGTACATGTGTACCACAATTTGTTTACTCATTCATCTGTTGATAAGCAGGAGCCCTGGTGGTGCAGTGGTTAAAGCACTCAGCTGCTGGCCAATAGGTCAGCGTTTCAAGCCCATCAGCCACTCTTCAGGAGAAAGATGTGGCAATCTGCTTCCATAAAGGTTTACAGCCTTGGAAACCCTATGAGGTGGTTTTACTCTGTCCTACCATGTTGCTATGAGCTGGAATAGACTTGATGGCAGTGGGTTTCGTTTTGAGGTTGATGGGCACTTAGACTGTTTCCATCTTTTTTCTATTGTGAATAATGCTGCAATGAACATAGGTGTGCATATGACTACTAATGTCACTGCTCTTACATCTCTAGGATATGTACCTCGTAGAAGAATTGCTAGATCATAAGGTGTTTCTATTTCTAGCTTTTTGAGGAAGTGCCATACTGTTTTCCATAGTGGTTGTACCATTTTATACTCCCATCAGCAATGTATAAGTGTTCCAGTCCCCTACAACCTTGCCAGTATTTACTGCTTTTTTGAACTTTTGATCTTTGTCATTTTTCCAGGGGTGAGATGGTATCTCATTATAGTTTTGATTTGTATCTGTCTCTGATGGCTAAAGATTGCAAGCTTCTTTTCATATATATTGTTGGCCCCCTGTATTACAATGTTTTTTATTGTTTGCCTCTTCTTAATCCCCTAAGAAAGTCTTCAACCATTTTCGTTTTTAAATTGCAATAAGTGACTATACACAGTATGGTAATATCCAATATTTGTTTTAAAATGTTTAATGCCTTTCACTGACAGCTGCAATTTTAAAGTTTGTTCAGCCAAAGTGGCTTGAAATATCTTCTAGGAAATCATAGACAAAATTGTATAAAGACAGGGTTGCTAAGAAAGGTATGGACATCACAAGACTGCATGCATTTCCAAGGAAATTATTTTGAAAAAAATATTCTAATACAAACTATCTGTACTTACACATCTGGGAGCATTTTTGCATTGTTTTTATTTATCGTTTGCCTTGTTACATTTTAGACCATTACTTTTCTGTTTTTTGACTCTGTGCAATGAATAAGAAAAGTGTATTGATTCAGACAGTTCACTTATAATGACTCAGTTTGATCCCACTCATAAACCAAAAAAAGAAAAAAAAAAAAACAAACCTATTGCCATCGAGTCAATTCTGACTCATAGCGACCCTATGGGACAGAGTAGAACTGCCCCACGGTTTCCAAGGAGCACCTGGTGGATTTGAATTGCTGACCTTTTAGTTAGCAGCTGTAGCACTTATAAAGAGAGTAACAAATTGTTGATTAGTAGACTAGAAAAGAATCGTGGAGATCTTTTAGAATTCATTTTCCCCACCCAACCCCACCCTAGCCAGAGATTGTGAAACTTGAACCATTTACTGATTTATCCTTACTTTCTTTCAATATTGATTGTCCTCCATGTGTCAGTCACCTGGCTAAGGTCTAGAAATTCAGTCAGTAAGACAAATATAACCCATTTCTTTTCTACATTGGTTTTAGGTACAGCTGTGTAGATTGGTGGATAAGACAGACAATCAACCAGTAATTGCTAGGGAGATCAGTAGGATAATTTAGGAAATTCAGCTCCCTCTGGGAATGTTAGAAAGGGGTAGTTAACCTGGGAGTGGAGCCCTGGTGATGCAGTGGTTAAAAGTTACAGCTGCTAACCAAAAGGTTGGCAGTTTGAATCTACCAGCTCCTCCTTGGAAACCCTATGGGGCAAGTCTACTGTGTTCTATAGGGTCACTATGAGTCGGAATGGACTTGATGTCAATGGGTAACCTGGGAATAAGGTAAAGTCAAACTAAAACCTTAAAGATGAGTGATGATTAGAAAGATAAAAAGTATGAGAAGAGTGTACCAGGACAAAGGAAACTGTATGTGAAAAAACCTTTGAAAGCTTTGCCTTCCAAGGAATTGCAAAAATCCTGTGTGGATAGAGTGCCCAGAGTGAAAGGGAGAGTACACATGGTAAGTTGAGAGACGCGGGCATTTTAAATTGATCACCAGCTCAGCCTTTTATGATACCAGATAGTGTTTACAACATAACCAGTACTAAGCAGTCACTTTCAAAATTACTTACAAACTTTTGGGGAAGGCAAAATTTCCAAACATAAACCAGCAACACAAATAAAATGATTTAGCAGGAACAACGCAAGTTCTAATGAGAAGTCAACATGTAGATAGAGAAATCAGAGTGGATCATTACTATGGGGGGACAGTTCCAAGGAGAAAATGAGTTCTATAATCCCATAGCAGTTATGATTGTGTTTGGCTGTAAGTAACAGAAAAATGTGACTTTATATGGTTTATTCTTTCTCATATAATAAGAATTCTGGAGAAAGGTGGCTGCTGATATTGGTTCAATATCTCAATGCCATCAAGCTCTCCCTCTTTGCTATGCCTTAACATTTCCCCAGGGTGTTCTGAATGCCACAAGGAGGACATTTCCGCATTTGAGGCATCAGAGGTAATGTTGACTTTTATAGCCTGAAGGAATGCTGTTTCTCATGGATTACCAGTATTAGAATCTCTTTGTGTACATGTAGGAGCCCTGGTGACACAGTGGTTAAAACGCTTGGCTGTTAAACGAAAGGGGGCAGTCTTACTCTGTCTTATAGGGTTGCTATGAGTCAGAACTGGCTCAGCAGCAGTTTGTGTTGTGTTGTACTTGTTAAAAACACAAATTATGGAGCCCTGGTGGCACAGTGGCTAAGAGTTTGGCTACTAACCAGAAGGTCAATAGTTTAAATCCTATGGGGCAGTTTTACTCTGTCCTATAGGGTTGCTATGAGTCGGAATCAACTCAACCGCAATGAGGTTTTTTGTTTGTTTGTTTATAGCAATCTTAAAGTGTCTCTAGATGGCACAAATGATTAAGCGCTTGACTCCTAACTGAAAAGTTTGGCAGTTCAAATCCACTCAGGGATGCCTCAGAAGAAAGGCCTAGAGATCTTCTTCCAAAAGGTCACAGCCTTGAAAACCCTATGGAGCACAGTTCTACCCTGCAATACGTAGAGTCATCATGAGTCAGAATGAACCCAATGGCAATGGTTTGGTTTTGGTTTACACCAACCCTGCTGAATTTAAGGGAATGAAGTCCTAGAATCTACTGGTAGTGGGTGAGGAAAAAAAGGGGCTGTGAAAACACCATTTTTGGGGGTCATCAAAGAGCATTTCAGAGTTGATTTAGTGAGGAAAGTTGTCTAAGGCAATGAGACTCGAAGTGTGGCCTGTGGACAGGCTGCCACACCAGGAACTGTTTGTGACAACTTTATAATGCAATAAGAGTTTATGCCAGAATGTAAATCAATTGCCTCACTAAACACACTATTTAATTCAGCTGACCTGCTGACCTTTTTATTTACTCATTTAATTTTAGTAACATGACTTTCTCAGTGAAGGAAGAGGTATGTTGATATACATTCTGGAGCAAAGTTGATAGATCATTATTGATAGATCCTTTGTTTAGCACTACAGAAAGGTGTAGTAGACATGCAGTCTTTACAAAAGCATAAAAAATATAAAATACTTTAGAAAATGGCTCAAAATAATAAAAAGATATTCCAACATCAAAATTAATGAGTGTTTAACTGTCTATAAAATATAACATGGGTCAACTAGTCAACTGTAACTCAACTCATATGCCTGTATAATGTGGGACACCAGAGGACTTTAATATGCGTACTATGTAAGGTCTTCAAAATCAGAATGTCTGAGGCCTCCAAGGAGCTTATAACGGTTCCATCCACAGTTCTATTGTCCATCAGGGTTACTTGTTACTTTGCTCTGGTTGACTGACTGGGAGAAACTTGTGTTTTAGAATACATCAAATGTCAAAAATTCAACTTTTGTTCTCAGGCCACATACCCATGCTTCTTAGGAAAGCAGACTTTGTGGAAAGTGGGAGAGTTGTTTTGAGTCTGGAACAATTGTGTGACCACAGTGGCTACGAGACCCTTTGGAAAGGTGTTGAGCAGTTACTTTCCATGGGGGTGGAGAACGTTCCATGGGAGAAAGAGAGAAGAATCAGGTGGGGAAGAAGACAAAACCTAAGTCATTATAGAGCGTTGCCCAGGATTTGTTACTTCCATTAACTGGGGATCCATTGGATGCAGATAATTCTAGTAATGACTGATGTGTGTTGACTTTTTTTTTTTTTTTTTTAACCTTCCAGGCATTTTACATGCAATAGCTTCTTTAATCCTTACAACAACCTTGTGACTAGGTTATATCTATTTCATTGATAGAGAAAATGTTCCCCCAAATTAAGAAATTTGCCTTAATTGTCTTAGTAAGTGGCAGACATGGAATTTGACCCTAAATCTCCTTGTTGTAGGGCTCTTGCTCACAGTCAGGGAGTCATACACCCAGAGGAACTGAAGCTAAACAGGTATGTCACTGCCTTTTCCTATTACCTGTCTTCAGATCTAAAGAGCAATTGTGAAATTTACCCACCTGTGCCATAACACAGAAACCCTGGTGGCATAGTGGTTAAGCATTACGGCTTTTAACTAAAGGGTTGGCAGTTCAAACCCACCAGGTGCTCCTTGGAAACTCTACGGAGCAGTTCTACTCTGTCCTATAGGGTCGCTGTGAGCTGGAATTGACTCAAGAGCAATGGTTTTTTTTTTTTTTTTTGGTGCCATAACACTTGTGAATGGTTGTCTTCAGAGTGAGGGAAGCATTTTATTCAGAATGAGTTGTGCTTCTATTAAAGGTTAGAGATTTTGAATTATTGAGTGTCTCATTTACAGATACTGTGTTCCAACAGATTGAAAATTTTGCCCATGTTTACATTTTCACAGACTTGGTAAAGCCAGTTAATTTATTTGACATATTAATTCATTGAAAAAAAGACATGTTAAAGAAAAAAATAATTGTTAAATATCAAATCTATGATTGAATTTGTATCTCTTTCACTGGATATTTTAAGAGGAGGGGGAGGTAATTTTAAATGCCATGAACCCAGAGGTGGCCATCTCCATCCAGGCAAAGAAAGGCATGGAAACGTAATCTGATGTTTATTAGTTATTGTCCCCAGGTAAAGCATTTTACTTTAGAAACTATTGTTACAATTTGACAGGTGTTTCGATCCTTCAAGCTATTAATTCCAAAACATTGATAATTGAAATCCATCTCTAGACTTGCAAACATTTGTATAGAAATATAAGTTTATATCTTAATTACGTGACTTATTTTGGAATTTACATTAGAGCCTGCACATTACATCTGTAAAGATTTCCCCTAACAGGAAGATAAACCAGAAAAAAAAAAAAAAACAAACATTACTGTCAAGTCAATTCTGACTCATAGCGACCCTATAGGACAGAGTAGAACTGCCCCATAGGGTTTAAAGGAGTGATAGGACTTATAAAATCATAAGCTAAAAAATCACCTCTTTTGGATGGTGTTTTGTACCTAACAGGGATTTTCAAAGTTGGGGCATTCCATATTAGTATTATTTTAAAGTCAAAATTCAGAAACCTAAGCAAATGTAACATTTTTTTAAAGTATTTTGTAGTCTTCCACTTATATATTTGCAGCCATTCCCCCAAAGTCATGCAATGATAATGTCCATAATGTTATGGAAGGACATATCTGATACACATATGTAGGACTGTAGTTGGCTGCCATTGAGTCAGCCCCTGACTCATGGTGATCCCATGCACAATAGAATGAAATTCTGCCCAGTTCTATGCCTTCCCCACGATTGGCTGTGGATCAGACCTTCGTGATCCATGTGGTTTTCGGAAGTAGACTGCCAGGCCTTTCTTTCTAGTCTTATTCTGGAAGCTCCACTGAAACCTGTTCAGCATCATGGCTCACACAAGCCGTCACTGCCAGATAGGTGGTGGGTGCGTATGAGGTGCATTGGCCAGGAATTGAACCCGGCCTCTTGCCTGGAAGATAAGAATTTTACCACTGAACCACCAGTGACCTAATATTGGTATAAGTAACTTACTTTTACATATTTTACATATACCAAAAGCTTACTTAACTGAGAGTTAGGTTAGGTGCTTTTTCCATATGTTCCAGACCTCCATCTAGACCATAATGGCCTTGGGGTTGAGCTCAAGCTTTGGGGTCCCATGCAATGTTCCCACTACATTAAAACAGCACAAAGTCTCTATAGGCTAGATCTGTTCTGATGCCTTGTTATAACCTGGGAAGCCTAACAAATGACAATGCATCTTTTTGGTAGTGTTGTATATTAATTTCATAACCCCTTAAATTCTAGGATGAAAAATAAGTAGGAAACTTGAATGAGTACAAAGAACTGTCAGAGAGTATATGGTGAGCTGAGGATTAATATGGAGGAAACGATGAAAACTTGGCTTTCTGAGGGCTAAACAGGGACAGGGGGCTGGGCTTTATACATGCTTAAGGACTAGAAAAGACATACTTAAAAAAGAGAAATCTCATTTTCTTATATAAAGGAAGTGGATCATGCAAGTGGATACAGGGATGACATTGTCAAGGAAACTCCGTGCCTATTTGCAGAGGAAGCCTTCTGAGCAAACTTACAAAGTGCAGAAGGGAAGGACCCAGACTTGCGACCTAGCAACTCCTTCCATGGGGATGTAGACTATTACTGATTGTGGACATTTTCTAACTGATATTTCCAGGGGAATGCCCAATTTTATGGGCCACTTTTCTTTCAGATAAGGACTCTTAGCACATCAGATATAGCTGAGCCAGAAGATATAAATTTTGGCACTGCCAAAGTTATTGCCTACTTAGAAAGCACAATAATATCTTGTATTACTAGATTTCCTTAGCTGACAAACTTAAATATATTCTATTTAGAAAAAATGTTTTTCGAACATGCCATGATGAAAGACCACAAACATTCAAGGCAACTTTGATTCATGCTGTCTTTTGCCATTGTACTTAAGAAGTATCTTTCTACCTCAACAGTTTTATGTCCCTGTGCTAGGGAAGCGAGTTTCATAAAAAATGTAACTACAAAGCATAAACAGGAAAATCCTACTCTGACTTTGAAATTCTCTTTTAGTGAAAGGAATTCTTTACATTGCTGAAAAGGCAATACTTGATCTACTTTCAGGGCAAAAAGGTATCCGGAAGCCCAAAGATTTAGGAAACTGAGACAGCATACCATTTCTTCTAACATTTATTCAAAAATGCACCTACCTACGTTTGTGGTTGGGTTTACATCTGATCTCAAGGACAATGCCACTAATGACACTGATTTTCTAAGAAACCAACCGGCCATTGCTTCGGGAAAATCAAGACTTACGGGTCAGATTCCCAGACACCTTACGTTAGGCTCCTACAGAGTCACATGGGCTTGGTCCTGTCACCTGTGTTGGCCTGTGAATTGTTAGAAAAAGAGAGGAATTCACTGATATCAAAAATATACAACAGAGAGTGCTTGCAGAAAATGAACTCTACCTTGTGGTGATTTATGTAACATGCATGGTAGTAAGTCATTTCTTCCTGGTACATTTCAGTTGTAGGACATGTCTTAAGGCCACTATTAGGTCTTTTAAAATATCAGACAGAAAATATAGCCATGCAAGTATTGCGGGTGGCAGTAACCAAAAAAAATCAAAACGGTTGCCATCGAGTCGATTCCGCTTATAGCAGCCTTATAGGACAGAGTAGAACTGCCCATAGGGTTTCCAAAGAGCAACTGGTGGATTCGAACTGCTGACCTTTTGGTTAGCAGCAGAGCGCTTAACCACAGTGCCACTAGGGCTTCCTCCTGGGCGGCATTAGTTGGGTCTAATTATGCCAGGCTGGAAGGGCAGCAAAGCCGAATAGGCCAGAGTGCTTAGGGAAGTTGGGCTTGTAAAGTTTCTGGGAACATAACCACCAATATACTTGAGAAAACTATAGGTTGGGTTTCTAATGAAAAATGTTTTAGATCTTTTTTCCCAAAGGAATAGCTTGGGTAGGGTCTAAGGTATCATTTGCAGGGACAGTAATGCATTCAGGTTTGTAGGGGAGGGTGGGAGTCCCTGAATGTTGCCAAGAGTCAACATCCTCAGCTGCTAACCAAAAGGTTGGAGGTTCCAGTCCACACAGAGGTGCCTCAGAAGAAAGACCTAGCAATCTACTTCTGAAAGATCAACCACTGAGAACACTACCCAGCCCAGTTCTACTCTGATACACACGTGGGGTCGCCATGAATCAGAGTGGACTTCAATGGCAACTGGACTTGTTAGGGAAGGGTGGTTGGGAGACCCTTCTCTCAGCAGGTGGGCAGTCCTGGCAGGCACTGGCAGAGGTGAGGACTGCTAACACCAAGGTTCTCTGTCAGGTCCTCCACAGGGACAATTCGGGGTGGAACCACTAATACTAGCAGAAGCCCATACTGCTCGAGTCCTCATGGTGGGTGAGGCTCCATGCAAGGCCTGTGATGAGCACCCCACTTAATCCACATAAGAACAACGACACATGGATATCAGTCTAACCCCATTTTATGCTTAAGGAAGCTTAGGCTCAGACAAGTTAAGATACTGGCAGAGCCTAAACCAGGGTCTGAAATACCAAAGTCTGTGTTCTTAACTGGTACCCTCTCCCTCTCAGTCCACGGGCCCTGTAAGAGCCATCATCACCACAGAAGGGTTAAACGTGTAGGTACTATAAGGGCTTACAGGCATGCAGAAGGCAGATAATTTAATTCTTTAAATGTTATCTATTGATTTCCAATGACTTGACTACTATTTTATTGGGTGTCTCTATGGCAACCACCACTTGTCTGTCAGCTTGCCCTACTGTGGTGGCTTGCATGTTGCTATGATGTTGGAAACTATGGCATCAGTATTTCAAATATCAGCAGGGACACCTATGGTCGACAGGTTTCAGTGGAGCTTCCAGACTAAGATGGAATAGGAAGAAAGGTCTGGAGATCTATTTCTGAAAATTAGCCACTGAAAGTCTTATGGATCACAGCAGAACATTGTCCTACTTGCTTGCTTTGGACATCTCATCAGGAGGGATCAATCACTGGAGGAGGACATGGATTTTGGTGAAGCAGAAAGCCAGTGAGGGTAAGGGAGGTCCTTGGTGAGGTGGACTGGCACAGTAGCTGCAAGAATGGACTTGAACATGTCGGTGATCTTGAGGATGACACAGGACTGGGAAACATTTCATTGTGTTGTACATATGGTCACCTTGAGTCAGAGGTGACTTGAAGGCCGCTATCTATCATCTATCTATCCATCCATGCATCCATCCATCCATCTATCTACCTACCCACCTACCCATCATCCATCCATCCATCATCCGTCCATCCATTTATCTATCTATCATCTATAAGCAAAGACTGCTCCTAGAACCTGAGAAAATAAAAGTAAGCAAGACAGTTCCTACTTATACAAGTTAGGGAAAGAAAACCTTGAATAAAAAGTTTAAAGTACCTTCTCTGAGACTCTAGACAATTTAGTTGTCTTTATTGACCTCTAATGCTTACGTCTTAAGTGGGTATAAATATAGATTTATAGGATTTGTTTTAAAGATTAACTTACTTCACATATTTAAAGTCTAGTATTTAAAATACTGGCATGCAGAAGTATGTTTCATTTTGTTTTTAATGGCAAACACTTGGCATCTTTCAAACCACCTAAACAAGACATTGTGGTCCTAAGTAACTGTGAAAGAATGACCAGACCCTGAGCTTAAGGGTGATAAAAAAAATTGGGGAACATATAATGGCGATGATTATAACATGCTGAACATGAGTAATGTCACTGAACTGTACATGTAAAGACTGTTAAAATGCAAATGTTTTGTTACATATATATTTACCTCAATAACAAAAATAGTACATAAAAAAAAAAAAAACAAGAAAAGAAATACACCCCTGGTAGAGATATAAAATGAGAGTTTATTAAACACTTGTAGTGTGCTGTAGAATTGTAATCTTATGTTTATTTATTTATAAATATTTATTTTATTTACAGGTTTTTTCCACCCCAACCCTGTCCTGCCTGTGTAACAACGGCCATTTATACAGTTTTAAAAAGACCAATACAAATACAGCTGGTAATGGCCTGAGAGATTGTATTACCTCCAAGAAGATAAAGGTAGGAGATAGAAATGAGGTTCTCAAAACGAGGCCATTTGTTCAGCTCGGTCTCAGAAACCCTTCTCTCACAGTATGGAGCAGAGGGAAAGCTTTTAGTATTTTTCTAGGTGGGCCATGATACCTATGGAGTATA
The DNA here is from genome assembly GCF_024166365.1 of Elephas maximus indicus. Lineage (NCBI taxonomy): Eukaryota > Metazoa > Chordata > Mammalia > Proboscidea > Elephantidae > Elephas > Elephas maximus. The sequence continues at coordinate 111,612,486 of NC_064826.1, read as the reverse complement.
GCACTTCTAAAAAAGATTTTTGTACTTTTTGATTATCTCAGACTTATGGAGCCAATATCAATTAGGGTAGATGATTTACCCAGCCCACCTGGGACTCTCCTGGTTTTAGAACTGAATGCTCTGCATCCTGGGAAACCTGCCGTCCCTGGCAAACTCCCTTGTGTTTGAAGTTCTCAGGTCGTGGAAAGAGATGCGAGGTTGGGTAGGAGGTGGTACTGAGTGGAGAGAAGGAAAATATCGGTCTTCTAAAATAATTAACTTGGGAATCTGGTGAAACGGAAAGAGGCTTCACGCAGTTGAATAATACGTCAAAGCTTCTGCTTCATGATGATGTTGTCTTGCTTGGAATGACCTGGGGGTCGATGTGAAATATATTCCTGCTTGCCTGAATGGTTTTAATACTAAACCTCTACACTATAAATATGTGTTAACATTCCTACTGGTTGTTTCTAGTCTAAAAACATCTGGGTGACCACTTGATTTCTTAGGAATGACTCTCCACACTGACAGTCTCAAATAGGAGCGAATGGTTGTACGTTCTGGTTTTGTCCCAAAGATGAGCTTGCAAAGGAATTACGGGAACGATGTGCAAGGCGTCTCCTTTGTGTGGGCACTGGCCAGCTGTTCGCATGTGCTTCCTCTAAGTCCACGAAAACCTAGGCACAAGAGAGGAAACGAAGGCACAGAGAAGCTATGTCTTGCCTGCACTGTGTAGCCCGATGTCCTGCACTGCTTCCATTGGGAGTTAAATTGTGTTAAGTTTATCAGAACCTCACAGAAAGGGGTGTCACTATCCTGCCATAAGCTTAAACTAGTGCTTCTCAAACATTAACATGCACATGAATTGACTGGGTGTCTTGTTGAAATGTAGATTGTGATAGGGTGGTTCTGAAGTGGGACCTGGGATCCTGTATTTCTAACAACCTCTGAGACAATGCTCATGTGTTGGTTCCGGGACTCACTCTGAGTAGCAAGGCACCTCTATGCTCTGAAGAACACTGATAGGATGAGCAGGAAGATTTCCAAATGATGTTCAGATTGAAGAGCATGGGTAATGACGGAACCAAACCCATTATAGCAATCGTGATGCCTGCTTGAAGTCAGTGCTAATGGGACTCTGTGTAGCCATCACAGCTCCATCAGCACTCAGGCAGTGGGGATAGGAGCACAGGCTGGGTCTGCATTCAGCCAAAACAGGTACACAGCTGCAGGCATACATGCTAATGATCATTAATAAGCCCGTTTCGTGACCTGATTTCTCTGTCCATCTCACGTAATGTCATTAGCCAGACAGATTGCGTTGGGCTGCTTACTCTAATTAGCACGATGAGCTGAGCCTGATGAGCTGCAAACAGAAACTGAGAAATAGAAAGGACTTTGCATTGACAGGGCCTGGCCCCCTCGTTTTTAGGTAAGGAAACTGGGTCCCAGAGAGGCACTGCTTTCCCCAGGCTGTGAAGCCAGGATTCACCCTGCTGCTCTGATACCCATGTGGTACTTTCCCTTTCAAACTGTCACTACACTAGGGGAAAGAGGCAAGGCATCTTAGGATAAGAAAATCCCTCCTTTAATCATCAGCTAATGGATCAAACTTAGGGAAAAGGAAGCAGAAACATTAATAAAAGTGACAACATAGGGCCGTGAGCAGGACTGAGTGGATACAGAGTTAACACTGGTGTTGCCTACTCATTGTGATCGGAGGATGTTGGAAAGGGAGCTTGTCGGTAATTCCCCACCTCCATTTCTCCATAACTCCCCCTTATGATGCCATTTGCAGTTTCTCCACTGAGAATGCATTCATTTAGTTAAAGTAAGAATGGTGTTGTGCTGTGTGCCTTCGGGCCCATTCTGACTCAAAGGGACCCTATAGGACAGAGTAGAGCTGCCCTATAGGGTTTCTCTGTAATCTTTATGGGAGCAGATCATCAGGTCTTTTCTCTCTTAAAGTGGCTTATGAGTTCGAACCCAGGCCTCTCGGTCAGCAGCTCTGAGCTTAACCTAACAGAAGTTTAGGGTGGAAAAAGGAGGCATCAACAGTTATTAACTACTCAGCGTAGCACACCCGACAAAATCCTTTCCTACATCAGGATGCTGCCTTGGGGATCTGCCTTGACCGAGCGTCTCCAGAGTGAAGAGTACAGGTTGAATAAACAGCTCAAGGTCACCTAGTGTCTAGGTAGTAGAGGCAGGGTTTAAACTCAAAAACTGTATTTTTCTATCATAAGATATGGTTTCTCCTGAGATAAAATTTGGAGGGGAGATTGAGAGGCCTGTCTAGAATACAGGGCAGAGTCCCCAGGCAGATGTTGGGAGCAGGAGAGGGTCCCCAGTTCTGGAAGGGCCACCATGCAGTGAGCAGAGGTTCAAGATAAGACAAACTGCACTGGGTGATGATGGTGCTGCCTAGCGGCCTGCTGTATACCTTGGCTTTCATTACCGTCTTCTCAGCTTGATTTCAAGACATTTGCCAATTGATTTAATCCCTGTTTACCAAACGGAAGATTCACTGAGGCCATACGATTCGAATGACAGAACACAGATTTTGATATCAGCCAATATAGAACGAAATCTAAATCCCTTTTATTGCTCTCTGGTTGTGCAACCCAGGACAAAATGTATGCTTCTTGAAGATTTTTTTTTTTTTTTTTCCACTTGTTAACAAGGGCCTCCAATATTTACTTTGCAAGCTTTTGGAGAAGATGAAAGAATGTCATTTCTGTACTGTACAAACAGTGCAGCTCAGGTAGCAGCTGTGCGATGACCACTGAGAGCTCCGGTGCAGTTTAGGAAGAAGGCTTCATTACGAAGGGTGAAAATGCAGTTTTATTACTTCGAGGTGCAATTATTGTTCTGGAAGAGATTTGCCATGTAATCTTAAGACTTCCTCTGCTGACTTGTTGGAACTAACTGGATGACATTAACATTTCAATGGTAGCAAAGTTTGTAAGATACTTGGTACAGTTTGTTGCCTATTTTATTTATGCTACTGTTTCTTTAGCATTCTTTCTTCAAAACAAGTTGCTGTCAAGCCAATTCGGACTCTCAGTGACCCCAGGTGTATCAGGGTAGAACTGTGTTCATAGGGATTCAATGGTAGATTTTTTTCAGAAGTTGATTGCCAGGCCTTTCTTTCGAGGCACCATTTGGTGGACTTGAACAATCTTTTGGTTAGTAGCTGACCCCATTAACCTGTTGCACCAGAATATAACATTAAAAAGAAAAACAAAACAAACAAAAAAACAAACCTGTTGCCGTTCAGTTGATTTCAACTCGTAACAACCCTATAGCACAGAGTAGAACTGCCTCATAGGGTTTCCAGGGAGAGGCTGGTGGATTCAAAGTGATGATCTTTTGGTTAGCAGCTGAGCTCTTAACCACTGAGGCACCACGGCTCCAATATAGCACTAAAACTGTGGTTTACAACCTGGGGTAATTTTGCACTTCCCTGTCTTCCAGGGGACATTTGCTAATGTCTAGAAATATTTTTAGCTCTCAGAGTGGAGTGGTGCTACTGGCATCTAGTGGATAGAGGCCAGGGACACTGCTAAGTATCCCACAATGCCCAGGACAGCCCCACCACAAAGAATTCTCTGGTCCAAAATGTCAATAGGGCCACAATAGAGAAACCCTGCATTAAAGTAAATCAGCCAGATACTATGTGAATTATCTAAATTTCCTTCGATTGGTAGAGTATACATTAGTGAGCCTTCGGGATTTCCCCCTCATGGAACGTATCTTTTGAATATGAACAACAGCACAAGCCATCATTCTTTTCAGTTTGAGCTACAGGTGACACTATAGTTCCAGGCGCATGAAATTCCATACCCTGCAGAGGTGAGTGAAATCATCAACACGTGCCTGTATTTTAGACAGAAGAGAGCTGAAAACAGCTACCCACTGAAGAATGTAGATTTTTTTACATGCAGTTGTGTTTCAGGCAAACTGAACTAGAACCTTGACATTTTCAGATCTTCAAGAACAAATTTGCAAATATTCTTTAGTTTGTTGTAATGATTGGATGAGGACATATATCAAATAAGAAAAGCAAAACCATGTTGAGATGGGAACACTGGGCTATTAACTAGATTTGCTCACTGTTTGCTAGACACTGAGATTAAATTTGAGTTTTAACAGTGTTTCACACTGCAAATACCATGGGCACTTAGGGTGACTTCCAAGCAAAGAGAATCTATAACACCAGGAGCTACTCTATTGGAACAACTGTTGTCCTAGTTGCCTAGGCTGCCATTACAGACATATCACAAGTGGGTGCCTTTAAAGAACAGAAATTTACTTCCTCACAATTCTGGGTCATGGCCCTGTCAGTTCCTTCTTTAAACTCCTCTCCTAGTTTCTAGTGCCTGCCAGCAATCCTTGGTATTCCTTGGTATTCACTGGCATTCCTTGACAATTTTTGGCATCTGTCTTCCCCTGTGTCTTCTGTGTCCATTCTAGTCTTTTTATAACTCAGAAGTGATGAGGTTTAGGATCCGTCTATACTGGCATAACTTCGGTAACATAACAGAAGAAAAACCCTGTTTCCAGACAGAATCACATCCATAGGTACAGGCCAGGAATTCCATACATATTTTTGGAGGACACAATTCAATCTACAACAACCATTTTACCAAAAAAAATAAATAAATAAAATAAGTTGCAGAATTTCATGAGAAAATAATTTCACTAAAATAGTCAATCAAAAGCATTTTTCAGGCACATGGTATTAAAAAATACTGTACCGATTTAGATGGGTCATATAAAATTATACAAGCTATTATAAATGATTATCAATCTCACAGATTTTACAGTCTAACCATGAAAACACCCAACTTCATGATTCCCTCCTTTGTAAATTCCACAAACGTTTTTGACTTTCCTTTAATGTGATGGCTCTGTGGATAAAGTATCAAACTTGATATTCATTGTCCCTTGCCTCTTGGCATTTGCATTCCAGAGGAGCTGACAGACATTGGCCATGCAGTTACAGGTGTGAGGATTGGGATGTAGTTAGCAGGGCATGATGCAAACACCCATAAAAGCAAAATAAGAAACGTAACAAGCAATACATGGTTCTTCCAAATGAAAGCCACAGAATCCAGTGAGTCGAGATGAACAGGAGTATCTTTGTGGGCCAGTGATGATCAGGGAGTGAGCAAGGAAATGAGTCTTCAGTGGCGCTCGAAGGTGGACTGGGAGTAACCACGCATGATCAGGAAAGAACGGTGATTTCGATCTGAATTCAACTGCATATTTCGTACAGGAGAGGCTAGGCTGATTGGAAGAAAAAAAGAAAATCCTACGAAGCAAACCTGAAGCATGCTGCCATGAAATTTAACTGGTGTCCCCCCCGCACCCCCCGACACACACACATTGCTTTGAATGGTTGGGTAACGCTGTTGTTCTTCTTGGCAAGAGCTGGAGAAAGCTGATGTATGAATTGCAGCAGTGTTTTCTGTAGCAGGAAACACAGCTTCGCTGGAGAGCTACAGCCTTTGATCTTTGTGTCGTCTTAATTCTTGAACGTGGTGCTGATACCAGGATGCTATCTTTTCTCTGGGGATATTAGCAGTTCCATTCAGAAAGTTAGGCAATAAGCGAAATGTATTTTCTAAATTTTGGATTATATCTTCTTTTCCCCAAGATCCAATCAGAATTTCAAAATAGCTTCTTTGTTCGAGGACCAGCTGAAAGCAGCAGTTTGCCAGGACTGGAATTTTCCTTCACAGCAGCCAGCAGCAAGCATGTGCCACATAGCCTTTTGTAAATGCAAAGATATCTTTAAAATAGAACGAGAGCGTTTTCTAGGCAGTGTTAGAGGAGAGAATGGAGCTAAAAGTGACCTGACCATCTTGTGACTAATCCATTCCTCTTTTCATGTTCCGTGATTGGCATTTGCCACCGTTTACGTTCTCAAGATAATAGTGATCCAGGTGAAAAATTAAGAATAAATCGCATCTAAAGCTCCCTCTCTGAGAATTCCTAACAATAACTTTTAAAGCATCTCCCTCCCCTGCCACTCCCTGCCCCAGGGGCTGAGAGGTAAGAAGAGAGACAGAAAACAGAACCTCAGGTTTCTCGCTGCTGCCTGCCTGCAGACGATGGCACCAAGTGAACTCAGATCCAGAATCAGTTGATTCGTTCTTCATTCAGATCCGTATCGAGAACACAGTTAATGACCTGCTAAATCTGAACTTGCTCAATTACTTTCCCTGGACCATTGCTAAAAACTCAAGTAACTTTAATTAGTTTTTATTGAAATGCATAAATAATATAAGCATGAACTTTCTTGGATTTAAATTTTGGTTATTGGAAATAGTAAGGCATTCCAGTACTTTCATTATCTCCTGAGAGTGTCTGTTGAATCACTGTGGGAAGGCTTTTGAAAGATACTCTATAAAAGTTCCATGGTCTGTTATACGAGGTACCACTAAAAGCCATGCTATCCTTGTAATTGTAAGCTGAACAGTTCTAATCTGCTTTGATGTTGGCCTCATGATGGGAAAAGAACATCTAGATTTCTATTCTCTAGTCTTCTTTGACCTTGAACAACAAACACCCTATTCGTTGTCTCCAAAAATCATGATTCATGAAAATTGGACCCCCCATATTTTGCAGAACTGGCTGAATGTAGCAAGCTGTCAAGGTGTCGACAAAATTGTCTCGAGTCTGACAGTAGCACAGAATACTGACACCTGAGATTCTGAGCTTCTACCTGATGGGCACCCTGCACTCACACTGCCTGCTAGTTGCAACTATTCTACCTGGGTCAATTTTTGCTCTAGCAGGTTGTTCAGCTGGCCACGACTTCACTCTCCGAACCAGTGTTTACCTTTCTAATTCCAAATCTGAGTGGGTTCCTGAATGTGCAGCCTTTCTGGCATTCAAAGCTGATGAATAACCTTTATTCAAAGGCATGTTAGTTCTCTGAACTGACCGTCTACCCACCATAACCTGTTTTGCTATTCTTTTTTCACTACAACACTCAAGAAAATTCTGGAGGGCAGGTCCAACAATATCCCCTTCTATACGATTCCTTTTCAAATAGCTTGTACATTTATCTTGAGAATAAATCTATCATTAACTTGCAAGAATAATGTCAAGGAAAAACTGTAGTTAGGAAATAAAGCTGCGTTTTGCAGTCTAGACAGTCCAGAAACTTGGTCTATGTTGGAAGGTGGGTAGTGGGCTGAATTGCTTTGATAAGCGAGTCTGTGAGTCTTCAGATCTGTGTCCCTCTTTCAAGGCTGCACACACATTCCTTCTCTGAAGATGGAGCCAAAGATATTTCACAAAGACAGCACAGCTTATGAGAAAAGAAGGAGAGATAAGCTTCTATCTTTTCTCAAAAAGAACTGATAAGCCATGTTTTCCTTGCTTGCAATTTTGAAGTTGGGCGTGTGCAGATCATTAGTTATCCACAGCTGTCATTCAAGCCAATTAACTGAAGGAATTAAATTACATTTTCAGGATAAAAATACATTCATTTTCTCCCTTATTCCTTTTACACCAGCATGATACTGAGCCACATCCAACTACAAATATGCATGACTTTGTTGAAAATCTTATGTCTTGATTGTACCTCCATGTTCTTCACGTCCTGAAAGTTACTACCTAGTATTTTCTTGTAATGGAACACATGCAATTTCTTCTTGCTGAAGGTTTCTCTCTCCCTCTCATTCTGCCCTTTCTTGTATTTTTTTTTCTCAGATTCTGTATCTCCTGACGTAAGGAATATTACTGGTTTTGGTCATCATCTCAGATTATTATTATTTTTTTTTATAGCAGAGAACAAATAAAATATTTTGATTTTTTGATTAAATTACTTAAAATAATGGACATCGATAGGGTTGCTATCAGTCGGAATTGACTCAATGGTAACGGGTTTGATTTTTTGGTTTCTATGGTATGACCCTCCCTTACCTGGTCCCTCTCTCAGAGGGAAAGGAATTTACAGCCCACTTGATTTTGCTATAGTTTTCTCGTCCTTCTCTAGCTTTTTGTTTCAAATTGATCAAACTTCTGGTGTGTTGCAGTATATATTCAGTGCCTTCACTATCAGTGCAATATTAGAACTGTTCAGGTCATTGCATAGACTCAAATCAATAGAACTTTTGTCTGTGAAAGAATTAAATCACAGTGCAGTACAATCAGATTTTCCCATTTTCAGCTTCTTTTAAGATAGATAGCATCTATTAGGACTCTTCCTAGAGTCAAAGGACTGACTAATGCTGGATACGGGGTAAGCATGGAGTTGTAAGAATTCTAATCACTGACCCTATATGTACACATACTATATAATGCACCACTTGGAATATGTACTACACACACATACGCTGCTTATCTCCATGAAAGAAAAAAAAAAAAAAAAACAGAAAGCAAATTAATACCTTCATTGTCAGAAATTGTGGCTGGATAGTCAGAATAATGAACACACCTATCTATGCCTCTGCTTTGGACGTCTGGGCCCTTAGTTAGCTGTTGAGCCTGAAGTTGAAATGTTGGAACACAGCAGATTATCAACAATTAAAAAAAAAAACAAAACCATTGCCCTTGAGCTGATTCTGACTTCATAGCGACACTATAGGGTGGAGTAGAACTGTCCCCATAGGCTTTTCAAGGAGTGGCTGGTGGATTCAAACTGCCGACCTTTTGGTTAGCAGCCATCAGGGATCCAATAAGCTGGAGCAAACAACAGTAGTCTTGAAACCAACTCTGAGGTGGTATGGAGCTACTGCTATGGTCCCTGCAGCAGATAAGGCCAATTTTTAAGGAGGGAAAAGACATGATTTCCCTCTGTGTTCTAACAGCAGTGTGGAGGGCAGTATGGACTCCGTATGAATGCTAATACTAACAGCTTCCACCTATCTGGGCCTTGCTATGGTCAAGACCCTGTAGAACCCTTGGTCCTGATAGCTTGCTGCCCTATTTTGATTTTTGCATATGTCAGTGTACACTGGCCTAAAGTCATATGGTTGGGATATTTACCAAAATAATTTGTCCACAAAACTCTTTATTTGTAGAATATCTCATAAGACTGTTCTTCATTTATTCATTGCCAGTCAATCATCCATTTACTTAATGACTCATGCCAGAGCTATTTATTGAGCACCAACTATGTGACAGACACTCATCAAAATACTGGGGACACCAGGGAACAGGCTTTGCTACACAGAATGAAAGCACATCAAAAACTGGGAAGAAACACAGTGGCCATGAGGGACCTTTGAGAGAACAGGTGAAATAGAAACATTTTTGGGAAGGAAGGAAATAACTAAAACATCTTAAAGGGATGTAGACTGAAGCTATGAGAAAGAGAAGCTGTTGGGGCAAAACCACAGGTTCTGTGAAAGTGAAGGTTCAGGGGAAGTGCTGGAGTTTGAAGGAAACAGAGACACACTTACCGTGAGTACTTACCAAGTTAATGAGAAGACGAACGACATTTTGAGGTGGAGAAGAGAGTAGATGAAGATGATCATGCATTTTTTTTCATAAAGGAAAAGTGCAGGACTCTCGAAATGAGGTGCTCCCACTGAGAATTGTGCGGGTTCCTTGTTAAATGGGAATCACTCCCCTTACCAAGAACACGGAGTCCCTGGATGGTGAAAATGGTTAACGTGCTCAACTGCTAACCCAAATGTTGGAAGTTCAAGTCCACCCAGAGATGCCTTGGAAGAAAGAGTCGGTTTTTGAAAAATCAGGCATTGAAAACCACGTGGGGAGCACAGGTTTACTCTGACACACATGGGGGTCCACTACATGGCAACTGTTTTTTTTTTTTAACTAAGAATACAGGGCTCCCATTACTGGGTAATGAGATAGCCATCAGGCTAAACTCAGTCAGATGAAGACAGTTCAAGGATACTTTTTTTTTTGTAACTATCAATATGTATGAATAATATTTTAAGAAAAACATTGTGCTTTAGGAACTACTTAATAATTGTTTTTTTCCCCATTTTTTTCTCTCAAAATTCATCTGACATATCTTGTAACCATAGTTGAAATAGTCACATTTAAGACTAGAAATGATTATGCCATCTATTTAGTCAACCTTCCAATGAGCCCTCCTTTAGGGACTTGCCTGTATCTAGAGACTAAGATGAGTGAGCAGTTTCCGCTAAAATGTGGAAGAACATACAAAAACACAGCAATCCGCTTATAAGTGGTCTAGTTACAGCTAAAGGGAATTGTGATAGAAGTGTAACGAGCATCTTTCAGAAGAAGTACTAAGAAAGACATGTGAATAATAACCTTACAATAAAAACACCAACCGATGTTTTATTGAGCAGCTATTATTTGCAAGACTCAGTGCTCTTTATGTAGAGGTTAAAAAAGTATGAGATTTATTCTCAGGAGTGAAAGAGTCCCCCAGGAAAGTGGGGACCAAGAAATGGCCATTCAATTTGGGGGAAAAAAAAAAAAGATGACAGAGACTTCAAAAATGTTTCAGTAGAGTGGTGGAAAATTAGTTGCATGACACAAGGATACTGAGGAGAGTTAGAAAATGCTAGGGAATTAATGTGAAACAGCAAGGTTATCAAGCAGCTTTGAAAGTGCTTCTGAATTTGACTAGTATGAATTTGTAGAGATTAAGTTCTCTGTTGTGTGTGTGAGTGTGCTTGTGTGTGTGTTTATCCAGAACAGAGAGATTTGAGGGGGTGGTTGATGCATAGTTTGTGTTTGGAGAGATGAAGGTCCCAAGGACTATGGTGAAGGTATCTTTGAAGTAGCTGGCCAAGAGAATCAGGGCGGTGAGTGTTTCTGCTGGAATTAAAAGTTGTATGTTCATATGGAGACAGCGTTCTCTTTGCGGTTAGGTAGGTCTGAGTTCAAGTTCCAGCTTTTCAATATACAAGCTGCTGTATAACAGTGGGCAGTTTGCCTGACTTCTCTGACTCCCAGCTTTCTCATGGTATGGTGCAGATAACGATACCTAGGAGATAATGAAAGTGAAATACCCTCCACATGGTGAGAACTCAGTGTATCCTGGGTTTCCCTGTCTAATATGGTAACTCCGAACCACATGTGGCTAGTATCACATATAGAATAATGACATTTTGAAAATACTGGACTAAATAAAATATTCTACTATGTTATTCTACCTGTACCCCTTTATTTTTTAATGTGGCTACTAAAAACTAAACATACCTGTAGCTCTCATTTTTGTTGAACAGAGCTGTCTTAGATAATCTCATTATTGGAAGGTGCCGATGACCTGGGTGAATTGTTAAAACAAGAGAATAAGCTAAGAGAATGTTCTGGAGTAAGGAGATGTGTGAAGGGAGTGGGAGAGAATGAAGAGACCAAGAAGAGGAGAGGAGGTAGACAACTGAAGCAATGATTGGAAAAATGCTACAAAATAATTTCATTGACTTCAACTTCCTCAAGGGCTGGGGGAGCAGTTTGTTTTTCTTCCTTGCTGAATCACAGTGAGCCAAGAGAGGCTGCTTAGGTAGTGGCCTTGTAATGTCTTAGGGATACGGAATGTGTTTGTGGAGAGTCCTGAATTGGCTGGATCTGGAGTCCCTGGGTGGTGCAAATGATTAATGTGCTCGGCTACTAACCCAAAAGTTGACAGTTTGAGTCCACTTAGAGGGGCCTTAGAAGAAAGGCATGGCAATCTGCTTTTGAAAAATCAGCCATTGAAAACCCCGTGGAGCACAGTTCCATTCCGTCACGCTGGGAATCGCTATGAGTTGGAGTGGACTTGATGCAAAAGTTTTAACTGGTTTCTTTTGGGAACGGGCAAGTCAGCAGTAGGTAAGATCCAGGGGTTGCTGGGTAGGCGGTGCTGGGGGAGAGGTGGCACATGGCATACCAAGCCTCACACAGATGTCCCCGGGGCTGCAATGGCGCATGAATATGGAGGAGCCCTCACCTCCCCACGCTGCAGCCCAGGCTCTTAATAGACCAGTTTGCTCGGTGCCTTGTGCAGCCTTTTATCAGTATGTGGGAAGAGGTTGGCTGCAGTTTTCCTTTTAAAGTGCATAGTGAAACATCATTTTTAGGAGCTCTAAAGAACGGCGGAAGAATTCGATTACAGAAAAACATAGTGAAAATACCTAATTAGAGTTAAATTTAAAAAGCTCGACTGAAAGGCCAGAGGGTGAGTGCAATTGAGAGAAGAGAGGAAAAAGATGCACTTTAGACCTAATGTGGTTTGGTTTATAAGCTCAATTTGAATGTTTACGTCTGCAATTTTCAGTATTTTATTGCAATTTTCTTCCTCTCCCGGCTTGAGGTCGGTATCATTCTCTTAGGTACAGATGGCCAGCTCTGGCTTATTTTGCGTTCATTGTTGGCCATGTGGAAATGGACTCAAACACCTCTACTGAAACCCTCTGCAGCCCCCAGTCCTCCTCTTTTATCGCAGCTGGATTTACCCTGCAAATTACACCTTTAATTACACCTTCCTCCTTATCTAGGTGGGAGCTTTGGTACAGAAAACTTTACATATGCATTTTTGTACTTGTATTTTGCTCATAAGCTTGTGTCTGTGTCAACACCCTGCAATCTAAAAGCAGTGCCACAAATAGCAGTGCGGGATAAATTTAAATACATCTCCCAAAAGTAATCAAAGTTCACAGTGAAATAACAAGCGTTGGACACCCAGAGAAAAGGCAGAGGAAGCTGGAGGAAGAGGGTTATACTAGTTATGTCAAGAGGAATTGAACTGTATTTGCCTATTAAAAGTGGTTGGCTCCAATTTACTTGCTCTTCCCAGTTCCACTGAGTTTTTCTAGGACCATCTGGGAAAAGCATTGCAGTGTGCCTCAGGAATGACTTCACCTCTCCAGGTAAAAAAAAAAATATAGAAGACATTAAAATGGTGACTTAGGAACAGAGCTTCAGCTCTCTCGTAGATGATAATCTAACTGTCCCACGAACAGTGTTTAGGTTTATTTCCTAAGACTGCTGTCAGCTGTGCCACAACAGTCACACATGGGGAACAAGAGTGTGGGCTTTGGAATCAGAGAATACTAAGCGTATATTTGCTGTTGTCACTGACTTGCTGTGCAATCCTAAGCAGCTTCCTTAACCTGTCTACATACAATGTCCTCATATAAGATGGAGATAATTGTACCCACACTCCAGAAGTGTTTTGAGCATGAAATAAAAATGTCTTAAATAGCTGGTTAAGTTTCAGGAAGCCTCACTCCCAAGTCACTGTTGTTAACTACGATGACTTAATGTCTGTCAATGATACCAGTCAAAGGACTCATTGGCTCCAACCATTTTTTTTTTTTTCATTGTAGCATCACTTCATTCAAGATTCAAAGTGTTAGAGTGACATGGGAACCTGGAGTCCTGGGAGAGTGGACCCCTAAACTGGGCCTAGGAGTCTATCCCCTACTTTCTGGCCTACAGTTGCTATGAATAGGAATCAACTCAACGGCAACAGGTTGCCTTTGTAATGTCTTTGTAAAGCACAATGCTCAGTGCTTGGTAGAGTGTGGGCAGCGAGGGAACCCTGATTTTTCTTCTTTAACTCTTTTACTTTATCATCCTAGACATTCTAGATAGAGCGATATGGAGTTAGGAATTAGTGAGCACCATTTACTACCACCTTTTTATGTGAAAATCAAATTTCTTCAGTGAGAAGTGGATCTGTAACCTGAAACTCATTAGCATGTTATTCTAAGCAAGTGAGGTAATAGCTCAAATAGTCATATGTGTATCAGATTTGGTGTAAACCTCAAGAAAACCAAAAAACTGTTGCCGTTGAGTTGATTCCTATTCGTAGCAACTGTAGGCCAGAAAGTAGGGGATAGACTCCTAGGCCCAGTTTAGGGGTCCACTAGCCCAGGACTCCAGGTTCCCATGTCACTCTAACACTTTGAATCTTGAATGAAGTGATGCTACAATGAAAAAAAAAAAATGGTTGGAGCCAATGAGTCCTTTGACTGGTATCATTGACAGACATTAAGTCATCGTAGTTAACAACAGTGACTTGGGAGTGAGGCTTCCTGAAACTTAACCAGCTATTTAATTTTTGATGAGGCACTTACTTTCATTATGTCTCAGTTTTCTCATCTCAGAATGGGATAGTAATAGCTACCTCATAGAGTAATTGTGAGAATTAAACGACCCAATACATGTGAAGTGCTTAACGTCATCCCTGCTGCATAATAAACTCTCAATAGAGAAAAGCTATTGGTATTAATTCTTCTGCTCGAGACCCCTGATACTACCCAAATTTCTGTTGTTTTGGGACCTTGGCTTTCCATACTTGATTCTATTTGTACTTAATATCCTCCCAAAGATTCTTTTTCTAATTGTGTTGGACAGAATCCTTTTCTCCCAGGTACCTTAATACGATACAGGGCCTTGATCAAGGGAGCAGAGCCTAATAGTCAATGCTTTCCTACTGAACTTCAAATGTTATCTACCATGCTTGGCTAATAACTTTTTTGTTCTAATTTGAGGAAAATCTTTTGTTATAACTACGTCTTCTTTTCTTGAAGTTACGTTTATTGTGTTTTCCAAACTTGTCATTACTTTAGTCTTCTATTCCTAGATACTTAAATAGAAAAAAAAAAAAAAAAGGACTGTAGGGAGCAGAAAGAAGAGACATAAAACATTCTAGGGAAATTCATAGTGGTGATCACTTTCCTGTCTGGAAACACTGATTATAGAAAACTTACACCTAAGACATATACTTATTATCTACTTTCTCCTGTTTCTTATTCAAACCTTTGTTTCTTAAAATGACTTTCTAGTAAGCCACAGCTTAAAGTAGATAAACTGTGGGTTTAAAAGAAATTATTTAGTTGTTTCCACTCAGATAGATTTCCTTTGTTGATGAACTCTCTCCTATGTTTGCCTGAAGTCATCTCTTTATATTTTTTAGTGTTGACATTTTTAGTTAAAGAACTAGGGGAGTGCTATCAATAAAGGCCTATTTTAAAGTCTGTTGAAGCTTCAAGAAAACTACTTATGGACTGGTTCTCTTTCTTGTATTTCTCTCTGTTTCATCCTTGTCCCACATTCTTGGCACTACGTAAACTAGAAATTCTACCATTTATTTAGTAAGGGTATGTTAGCATCTGTTATGGATTGAATTGTGTCCACCAAAAATATGTGTATCAGTTTGGCTAGGCCATGATTCCCAGTACTGTGTGAGTGTCCACGATTTCGTCATCTAATATGATTTTCCCATGCGTTGTAAATCCTAGCTCTGTGATGTTAATGAGGTGGGATTAGCAGCATTTATGTTAATGAAGCAGGACTCAAATCTACAAGATCGAATTGAGTCTTGAGCCAATCTCTTCTGAGCTATAAAAGAGAGAAGCTAGTAGAGAGACAACGACCTCAACCTTGTGCTGCCAAGAAAGCAGCACCAGGAGCAGAGTGCATCCTTTGGACCTGGCGTTCCTGCGCAGAAAGTTTCCTAGTCCAGGGGAAGATTGATGAGAAGGACCTTCCCCCAGAGTTGATAGAGACAGAAAGCCATCCCCTGGAGCTGGCACCCTAAATTTGGACTTCTAGCCTACTAGACTGTGAGAAAATAAATTTCTCTTTGTTAAAGCCATCCACTTGTGGTATTTCTGTAATAGCAGCACTAGATAAATAAGACAGCCTCTTAAGTTCATTTGATTTTGTGTTAGACATATGAACCGTAGAGGTTTTGTTCAAGCTTCCCATAGGGCTTATATACAACAACAGAGGAAATTGAAAACCTGGAGACGGAGCATGTCTAGTGTACATAATTACTAAGCCTGAGTGTGACTTTGCAGTAGGTGTTGCACATGAACATGCTAATGTGTCCCTTGGGACTTCTGTGCTGTGAGTGTAGTTTTGACTTTGTAGAATTAAAAAACCATAGTCTGACATTTGTACTGAGTTTTGAACAAAGTATTCATGTCATACTCAATGGCTTAATTATACAGCTTTTCCTGTGAGGTATAACCTGGGTTTAATTACCTGCCACTTCATCACTGAAAACCTCTACCAAGCATGGAGTTATTTATTTTTTATTTTTTTATTGTGCTTTAGATGAAAGTTTACAGAACAAATTAGTTTCTCATTAAACAGTTAGTACACACATTGTTTTGTGAAATTGGTTAACAACCCCAAGACATGCCAACACTCTCCCTTCTCAACCTTGGGTTCCCTATTATCAGGTTTCTTGTCCCCTTCTGCCCTTTTGTCCTTGCCCCTGGGCTGGTATGTCCCTTTAGTCTCATTTTGTTTTATGGACCTCTCCAATATTTGGCTGAAGGGTGAACCTCAGCAGTGACTTCATTACTGAGCTGAAAGGGAGCCTGGGGGCCATACTTTCAGGGTTTCGCCAGTCTCTGTCAGGCCAGTAAGTCTGGTCTTTCTTTTTGAGTTAGAATGTTTTTCTACATTTTTCTCCAGGTCTAGCCAGGACCCTCTATTGTGATCCCTGTCAGAGCAGTCAGTGGTGGGAGCTGGGCACCGTCTAGTTGTACTGGACTCAGTCTGGTGGAGGCAGTGGTAGATGTGGTCCATTAGTACTTTGGACTAATCTTTCCCTTGTATCTTTAGTTTTTCTTATTCTTCCTTGCTCGTGAAAGGGTAAGACCAGTGGAGTATCCTCGATGGCCACTCACAGGCTTTTAAGACCCCAGATGCTAGTCACCGAAGTAGAATGTAGAACATTTTCTTCATAAACTATGTTATGCCAATTGAGGTAGATGTTACCCGAGACCATGGTCCCCACAGCCCTCAGCCCAGCAATTATTGTTGTGTAATACTCCATTGTGTGTATGTACCACAGTTTGTTTATCCATTCATCTGTTGATGGGCATCGAGGTTGTTTCCATCTTTTTGCTATTGTGAACAAGGCAGCAATGAACATAAGTGTGCGTACGTCTATTCATGTGATGACTCATTTCTCTAGGATATATTACATGAAGTTGTTTTTAACGACTAATTCATTTTGATTTAAAAAATCATGTGATTGTACCTCAGTTGAAAGGTACCACTTGATAAATTACTAAAAGAGAGAAGCAAGAAACAGTCATCTGTATTTGCATTTCTGTAACAGAAGCCCTCCTGGCATTTGAGCAAAGACCATTCCATTTCTGCATATGCCACTTGTCTCTTTTTTGTTTACATAGTTGTAATCCCCATGTCAATTCTTTCTGTATTTTCTTGTCTTTTTCCATTTTTATTAAGCCAGTTTTTCACAGATGGCACAGACTTCACAATCATCCTTGTTAATGGCTGCATCGTATTCTAGTGAATGAAAAGCCCCCATTTATTTCACCATTCTTTTATTTTTGGTCACTCATGCGTTTGCATGGTTATGTTTTTCTCTCCAGCAGCCAACCACAGAAACCGCTGTGAGATGTCTTCACTTAGGGAAGTCCATTTGAGATTTTAGGTCCAGAGTTCTTCAAAAGCCTTAGAGTAGTTGTTTGACCAGTTACGCCGTTATGCTGTTGCCCCATTCCCGGGCACCTGTGATTCATGAATCTTTGTGATTAATTTAAACAATCCTAACAGCCTGTTACAGCCTGATCCACCACCTTAAAACATGTTGCTGTCAAGTTGATTCTAACTCAGAGTGACTCTATAAGACAGAGTAGAACTGCCCCAGAGGGTTTCCAAGGAACGGCTGGTAGATTTGAACTGCTGACTTTCTGGTTAGCAGCTGAGCTTTTAACAACTGTGCCACCAGAGCTCTGATCCTCCACCTTAGTAAATAATATCCTAATCATTGGCTGCTGTAACATTTCAGGAGTTTAGTCGTTAGAGTTTGACCAAGGGCCAATGCCAGGCTCCAGCATTCTCAGAGAGGAGCAAGATCCGAGTAACACAGACCTGTTGTGTTCACTCTTTCCTCACAATAATGCCTTCTTTATCACCACAATGTCTGTAGCTGTCTCTTTTGTAACTTCTAATATTGTTTACTTCTGCTATTATCTTTTGACTATTCATTTTTGCCAGAATTCTATAAACCTTATTTCAGAGAACAAATTTTGTCTCTGTCAATCCTCTATAATCTGTTTAATGATATCAGATATTATCTAACATTCTATAAAATATCTTTTGTATAGAATAGATATTTTATATTATGTAGTATATTCTGTGTATGTTATATATTAAATGTAATAAAATATAATAAATAAATCTAATTTAATATGTATTCTATATTATTAATTTTCATTCCCTTATTCCTTTTATTTTCTTTGGGGTTATTTTGTTGAGACTTGATTTTTGTCTTGGGGTTGGTTGTATTTTGGTAAATATAGCATGTGTGCATGAAGTAATGGCTATTTAACTGCTGGGTGCAATGTTCTGTATATGTTCATTAAATCAAACTTGTTATGTTCTTGTTCTAATCATCTATAGCATTCTTGTTTTATTTTATCCACTTGATTTATATATATATATATAAAAACAACTAAGAGGGATATGTTAAAATCTTTCCTTAGAGATTAATTTGTAAATTTCTCCTTGTAGTTCTGTCTTTTTTTGTTGTATATTTTCACAGTGTATTAGTCCATCTACACAAGTTTCGAATGATTTATCTAAATGATTCTATGAAGCTTTTATCATTATATATTGACACTTTATGTTTAGAAATATTTTGTCTTAAATTTTATTTTGTCTGACATGAATATTGCTACAGTAACATACTTTTGATTGTCTTGACCTTAATGTTTCTTCATCATTTTACCTTAAAATATTTTATGTCTGTTCACCACCAATTGGATAGCTATACTTGGTAACTTGGTAAAGCTACCCTCTAGCTTTATTTACGTATTTATTCAATACTCCACCTACCGCCCTGTGTTCCTCATAGGCAACCATTCTGATTTGTTTGTTGAGTGTCCTTTCATTTGTTTCTTCTAAAATATGTACTTTTATTTTAAATCCATTAATTTACTTGAACCATATTATGTAATAAATCTTACTCACTCTTTCATTTAGTAATACAGTTTTAAATTTCCTCCATACTGTGCATCTAACTCATACTTTTAATTTGTCTGTGGTCCTATCCACAACAAATCAAAATCATGGGTATAGAACAGGACTGGGTGCATTTTGCTCTGCTGTGTACGGGGTTGCTCTGAGTTGAGGACTGACTCGAAGGCAGCAAACAACAACAACATCTTATCTTGTGCGAGACCATGTTTTAGCTATACACTCTCGCGGTGATAGACGCCAAGAGAGCCTTCATCCTTCTCATCACGATGGAACAATGAATAGCCTCACACATATTTTCTTGTACATTGGTGTGAGAAAACCTTTAGGAATTATACCCATCAAGACAAATTTTATGGATTATGCCATAAAAATATTTTTAGTTTGACTCAATGCTGCCAAACTGCTCTCTGGAATGTCTACACCAGTCTACAGTGTCCCCAGCAGTGTACACAGACTTGCTTCTGTAAACCTCCATTCCTGCTGACTCTTGATATGCTCCGGCTAAGTTTTTTGACTCTAATTTGTATATAGTGATATGTTGTTTTTGCTGTAATTTGTATTTCTCTGGTTACTCTTTGATTTGAGCAAATTTTCATATTTTGTTAGAGTTTTAGGTTTTCTTGTCTGTGGATTATCTTCATATTCTTTACCCATTATTAAATTAGAGTAGTTGCATTTGCAAGATCTTATTGCATATCCTAGCTATTTTTTCCCTTTCATTTTGGCAATTACAGATACATTCTCTCAATCTGATATTTTCCTATAAATCTTGTTGAAAAAAAACTCCTTAAATTTGAAGCATTTAAATTCATCTTTGCCTTTTTTGAAGTTTTGCTTAGTAAGTCCTCCTATTCCTTATGCCAGAAAACTTTACAGTATTTTCTATTTCTATTTAAAATTTACTTTTACATTTAAGTTTTTTTTAGTATAACAAAAGTGTATCATTTTATACAGCATTAGTAGGAAACAATTTTTTATTTTTCTCGATTCAATGAACCAGTTTTCTCAACATTATCTTAAACCACCTATCTTTTCTTCATTTAATTATGGTGGTATTTTTATTAGATGTTAAATTTTGTAGATGGTCTCTCCCTGGGACTTCCATCCTGTTCCATTGGCCTATTAGACTGTTCTAATGAGCCATTAAATATATGTATTTTACCAAGACTTCACTGTAAGTCTTAACATCTGACAGGATAAGCCCTTGAACTTTGCCTTCTTTTGCAAAACTGATCTAGACAGTTTCCAATAATATAATGTTATACATAATTGCCACCCTTTTCCTTGCATATATTGTACCCTGTAGGACAGAGTAGAAGTGCCCCACAGAGTTTTCCAGGTGCACCTTGTGGATTCCAACTGCTGACTTTTTGGTTAGCAGCTGTAGCTAACCACTATGCCACCAAGGTTTCAAGCGTCTATTATACACATACAAAAATTAGCATTGTATTTGCACCTTGAACAAATTTGGGTCACACCGCACATTATTTTGAACCTATTTTTCTCACTGATCATTTCCTTATTTTATTTCACTTGGTATTCTTGTACATGGCTGCTAATCACTCTCTTGTATTTCATCATAGTTTATATGTTCCATATTTTAAAAACCAATTTCTTATTGGCGGCCATTTAGATTGTTTCCAATTTTTCACTACTATAAATTATACTGCAAAGAACAGCTTTGCACATGCATCTTTTTAAACATCTGTGATTGATTCCTTGGGACAAATTGCTAGATATAAAACTCCTTCATCAAAGGGTGTGCTATTTTTTGAGGCTTTCTCTTTGTGCTGCCTAATTGTCCTTCAGGCAGTTTGTACTAAGTTATACTTTCATCACAAGAGTATGGGAGGGACCATTTCCTTGTATTCTGCAGAACTGCGTATAATTATTGTTGCAATTGTTATGCAAGTTTCCACGATCATAGGGAAGAATAGTATAATTATTACTAGTGGATATTGAATATTTAAAAATTATTATTGGCCATTTGAATTTTTGTGTATTTATTTCCTTTGTTCCGCTTCCTTCTTTCTATAAACTCATCTTTTTCTAATTTACTTCTAAAAGGCTTTGCTTTTAATGTTTAAAGGATATGCAGATGCCTTCACATGTGTGCCCATATGTTTCTAATATCTTTTCTAGTTTGTAATTTATCTTTTGTTTTTGTAAAATTTGTATTTTGGTACTTATATTTTTATCTTGATGAGTTTATTTTTTCCTTACAAATTCCTTTTTTTATTTTTGTTTTGTCTTTTTTATATTTAGAAAGTGCCTTTCCTCCTTGAGATCAGTTATACATTGATGATATATCAAGATGCATTGATAATTACTGGTAATTGGAATGTGAAAATTAGAAACAAAGAAGAAGGATCAGTAGTTGGAAAATATGGCATTGGCGATAGAAACAACCCCAGAGATCCCATGATAAAATTTTGCAAGACCAATGACTTCTTTATTGCAAATACCTTTTTTTCAACAATATAAATGATGACTACACATGTGGACCTTATCAGATGGAATACATAGGAAAAAAAATCAACTATATCTGTAGAAAGAGACAATGGAGAAGCTCAATATCATTAATCAGAGCAAGGCCAGGGACTGATGGCAGAACAGACCATCAATTGCTTACATGCAAGTTCAAGTTGAAGCTGAGGAAAATTACAGCAAGTCCACGAGAGCCAAAGTACAATCTTAAGTATATCCCACCTGAATTTAGAGACCATCTCAAGAATAGATTTGATGTACTGAACACTAACGACCAAAGACCAGACGAGTTGTGGACTGACATGAAGAAAGCAAAAGTTCATTAAAATGATAGGAAAGAAAGAAAAGACCAAAATGGATGTCAGAAGAAAAGCTGAAACTTGTCCTTGAACACAGAGTAGCCAAAACAAAGGGAAGAAATGATGAAGTAAAAGAGCTGAACAGAAAATTCCAAAAGGCAGTTCAAGAAGACAAAGTATTATAATGAAATGTGCAAAGACCTAGAGTTAGAAAACTAAAAGGGAAGAACACACTTGACATTTCTCAAGCTGAAAAAACTGAAGAAAAAATTCAAATCTCAAGTTGCAATATTGAAGGATTCTATGGGAAAATATTGTATAATGCAGGAAGCATCAAAAGAAGATGGAAAGAATCAGAGTCCCTGTACCAAAAAGAAGTGGACATTCAAACATTTCAGGAGGTAGCATATGATCAAGAATGAATGGTACTGAAGGAGCAAGTCCAAGCTGCGTTGAAGGCAGTGGTGAAAAACAAGGCTCCAGAAATTGATGGAATACGAACTGAAGAGTTTCAAAAAATGGATGCAGTACTGGAGGTACTCACTTGTCTCTGCCAAGAAATTTGAAAGATAGCTACTTAGCCAACTGACTGGAAGAGATTTTTGTCCATTCCAAAGAAAAGCAATCCAACAGAATGTAGAAATTACCAAATAGTTATCATTAATATCACACACAAGTAAAATTTTGCTGTAGATCATTCAAAAGCATTCGCAGCAGTACTTTGACAAGGGACTGCTAGAAATTCAAGCCAATTCAGAAGAGGGCATTGAATGAGGGATATCATTGCTGATGTCAGATGGATCTTGGCTGAAAGCAGAAAATATTGGAAAGATGTTTACCTATGTTTTATTGGCTATGCAAAGGCATTCACCTGTGTGAATCATAACAAATGGTGGATAACAGTGTGAAGAATAAGAATTTCTAAACACTTAATTGTGGTTCTGAGGGACATGTACATAGATCAAAAGGCAGTCATTTGAATAGAGCAAGGGGATACTGTGTGGTTTAAAGTCGAGAAAGGTGTGCATCAGGGTTGTATCATTTCACCATTCTCATTCAATCTGTATGTTCAACATATAATCCGAGGAGCTGGACTATATGAAAAGAATGGGGCATTAGGTTTGGAGGAAGACTCATCAACAACGTGCAACATGCAGATGACACAGCCTTGCTTGCTGAAAGTAGAAAGGACTTGAGCACATATTGATGAATATCAAAGACCATAGCCATCAGTATGGATTACACCTCAACCTAAAGAAAACAAAAATTCTCATAGCTGGATCAACAAGCAATATCATGATAAATGGAGAAAATATTGAAGTTGTCAATGATTTCATTTACTTGGATCCACAATCGATGCCCAGGGAAGCAGCAGTCAAGAAATCAAATGAGGTATTGCATTGGGTAAATCTGCTACAAAAGACCTTTTTAAGTGTAAAAAAGAAAAGATGTCACTTTGAGGACTAAGATGCACCAGGCCCAACCCATGGTTTTTTCAATCACATCATAAACATATGAAAGCTGGGCAGTAAATAAGAGAGACAGAAGAAGAATTGACATCTTTGAATTACGGTGTTGGTGAAGAATATTGAATATACCACGGACGGCCAGAAGAATGAACAAATCTGTTTTGGAAGAAGTACAGCCAGAATGCTCCTTAGAAGCAAGAATGGGGAGACTTTGTCTTGTGTACTTTGGGCATGTTATCAGGAAGGACTAGTCCCTGAAGAAGAACAGCAGGCTTGGTAAAGTAGGGGGTCAGTTAAAAAGAGGAAGACCCTCTATTAAAGGGATTGACACGGCTGCTGCAACAATGGGCTCAAGCATAACAACAACTGTGAGGATGGTGCAGATCCAGGCGGTGCTTCATTCTGTTGTACACAGGGTTGCTACGAGTTGGAACCAATTCTACAGCACCTAACAACAACATGCCAATTCTACATTTAACTATTTGAAGAACTGCCAATGGGTTTTCCACAGCAGCTGTTCCATTTTATATTCCAGGTAGCAATGGCTGAAGTTCCCAATATCTTCACATCCTTGCCATCACTCTTTAGTTTCCATTTTTCTAATCGTAGCCACCCTAGTCAGTGTGAAGTTGTATTTCACTGTGGTTTTGATTTGCAATTCCCTAATGACTAATTTTTTTTTTAATGACTAATAAGTTGAGTATCTTTTCATGTTCTTATTGACCATTTGTATGTCTTCTTTGTATGTCTATTCAAGTTCTTTGTCCATTTTTAAATGGACTGTTTTTCTTTTTGCTGCAGAGTTGCAGCACTTCTTAATATAATCTGGGTATTAAACCCTTATCAGACATATGGTGTCTCAGTTATCTAGTGCTGCTATAACAGAAATACCACAGGTGGGTGGCTTTAACAAAAATTTTATTGTCTCACAGTTTAGTAGGCTAGAAATTCAAATTTAGGCTGATGGCACTCTAGGGGAAGGCTTTTTCTGTGGGCTTTGGGAGAACGTCTTTGTCTCTTTAGCTTCTATTTCTTGGCTCCTTGGTGATCTTCACATGGCATGGCATCTATTTTTTCCTATCTCTATTTGCTTGCTTGCACAATCTGCTATATTTATATCTCAGAAGAAATTGGCTTAAGATATATCCTACACTAACACTGCCTTATTAACATAAAAAAGGAAACCCATTCCCAAATGGGATTATAACCGTGGTTATATAACCAGAGAAACCAAACCCATTGCTGTCAAGTCAATTCTGACTCATATTGACCCTGTAGGACAGAGTAGAACTCCCCCATGGAGTTTCCAAGGAGTGCCTGGTGGATTTGAACTGTCGACCTTTTGGTTAGCACCGATAGCTCTTAACTACTATGCCACCAGGGTTTTCAACCACTGTAATAGGGGTTAGGATTTACAACGTGTATTTTTTTGGAGACACAATCCATTCCATAACATACAGTTAAAATATTCTCTACCATTTTGTAGATTGTCTCTTCATTTTGTTGATAGAACCCTTTGATGCACAAAAGGTTTTAATTTTGATGAAGTCCAGTTTGTCTATTTTGTCTTTTGTTGCTCATACTTTTGGTGTTGTATCTAAGAAGGCATTGTCAAAAACTAGGTCCCCAAATTTTACCCCTATGTTTTCTTCTAAGAGCATTATGGTTAAATTTTTTTTCACCCCAGTGTTCTTACAATAATCTCATATACAGATTTTATTACAGATTTTGTCTATTTTCCCATCAAGCGTTACCTTTCACATTTCCATTACGTTTCATATGCATACTAACAGTGATTATTTATACAAATCTCTGGTTAATTGATATTGTCATTCTTGAGACAGAAAATAAAGTAAGACATGATGTTTCACATGGAGATTGGTGCAGTGGAGAAAACTAGAGCAGGATAGGTGGGATAGATGGCACCTGGAAAGTAGGAAGTTGTGCCATGGAGTTTGGGGACACCAGAAGGAAGTGAGCGAGCAGGTCATGGCAATACCTGGGAGGAGCAGTACAGAGTCCCTGAGAAGGGAGGGTGTTTCGTGTGCTCCATAAATGAAATGGATCAGTGCAGCTGGGCTTAGTGAGCCAGTGATGGGTGAGGAGGCTGGAGAGGAAGCAGTGGCCACATGTGGACAGCCTTGTTGGTTGGACCAGAATTTTGAATTTTACTCTCAGTGAGAAGGGAAACCACCGAAAGACAGAATTGCACAAGTGGCTCTACCATTTCTTTGATTATTGTTTTCTTCTCTTTTTCTTTACATCTTGGATCCCTACTATAAATAGAAAGCTTGCCTAGTTTTGTTCTTCCTCTTTATTTTATATATTTAGCTTTCATATGTTAAGCTTTTTAGACTTTACTTCTATGCACCAGGGTAATTTCTTACACTTGTGTCCTACTTTCCTTATTCACTGAGTATCAAATCAAATATCCCCTGGTGTTATTATAATTTTAAATTCAGCAACTATAGCTTCTTTGTTTCTAGTTGTTCTTTCTCGACTTCAGATTTATCTTCATGTCCATTTTTTATAGTTTCATTTGTAAATGTTGAAAATGTTATCCAGAGAATTTATCATATTTCCTCTTGTTTCTCCCAAAGAAATCTGTTTTACAGATAGAGCTTTATACTGATTTCTCCAACTAGCCACTTATTTCATAAGTAGTCATTTTTGAATGTATATTCTGCAGTGCAATGGGTTTCTCTTTTTTTTAATAATTTTTATTGCGCTTTAAGTGAACGTTTACAAATCAAGTGAGTCTGTCACATATAAGCTTATATACACCTTACTACATACTCTCAGTTACTCTCCCCCTAATGATCAGCCCGATCCCTCCTTCCAGTCTCTCCTTTCATGACAATTTTGCCAGTTTCTAACCCTCTCTACCCTCCTATCTCCCCTACAGACAGGAGATGCCAACACAGTCTCAAGTGTCCACCTGATACAAGTAGCTCACTCTTCATCAGCATCTCTCTCCAACCCCTTGTCCAGTCCCTTCCGTGTCTGATGAGCTGTCTTCGGGCATGGTTCCTGTCCTGGGCCAACAGAAGGTTTGGGGACCATGACTGCCAGGATTCCTCTAGTCTCAGTCAGACCATTAAGTCTGGTCTTTTTATGAGAATTTGGGGTCTGCATCCCACTGATCTCCTCCTCCCTCAGGGGTTCTCTGTTGTGCTCCCTGTCAGGGCAGTCATCAGTTGTGGCTGGGCACCATCTAGTTCTTCTGGTCTCAGGATGATGTAAGTCTCTGGTTCATGTGGCCCTTTCTGTCTCTTGGGCTCATAGTTATCGTGTGACCTTGGTGTTCTTCATTCTCCTTTGATCCAGGTGGGTTGAGACCAATTGATGCATCTTAGATGGCCACTTGTTAGCATTTAAGACCCCAGATGCCACATTTCAAAGTGGGATACAGAATGTTTTCATAATAGAATTATTTTGCCAATTGACTTAGAAGTCCCCTTAAGCCATAGTCCCCAAACCCCCACCCTTGCTCCACTGACCTTTGAAGCATTCATTTTATCCCGGAAACTTCTTTGCTTTTGGTCCAGTCCAGTTGAGCTGGCCTTCCGGGTATTGAGTATTGTCCTTCCCTTCACCTAAAGTAGTTCTTAACTACTAACTAATCAGTAAATAACCTTCTCCCACCCTCCCTCCCTCCCCCTCTCCTAACCACAAAAGTATGTGTTCTTCTCAGTTTATACTATTTCTCAAGATCTTATAACAGTGGTCTTATACAATATTTGTCCTTTTGCCTCTGACTAATTTCACTCAGCATAATGCCTTCCAGGTTCCTCCATGTTATGAAATGTTTCATAGATTCGTCACTGTTCTTTATCGATGCATAGTATTCCGTTGTGTGAATATACCACAATTTATTTAACCATTCATCCGTTGATGGACACCTTGGTTGCTTCCAGCTTTTTGCTATTGTAAACAGAGCTGCAATAAACATGGGTGTGCATATATCTGTTCAAGTGAAGGCTCTTATTTCTCTAGGGTATATTCCGAGGAGTGGGATTTCTGGGTTGTATGGTAGTTCTATTTCTAACTTTTAAGAAAACGCCAGATAGATTTCCAAAGTGGTTGTACCATTTTACATTCCCACCAGCAGTGTATAAGAGTTCCAATCTCTCCGCAGCCTCTCCAACATTTATTATTTTGTGTTTTTTGGATTAATGCCAGCCTTGTTGAAGTGAGATGGAATCTCATTGTAGTTTTAATTTGCATTTCTCTAATGGCTAATGATCAAGAGCATTTTCTCATGTATCTGTTAGCTGCCTGAATATCTTCTTTAGTGAAGTGCATGTTCATATCCTTTTTCCACTTCTTGACTGGGTTGTTTGTCTTTTTGTGGTTGAGTTTTAACAGAATCATATAGATTTTAGAGATCAGGCACTGGCCGGAGATGTCTTAGCTGAAAATTCTTTCCCAATCTGTAGGTGGTCTTTTTACTCTTTTGGTGAAGTCTTTAGATGAGCATAGGTGTTTGATTTTTAGGAGCTCCCAGTTATCTGGTTTCTCTTTGTCATTTTTGGTAATGTTTTGTATTCTGTTTATGCCTTGTATTAGGGCTCCTAACGTTGTCCCAATTTTTTCTTCCATGATCTTTATCGTTTTAGTCTTTATGTTTAGGTCTTTGATCCACTTGGAGTTAGTTTTCGTGCATGGTGTGAGGTATGGGTCCTGTTTCATTTTTTTGCAAATGGATATCCAGTTATGCTAGCACCATTTGTTAAAAAGACTATCTTTTCCCCAATTAACTGACACTGGTCCTTTGTCAAATATCAGCTGCTCATATGTGGATGGATTTATATCTGGGTTCTCAATTCTGTTCCATTGGTCTATGTGCCTGTTGTTGTACCAGTACCAAGCTGTTTTGACTACTGTGGCTGTATAATAGGTTCTAACATCAGGTAGAGTGAGGTCTCCCACTTTCTTCTTCTTTTTCAGTAATGCTTTGCTTATCCGAGGCTTCTTTCCCTTCCATATGAAGTTGGTGATTTGTTTCTCCATCACATTAAAAAATGTCACTGGAATTTGGATTGGAAGTGCATTGTATGTATAGGTGGCTTTTGGTAGACTAGACATTTTTACTATGTTAAGTCTTCCTATCCATGAGGAAGGTATGTTTTTCCACTTAAGTAGGTCCTTTTTAGTTTCTTGCAGTAGTACTTTGTAGTTTTCTTTGTATAGGTCTTTTACATCTTTGGTAAGATTTATTTTCTTGGGGACTACTGTGAATGGTATTGATTTCATGATTTCCTCTTTGACGTTGTTTTTGTTGATGTAGAGGAATCCAAGTGATTTTTGTATGTTTATCTTATAACCTGAGACTCTGCCAAACTCTTCTATTAGTTTGAGTAGTTTTCTGGAGGATTCCTTAGGGTTTTCTGTGTATAAGATCATGTCATCTGCAAATAGAGATAATTTTACTTCCTCCTTGCCAATCCGGATGCCCTTTATTTCTTTGTCTAGCCTAATTGCTCTGGCTAGGACTTCTAGTACAATGTTGAATAAGAGCGGTGATAAAGGGCATCCTTGTCTGGTTCCCGTTCTCAAGGGAAATGCTTTCAGGCTCTCTCCATTTAGAGTGATGTTGGCTGTTGGCTGTTGGCTGTTGGCTTTGTATAGATGCCCTTTATTATGTTGAGGAATTTTCCTTCAATTCCTATTTTGCTGAGAGTTTTTATCATAAATGGGTGTTGGACTTTGTCAAATGCCTTTTCTGCATCAGTTGATAAGATCATGTGGTTTTTGTCTTTTGTTTTATTTATATGGTGGATTACATTAATGATTTTTCTAATATTAAGCCAGCCTTGCTTTCCACTTGGTCATGGTGGATTATTTTTTCGATATGTTGTTGAATTCTATTGGCTAGAATTTTGTTGAGGATTTTTGTGTCTATGTTCATGAGGGATATAGGTCTGTAATTTTCTTTTTTTGTGGTGTCTTTACCTGGTTTTGGTATCAGGGTTATGGTGGCTTCATAGAATGAGTTAGGTAGTATTCCATCATTTTCTATGCTTTGAAATACCTTTATTAGTAGTGGTGTTAACTCTTCTCTGAAAGTTTGGTAGAACTCTGCAGTGAAGCCATCCGGGCCAGGGCTTTTTTTGGGGGGAGTTTTTTGATTACCGTTTCAATCTCTTTTTTTGTTATGGGTCTATTTAGTTGTTCTACTTCTGATTGTGTTAGTTTAGGTAGGTAGTGTTTTTCTAGGAATTCATCCATTTCTTCTAGGTTTGCAAATTTGTTAGAGTATAATTTTTCGTAATAATGTGATATGATTCTTTTAATTTCAGTTGGGTCGGTTGAGATGTGGCCCATCTCGTCTCTTATTCAGGTTATTTGTTTCCTTTCCTGTATTTCTTTAGTCAGTCTGGGCAATGGTTTATCAATTTTGTTAATTTTTTCAAAGAACCAGCTTTTGGCTTTGTTAATTCTTTCAATTGTTTTTCTGTTCTCTAATTCATTTAGTTCAGCTCTAATTTTTATTATTTGTTTTCTTCTGGTGCCTGATGGATTCTTTTGTTGCTCACTTTCTATTTGTTCAAGTTGTAGGGACTTGAGTTTGACTCTTTCTTCTTCATGTATGTGTGCATTTATCGATACAAATTGACCTCTGAGCACTGCTTTTGCTGTGTCCCAGAGCTTTTGATAGGAAGTGTTTTCATTCTCATTGCATTCAATGAATTTCTTTATTTGCGATGGGGTTTCTCTTACACAGCCTTTCTGTCCTTGGGTTTGTAATTCTCCCAAAATGATTGGTGAAGTCATAGTCATGCAATAAGTGGCTTATAAGTCATGCAATAAGTGGCTTATAATTCATGCAATAAGTGACTGAAAATCAATCACCCAACTGATCTATTTGCAGTACACCTAGGGGATTGGTCCATTTGTAGTCCTCCTGGGAGGGCCAAGCCTTGAGATTGACAGGGAGTTTCATTATATAAGGGACCAACCTCATAGAGGCTTTTTAGGATCTCATGACCATCAAGAGTTTGGAACTAAGCACATCTGTGGTACTCAGGGTCCCTGTGCTAAGAACCTCCTAGACTCAAATAAAAGAGCTGTAATATTATCAAGGGCTATAACAATGAACACCAAGAGAAATGGGTGTGGTGGGCTTGTCAGCCCATGGGGAGAGCCAGACACCTCTGGATAGAAGGTCACTGATAGATCTGGACATCCCCAAGAGTAGAAGCAGCCAAAGCTGATGCTCTTGCAGGTGGTATCTGTGCAGGGCAGGTGGTGCACCTACTGCTGAGAGCTGTAACACTTGCCAAGCAGGGCAGAGGCCTGAGTGTACCCTGTGCAAGGTCTGCATGCCTCTGCCAGGCAGTGTGGGCAGAGCTGCACAACCTGGGCAGTGTAGCAAACAGGAGCTGGCAGTAAGAGGCCTAGAAAGGCCCAGTAGGCAGAACCAGCAAAGCGAGGCCTAACGAGGCCCATCTACAGAGTAGAGCGAGTTGGGGATCCAGGCAGTGTGGCTGAAGCCAGAAGTAGTGATGACATGAACACAACATCTGAACTGAACCACTGCGTACCTGACCAGTAACATAGAATAAAAACCAAATCCTGTTGCTGTTGAGTCAATTTTGACCCATAGAGACCCTATAGGATAGAGTAGAACTGCCCTATAGCATTTCCAAGGCGTGCCTGGTGGATTTGAACTGCTGACCTTTTCGGTTAGCAGCTGTAGCACTTAACCACTACGCCACCAGGGTTTCTCACATAAGAATAGACATGGGTAATTTTGGGGAATGGTAAGCTGGGATACCCCCTTTGAGATGTCAGCAGGTTCCTCTCTTGCAAAGTGGTTATGTGTAGGAGAACAGGGCCAGTTTACAATAAGAAATCTGTTCCTATGGGTTACCATTTTCTTCACATAAGTAATAATAATGACTCTCACTTTGCCAACACTGGGTATGTGTCTCATGTGTATGGCTTGATCATACTGGATGAGCGTAGCACCCGTGGAGCTGTTCAAACCACTGGGTGAAGTCTTCACTCCTAGCAGAGTTATTGCTGCTTAGAAGTCTGAGGCATTGCATGTGCAATGCAGACAGACATATTCTTAGATAAGAGAGCCTATGCTTGTCAAACAGGGACTCAAGCAGATGGATTCTCTAGATTGGTGTTGATAGGGAAATATTTAAATTTACTCTAAATTTAATTTTTGGTTCAGGATCTTCATTTCTGTTATGTTGTATGTGTGTGTGTGTCCTTGGTATGGTACCACAAAATTAGGGAGGAAAATGATCTCTAATCAATTCCTTGTTCAGTCGTGGTAATGATGTATGAGCAGGGAGTGGGGTTTCCACCATTCTAGGT
Source organism: Elephas maximus indicus (assembly GCF_024166365.1). Taxonomy (NCBI): domain Eukaryota; kingdom Metazoa; phylum Chordata; class Mammalia; order Proboscidea; family Elephantidae; genus Elephas; species Elephas maximus. The sequence continues at coordinate 111,580,997 of NC_064826.1, read as the reverse complement.
CTTATCTTGGTGAAGCCTTGGCTGAGGGCTTTCTAAATTACTCCTGGGCCCGGATGTACTTCAAATCCTCCTTACTTCCTGTTCTTGCCCCTTCTAAGTGGGGGTATTAATGGTCTTTTGCTGTGTCTCCTTTCTTTCCTTCCTAGGGAAGTGATTTTCCTGTTTCTTCAATTTGCAGCAGAGATTTCTTAAGGATCCTTGAGTGGACTGTCTAATTTCTTTAGTTTCCAGCAATGATAAGGGTTTTCTCTCTTTTTGTATTCTATTATTTCACTGGTGATCTAGGACAGCAGGAGTCAGACTCTTACCCACTCTGCTGTCTTACCCAGGAGATTCCTTATCCTCATCTATCTGTTTATTTCAGTGAATATAAACTGTGGTAGGGGAAAAGTACAATGCTACCTGAGTGTTTAAATCAGAGTCATTTGACACAGTTGAAAAGTGAAGGAACAAATAGAGTGGTTGCTAATCTGCAAACATCAGAAGAAAGTTTTCACCACTAAACAGCTACAGGAGAGAGGTGACTTTCCCTATACAGAGCATGAAACAATTGATTGTGAAAATTCCTATTTCAACTGAACCGAAAGAACCTTTGCATGCTGCATGCTGTTAAATTCATAGCATCAGAGCTTTGAATAATATCTTGAATCTTCTATTGCTGATTTTTTTTCTCTTCTGAGCTTTGTATACTTCCCTTTGCACACTTGCCTCTCTAAAATAAAGTTATTGTTTAATTTGTTACTGTAAATAAAAAATAAATATTTGAAAGAGAAATTTTAAAATAATCTCCATTAAGAGGCTTTCATTTTAATTAAGATCTTTTCAGATATTTCCTTATTTTTCTCTCTCTACATGTATAGAACTATATTGTTATACATGATGATTTTGAAGCTCTTTTTACCTTCTCAACTAAATCTTCTGGGTATCTCTTTATATGAATAAATAAGTCTTCTTTTGGATGGCTATGCCATAATCTATTTCTCTATTTCTATTGATTGAGAATTCTTTCCAGTTATTTAAAATTATAACACACCTTCCATAAACTTCTCTCTATATCTACATGTATTTGTCCAATTACTACTATAGGAAGGATTCCTGAAAATGATATCACTAGATCAAAAGATATGTATATATAAAAAACACATTTATATAGTTTTTTTTTTTTTTTTAATATTGAAATGTGCTGTCAATTACCTTCTAGAATAATGTAGACATTTATGCTTCCTAGGGCACTTTGAACCTAGCATAACCTGCAACTTTTTGCATAATTGGCAGTTATAAAAAAATTCCCCTAAAGCAGCCTTAAGATGGTTCTGTGCAACAATTCACATCCAAATCACTAGGGTGAAAACTTCAAACCCCATGAATGCATAACCATCTATGTCTGGAACACCAGGCTCAGTGTAATGAGAGAGAAATTAAATCTGGATTAATGGTTTTGACAAGTTACTACATTACTAATCAGCTTTTTGTTGTTGTTGTTCGGTGCCTTTGAGTCAGTTTTGACTCATAGTGACCCTACGTGCAACAAAAAGAAAGACTGCCTGGTCCTGCGCCATTCTCAGAATCGCTGCTATGTCTGACACCAAGCATGATGCCCTTTTCCAAGGAATGGTCCCTCTTGATATCACGTCCAAAGTACATGAGATGAAGTCTCATCATCTTTGCTTCTAAGGAGCATTCTGGCTGTGCTTCTTCCAAGACAGACTTGTCTGTTTTCCTGGCAGTCCATTGTATAGTCAATATTCTTAGCCAGCACCATAATTCAAAGGTGTCAGTTCTTGGGTCTTCCTTATTCATGTCTAGCTTTCATATGCAGTTGTGGTGATTGAAAAGACCATGGCTTGGGTCAAGCGCACCTTAGTCCTCAAAGTGACATCTTTGCTTTTTAACACTATAAGGAGATCTTTTGCAGCAGGTTTGTCCAATGCAATACACCCTTTGATTTCTTGACTGCTGCTTTCATGGGTGTTGGTTGTGAATCCAAGTAAAATGAAATCCTTGATAACTTCAATATTTTCTCTGTTTATCATGCTATTGCTTATTGGTCCAGTTGTGAGAATTTTGTTTTCTTTATATTGAGGTATAATCCATACTGAAGGTTATAGTTTTTGCTCTTCGTCGGTAAGTGCTTCAAGTCCTTTTAGCTTTCAGCAAGCAAAGTTGTGTCATCCGCATATTGCAGGTTATTAATGAGTCTTCCTCCAACCCTGATGCTGTGTTCTTCTTCCTATAGTCCAGCTTCTTGGCTTATTTGCTCAGCATACAGATTGCACAAGTATGGTGAAAAGATACGACCCTGATACACACCTTTCCTGACTTTAAACCATGTAGTATCCCCTTGTTCTTTTTGAATGGCTGCCTCTTGGTCTATGTTTATGTTCCTCATGAGCACAATTAAGTGTTCTGGAATTCCCATTCTTTGCAATGTTATCTATAATTTGTTATGATACACAGAGTCGAACGCCTTTTCATAGCCAATGAAACGTATGTAAACATATTTCTGGTAGTCTCTGCTTTCAACCAAGATCTGCTTGACATTAGCAATGATATCCATTGTTTCATGTCCTCTTCTGAATCTGGCTTGAATTTCTTGAAGTTCTTTGACAATGTAATTTTTTAATTAACTTCAGCAAAACTTTACTTGTGTGTGATATTAATGACACTTTGATAATTTCCTCATTCTGTTGGATCACCTTTCTTTGGAATGGGCACAAATATGAATCTCTTCCAGTTGGTTCACCAAGGAGCTATCTTTCAAATTTCTTTGCATGGAAAAAAGAGTGGTCCCAGCATTGCCCCCATTTGTTGAAACATCTTAATTGACATTCCATCTATTCCTGGAGCTTTGTTTTTCAGCAATGCCTTCAGTGCAGTTTGGAGATCTTCCTTCGGTACCATCAGTTCTTGATCATATGCTATCTTCTGAAATGTTTGAACATCAACCAATTCTTTTTGGTACAGTGACTGTGTATTCTTTTTACCTTCTTTTGATATTTCCTGAGTTGTTCTATACATTGCCCACAGAATCCTTTAATATTGCAACTTGAGGTTTGTATCCTTTCTGCCATTCTTTCAGCTTGAGAAACGTTGAGTGCGTTGTCCCTTTTGATTTTCTAACTTCAGGTCTTTGCACATTTCTTTATAACATTATATCTTCTTGAGCTTCCCTTTGAAGTCTTCTGTTCAGCTATTTTAATTCGTTATTTCTTCTATTCAATTTAGCTATCTACACTCAAGAGCAAGTTTCAGAGTCTGCAGTGGCATCCACTTTAGTCTGTTCTTTCTTTCCTGCCTTTTAAATAACCTTCTTCTTTCTCCATGTATGATGTCCTTAAGGTCATTCCACAACTTTTCTAGTCTTCTTTGATTAGTCTTCAGTGGATCAAATGTATTCTTGAGATGGTCTCTAAATTCAGATGGGATATACTCAAGGTAGTACTTTAGCTCTTGTGGACTTGTTTTGATTTTCTTCAGCTTCGTCTTGAACTTGTATAGCAGCAATTGAAGGCCTATTCTGCAACAGGCCCCTGGCCTTGTTCTGACTGATGAGACTGAGCTTCTCCTTTATCTCTTTCCACAGATCTAGTCCTGTGTATTCCATCCGGTAAGGTCCACATGTATAGTCTTTGTTTATGTTGTTGAAAAAAGGTATTTCTGGTGAATAATTCCATTGCCATCCAGTTGATTCTGACTCACAGAGACCCTAAAGGACAGAGTAAAACTGCTTCATTGGGTTTCCAAGGAGTGGATGGTGGATTCAAACTGCCGACCTCTTGGTTAACAGCGAATGATTAACCACTGCACCACCAGGGCTTCTCCAAGGTCATTGGTTTTTCACAATTCTATTGTGAGACCTCTGGCATCATTTCTATCATGAAGGCTATATTTTCCAACTAATGAGCCTTCTTTGTTTTAACTTTTGCATTCTAATCACCTGTAATTATCAATATATCTTTATTGCACATTTGATCAATTTCATACTGCACAAGTTGGTAAGAATCTTCAATTTCTTCATCTTTGGCATTAGTTGTTGGTGTGTAAATTTGAATGATTAGCTGATCTTCCTTGTAGGCATATGGATATCATCCTGTCACTGTCCAGTGGCTTCACTAGGGTTTGTATCACTCATTGTGGTAACTCATGGTGTCACTCTCCCTGTGGACCTCCTCCTGTACCAGACAATGAAAAATCCTTAGTAATGTTTTTTTGTACTAATGTTACTTGTAAATTGTAATTCCTGTATATCACTCCTTCTTTTCCTTTAATTGCTACTTCGATCTCAAAAAAGTTTTTAATATAGGCTTACAAATACTAATTGCCACAGTTTTGTAGCTAAAACACTAGAAAATTTGACAAAATCAGCTACTATAAAACACCGGCAACAACAACAACAGCGCATGCAGGCAAAACCACGTGATTCAAAGCATCACTGTAATTGGGTGATAATGACAGCTCTGACTGGAGGGCATTAAAGGGTTCAAAAAGTAAATTAGCATAGAATTTTAGTCTTGTAGGTATATCAATACATGTAAGCTGGGTTTACGAAAAATGTTTTTGTTGTTATAACTAACTGCAGGGATATTTTTATTAAAAAAATAATAAATTTGTGGTGAAACACTGCACAAAAATTTTATAGACAGTCATTTTGTCTTCACTCTCTGTAACATTAGAGATACCTGGTGTAGCCCGAATCCTCTACAGATGCCAATGTCACAGACATAGATCTTGAAATGTTCTTTTTGGCAATGAATATGATGTCGTTCCTCTTCAATTTTTCATTCCTGGCATAGTAGAACATATGATTGTCTGATTCAAAATGGTCAATACCAGTACATTTCAGTTCACTAATGCCCTGGTGGCAAAGTGGTTAAGGGCTCGGATGCTACCAGAAAGGTTGAAGGTTCAAATCCACCAGCTACTCCACGAAAGAAAGATGTGGTGGTATGTGTCTGTAAAGATTACAGCCTTTCAAATCCTATGGGGCACTTCTACTCTGCCCTACAGGGTCGCTATGAGTTGGAATCAACTCAACAGCAATGGGTTAATACCTGGGATGTTGATTTTCAAGCATTCCATTTCACTTTTGATAACTTCTAATTTTTGTGGATTCATATTTTATACATTCCATGTTCTGGTTAGTAATGGATATTTGCAGCTGTTTCTTCTCATTTGGAGTCATGCCACATCAGTAAATGTAGTCTCAAAAGCTTTACTCCATCCTTGTCCAGCTCTTCCCCCATCGTATATTGAGTGCCTTCCAACCTGAGGGGCTCACCTTATCTTCTTTAAATGTTGTAAGCATGGGAGCTTGCTTCTATGTAATTTTCTCTAGACCACCTATTTAAATGCTATTCACTTACGATGCTCTCTTCAAGTACTCCTAGTCGTGCTAGAGGGATACATTTGCCAAATACACAAAATTCATTCTACTCTTGTGAAATATATTGCTGGAGGCAAAGCTGATCTTAATGAATATGAGAATTAGAACAAAGATAATAGAATTTGGTATGTATGTCTGTAGTCATACAGAATGGAGAAACTAGAATTGTGGTTAAAACATGTATTGAACTGTTACTTTAAAAATGTTACATTCTGGATAAGAGATATATATTGCTTAATCATATATGATATTCATAGCATATGCATCTTATTAGCTCAAGAAACAGCATTGCCTAACAATCAAAGACCACGGTGGCTGAGGCTTCTTTATAAACTCTATGGTTTCCCTCTCCTTTCAGAAATGGATACTTGATTGTGCATGGAGAAACTGTCCTGATGAATGACCATGAAATTCAGGGAGCCAGAGCTCTAGACAAAGTCTGCAGGCACTGATTTTTTTTCTTGTTAAAATCATGTACTTTTCTCCCTTGTTAATTCAGGTCTTTTTTGCTCCCTACCAAATATACAAACTGCTCTTCACTTCCCAAGAGATAGGGCAGCCTGTATATGGTTAAAGGTAAAGGCAAGCCAGGTGGAATCAATTAGCACTAACTAACAGAATCTTTCATTTTTTTTTAAGCCACCTGATCATGTGAGGTGTTTAAAGGTCTCAGAACTGCAGAGGCGCATCCCTTGTCACGGGGCTGGGAGATAAACGGTCCAATTAGGGAGCCAGCATTTGGAGGCCGTGGTTAAGGATGCCGCTGACCTTTCCTTCTGTGATGATTTTCCACCTCCTTCTGACTTTACAAAAACACATTCTCTTCTGGGGCCTTGAGTTATATGCTTAAAGTATTTTATATATGATCTCTTTGCAATCTTACCCTTTTCTAAGTCAAGGAAGTCAAAAGATTTTGGCCTCTTTTGGCCCTAGAGGGCAAAGGCGAAAGCAGAGTGAATGTGAGAAATTGTAGGGGCATTGGGAAGCCAGGAGGAATCAGCATCCATGAAATGTTATTAAAATGTCACAGAGTCAGAATGCGAGTCCCTAATTCTGCTAGGATAACAGTGAAAATACTACAGATTTTGACATTTTTCTCCATTATTGCTGTGATGCAGCTGTTTCATGTCAATTATTATTCATTAGTTGATGCCAATTTAATAAATTAAACAGACATTGTGTGTCAAAATTAAAAATGAAAAGATCTAGCATCTTTTTTTTTTTATATATATATATAAATGGAAACTAGTGATCTATCTCAAATATACATCAACCTAAAAAATTTCCTCTGCCAGTGATTGAGGTCTGTTCCCCCACCTCACCAAGGGCCAGACTGCGAAGCCACAGAGGCCTGGGGCTCTTCGGTCATCTTTTACTAGCTCAGAAGGAGCTCTGTACCTCTCTCTCTCTTTCTTTTTTTCTCTCTCCCTCTTTTCTCTGAGTGTATACTTGATACATGTTCACTGAGAGAAGTGGGGAACTTTAACAGATGGAAGCAAGTTCCTAGAACTGTTACCTGCTGCTTATCCTGTTATACTCTTCTGGGTTACATAATCATCTCAGCACCTAATGGGAGCTATGGCTCTTCTGGTATGGATGCACACACACACAAACATTTGCATACAATTTCTGGGGGTTCATGGACCCCATGAAACTCATCTATGGGCTCCAGTGTAAGGCCCCTTGCTGTAGAGTGAACAAGGTTTCTGAGTGGATAACAGATGTTGTATATGTCTGCTTCAGCTCACTGTGGCTGATGGGCATATGTTCTCTACAAGACTGATAAATATTATTCTCCCCAAACTCCCCACATTGTTAAAGCTAACAACACCTTTTCTACTCTTCTAAAAATCTGCTCAAGAATCTTTGGGATAACCAGTGGGTATGAATAACGACAGTCATTGATTCAATCCACATCTTTCTAATTTTCCCCTTTCGAATAAAGTTGCTGCAGAAACAGGCACTGATATCATGTTGTAATTTCTTGAACTCTAAGGCTCTACCACTGGGCTGATCTTCATATGATTCTGGTTAGATACAAAGATTTCTCAATTTATTTTTCATTTATTCAATCCACAAAGAGTTAGGAACACTGGTTTCATGCGATTCTATATACTAGACACAGAAGGTAAAGAAGTGACAAAGAGAAACATGGCCTTCACTTTTCAGGAAACTTAGCATCTGTAATCACCATGGCTTGGGAATTACAGTCATCCCGGTGGTACAATGGTTAAGAGCTTGACTGCTAACCAAAAGTTTGGCAGTTCGAATCCACCAGCTGCTCCTTGTAAATCCTAAGGGGGAAGTTTTATACTTCCCTATAGGGTTGCTATGAGTTGGAATCAACTTGACAGCAATGGGTTTTGGTGGAATTTGTAGCATCAGGAAATATTTTATAATTTATTGATTAATAATCCATGCTAACTTTGTGAATACACCTCATCGGCCAGAATTATTTATCACTGTAAGTACTCCATATCCCACCTTGCCCTGTCTTGAAGGTTTCAGCCATCATTCTGATCTTATTGTATTATATACTTCATCAGATCCTACGTGAGTCTGTGCCTAGCATACATTAGCTCCCTAATGATATGTGTTGATCGGTCAAAGATAAATCATTAACCCCAGTGGCACTTGAAAATGACCCATCACCTCAGGAAAATGGTCAGTATCTCTTATGGATTGAATTGTGTTCCCCTAAAATGTGTGCCAACTTGGCTAGGCCATTGATTCCCAGTATTGTGTGATTGTCCACCATTTTGTTATCTGATGTAATTTTCCTACGTATTGTAAATCCTAACTTTTATGATGTTAATGAGGCAGGACTCAATCTAAAGGAGTAGGTATACCTTGAGTCAATCTCTTTTGAGATATAAAAAAGAGAAGTTAGCTGAGAGAAGAGAAACCTCATGCTACCAAGAAAGATAAGCTGGAAGCTAGCACACCCTTTGTACCTGGGGTCCCCCAGCTAAGAAGCTCCTAGACCAGGGGAAGATTGGTGACAAAGACCTCCCGTCAGAGCCTACAGAAAGAGAAAGACTTCCACTGGAGCTGACACCCTGAATTTGAACTTCTAGCCTCTTAGACTATGAGAGAGTAAAGTCCTATTTGTTAAAGCCATCTACTTGTGGTATTTCTGTTATAACAGCACTAGCTAGCTAAAACAGTATCTAAGGCAAACTGGACACTTTCAGCAGTTCTGGGTACATGGATAGAAGAAATAGAACTTGTTCAGGAATCGGTAGACCTGATTTTGAGATCAATGCAGGAATACTGCCTCAGATTGGAGTCAATTTTCTGTAAAGATTTTCAGAAATACTTAGGAAATTATTTCTGAAAGTTATTAGAAATAGCTTTAGGTATTTGAATGAAAACAGGACTTAAAGTGGATAACATAATTTAAAAATTAAAGTTTGAAAAGCTGTCTCATGGGTAAATAAAATTACCAATTACAAGTAAAAATTATCAAAACACAAAAATCCAAGAGTTAAAGATATTAATTTGCAACCGATTAATTTTTTCTTCCAATTTCTGTTTTGACTAACTTTTTTTTTTAATCAAAATTTGCCACAGAGATATCTTTGGCTATCTCTTTGAAAATAACTGGAATATACTGAGATCATATGTGCATGTATGTATGTGTGTGTGTGCACTTTCTCAAACACATGTCAGTTTAATTTCCTTAAACTAATTGTAGTCTACTATTAGCATATATAAGAGTCCCTGGGTGGCACAAATGGTTAAGCATTCAACTGCTAACTGAAAGGTTGGCAGTTCAAACCCAGCCAGAGGCACCTTGGAAGACAGGTCTGGAGATCTGCTTCTGAAAGATCATATCCTTAAAAACCCTACAGGGCAGCTCTATTTTGCCCACATGTGGTCTCCATGAGTTGTCATCCTTTCAATGGCAACTAACTAACAACAACAACAATAAAGTAATCAGGAAAAGATTCCTTCTGAAACTCTCAATACACAAGAAACTAAAAGAAATAAATACTTGCAAATGCTAAAAATTTTGTAGTCAAAAATTTTGGCATTATTTAAGTTGCTTTTGATTGGATATAACAGAAAACAACCTGAGCTTGTTTCAGTAAGAAAAAGCTTATTTTTGGACAGAACGTACATTCAGGAAAGCAGCTTGGACTAAGGAAAGGAATCTAATTCATAATTAGGAAGTTCAGCATCCCTGCTGCACTTTTGCCCTATCACATTCCTGCTTCATTATTTTTCCTGCAATTATCTCCTTTTGACGATTCTTACTTCATGTATGGAAATCATGCTTCTGCTGCTCTCAGCTCCTTAATTTACATGTTACTGATTTAGTCATGTGCATAAACAATTTTATCAATCTCAATTAAATGGAATATAAGAATAATGCCCACATATGAAGCAATAAATAGCAGAACTCACAAAGCTGAAATCAAATCTTTGATATATGGAGAAATTTAATTAGAACACTCTCAATGAACAAACAGGGAATAGATCAAAGGACAGAAATAATAGGAGAAAGTGAGATGGTAATTACTGATAACAACAAAGCTGGTCTGGGTATAATAATATTTTCTAAGGAATGTAGAACAAGTAGAACAAAAATTAAACCAAAGTTTTATTAATGAATAAATCTTTTTTTTGGAAAATAACAAGAGTGGTCTAAAAAAAGGTTAAGGTGATATTAGCAATAAACATGGGGTCATAATTAGAATATAACAAGTAAATATTTTATATCACATTCATTGCACTAAACATCTCAGTAGAAAAATATGAGAGTGACTGAGGGTCAAATGTCAAAGTAAATTAGAGTAAGATTTGTGGTTTCTACAGTATGCAAAAAATGTGATAAATTCACAATAGTAAAATCTAGACTAAGAGAGGCAATAGAGGGTAGTTTGGACTCTGACCAGGATGTCTCTATGACTTTTCATCAAGTTTAAGCTCTGTTTCACCCTTTTTAAAAAATTTTTGGGGGCCAAGATGGCTGACTAGGTAGAACTACCGCGGATCCCTCTTGCAACAAAGACTTGGAAAAACAAGAGAATCAATCACATACATGGCAATCTACAAATCCTGACAATCAAACACAGAACTAAGGAGTCGACCTGAGTGAAAAAGGAGTGAAAACCCACACAGTGAAGCAGCAACTGCTTCTGGAACTGGTGTCCCCTGCCACAGCCTTGAGCCCTCGCAGTTCCCTGGTGCCAGAGTCATTGGGCTGATCACAGCTTACTGAGACGAGGCAAGCACAGGACGCAGCACTATCCCCTAACCCCCTGGAGTAACCTCTGCAGAGACTCAGCCAGCGCAAGCAGGCTTCACACTGACGTGGCTGACAGGAGAACGAGAACCTACGGGGAAGCGACAACTGTTTTTGGAAACTGGAACCAGTGTCCCAGTCAGAAAACCTTGGCGCTGGGCTTTGGACCAAGAACAGAGGAGCAGATCACAGCTCCCTGAGATGGCGCAAGCACTGGATGCAGCCCTAACCCCCTGGAGTAACCTTGGCTGGAAACCCAGCCAGCCCAGGCAGGCTGGACACTGATGCAGCTGACAGGAGAAGGAGAAATCACAGAAAAGCAGTGACTGGTTTTGGAGCCTGGAGCACAGCGTCCCAGCCAGAAAACCTTGGCACTGGGCTTTGGACTAGGAGCGGAGGAGCTGATCATGGCTTCCTGAGACGATGCAAGCATGGGAAGCAGGCCTGACCCTCAGGGGCAATCTCAACCCAGCCAGGGCACACAGGCTACACACCCCTCTGGAATCTCAGATAAAACAGTCTTCACCAAACAAGATAAATAACTTTGTCTATATTGCCATGCTACTCTCTTCTATCTATCTGATCCCTCCCCTCCCTGCCCCAGGCAGCTTCATTAACATTGGAATTTCCTGGGCCAGGGAGTGAAGTGTTCTGTGGGTTTTTTTTTTTTTCTCTAACCCATTCTCCTGGCCTAAGAGAAGCAGCAATTAACAACCCAGGAGAGAAAAATCCTTCCCTAAACTGGAATAATAATACACAACCAGCTCCAGCCAGGCAAAAGAGATCCACAGTCTCTGGCTTTCATTCCTACAGGGAACCAGGTGGCTATTATGATGCAAAGGCAATTCTGATAGAGATCTGACTGTAATTGTTTTAGTCAAGCAGTGGGCAGACAAGTTTTGGAGGCCTGATACCTCTCTACCTATTAAATAGAGCCCTCATTGATCCACAGCAGGGAACTGAGGGCTAAAGCTCCACCCACACCACCTAGCCGCCTGCTAAAGGGGTCTGATGATAGTGATGCCTACCAATCTTTAGAAGTACAAGCATTGGGTGCCTAAGGTACAGCAGCAGAGCCCACCCACTAAAGTGCTCTGGGAATAGAGACACTCCTACATCACTGGCACATGGGGGAAGGCTGTCAGCATCCTTCCCTCCTCTGAGTGTGACCCCCTGCTGCTACTAGAATCTAGTCATACAACCATCACCACTACTCCTCTAAGTTAATAGGTGACAGCCTACACCACACACTAGGTGACCCACAATCAGCACACCTAAGCTGATTCTATTCAAGAATAGTGAATGGACTGATAGGCTCATATATCTGGTGACAGCTCAAACCAGCCTGGTAATAGAACATAAGTGATTCAAAGGCTACAAGAATCAAGATAGCACAACCTAGTAGCCCATCTGGGTATACTGAAACAAAACAAAACAAGAAGATAAGACTCAGTGAGCAAATATAAAATAAATCATTACAATATCTTACAGATTGCTCCGAGACAGCAGTCAATATCAAATCATGTAAAGAAGCAGACCATGAGTGCTTCTACAAATCCCTAAATTAAAGAGTCAAAATCTTTCCCAAAGATACAATCTGGGAATTGCCAGATGTAGAATATAGAAAACTAATATACGGAATGCTTCAAGACATCAGGGATGACCTCAGAAATGAAAAAAGGCAATCTACAGAAAAAGCCAAGGAGCACACTGATAAAGCAGTTGAAGAAATCAAAAAGATTATTCAAGAACATAGTGAAAAAATTAATAAGCTGCAAGAATCCATAGAGAGACAGCATTCAGAAATCCAAAAGATTAACAATAAAATTACAGAATTAGACAACTCCATATTTTTTTTTTATAGGAAGTCAGAGGAGCAGAATCGAGGAATTGGAATGCAGAGTGGGGGAGGTAGAGGATAAAGTAATCGACACCAAGATAGCTGAAAACTCAGATAAAAGAATTAAAGAAAATGAAGAAACCTTAAGAATTATGTGGGACTCTATCAAGAAGAATAACTTGCATGTGATTGGAGCTCAAGAACAGGGCGGGATAACAGAAAATACAGAGAGAATAGTTGAAGATCTATTGGCAGAAAACTTCCTTGGCATCATGAAAGATGAAAGGATATCTATCCAAGATGCTCATCAAACACCATACGAGATAGATCCCAAAAGAAAATCACCAAGGCATATTATCATCAAAATTGCCAAAACCAAAGATAAAGAGAAAATTTTAAAAAGTAGCCAGGGATAAAAGAAAAGTTACCTACAAAGGAAAATCAATAAGAATAAGCTCAGACTACTTGGCAGAAACCGTGCAAGCAAGAAGGCAATGAGATGACATATACAGAGCACGGAAGGAGAAAAACTGCCAGCCAAGAATCATGTATTCAGCAAAACTCTCTCTCAGATATGAAGGTGAAATTAAGACATTTACAGATAAACACAAGCTCAGAGAATTTGCAAATACCAAACCAAAGCTACAAGAAATACTGAAGGAAATTCTTTGATCAGAAAATCAATAATATCAGATACCAACATAACACAAGGTCACAAAACAGAGCATCCTGATATCAACTCAAATAGGGAAATCACAAAAACAAAATAAGATCACTTTAAAAAAGAAAAAAATGCTCAAAACAGGGAATCATTGAAGTCATTATGTAAAAGATTACAATAATCAAAAAAGAGGGACTAAATACAGGAGAGGAAACCAAGGCGATATAGGATGATACAAGTTAGGTTTTTACTTAGAAAAATAGGGGTAAATATTAAGGTAACCACAAAGAGGTCTAACAATTCCATACTTCAAAATAAAATCCAAGGTAAACATAACAACTCAGCAAAAATAAACTCAACTACTATGAAAATAAGGAACACACAATTTACAAAGAAAAACTTAGCACAAAAAAGTAAGTGGAAAAATGAAATTGTCAACAACACACACAAAAAGGCATCAAAATGACAGCATTAAACTCATACTTGTCTATAATTACACTTAATGTAAATGGACTAAATGCATCAATAAAGAGACAGAGAGTCTCAGACTGCATTAAAAAACATGATCTGTCTATAAGCTGCCTACAAGAGACACACCTTAGGCTTAGAGACACAAACAAACTAACACTCAAAGGATGCAAAAAAATATATCAAGCAAACAACAATCAAAGAGCAGGAGTGGCAACATTAATTTCTGACAAAACAGACTTTAAAGTTAAATCCATCACAAAGGATAAAGAAGGACACTACATAATGATTAAAGGGACAATTGACCAGGAAGATATAACCATAATAAATACTTATGCACCCAATGACAAGGCTGCAAGATACATAAAACAAACTTTAACAGAATTGAAAAGTGAGATAAACACCTCCACAATTATAGTAGGAGACTTCAACACACCACTTCTGGTGAAGGATAGGACTTCCAGTAAGAAGCTCAATAGAGACATGGAAGATCTAATTGCTACAATCAACCAACTTGACCTCATAGACTTATATAGAACATGCCACGCAACGGCTCCAAAGTAAACATTTTTTCTCCAGTGCGTATGGAACATTCTCCAGAATAGATCTAGAATAGATCACATATTAGGTCAAAGAACAAACCTTTGCAGACTCCAAAACATCAAAATATTACAAAGCATCTTCTCAGACCATAAGGCCATAAAAGTAGAAGTCAATAACACAAAAATCAGGGAAAAGAAATCAAATACTTGGACACTGAACAATACCCTACTCAAAAAAGACTGGGTTATAGAAGACATTAAGGAGGGAATAAAAGACTGGGTTATAGAAGACATTAAGGAGGGAATAAAGAAATTCATAGAATGCAATGAGACTGAAAACACTTCCTATCAAAACCTCTTGGACACAGCAAAAGCAGTGCTCAAAGGTCAATTTATATCGATAAATGCACACATACATGAAGAAGAAAGAGTCAAACTCAAGTCCCCACAACTTGAACAAATAGAAAGTGAGCAACAAAAGAATCCATCAGGCACTAGAAGAAAACAAATAATAAAAACTAGAGCAGAATTAAACAAATTAGAGAACAGGAAAACAATTGAAAGAATTAACAAAGCCAAAAGCTGGTTCTTGCAAAAAATTAACAAAATTGATAAACCATTGGCCAGAATGACTAAAGAAATACAGGAAAGGAAACAAATAACCCAAATAAGAAATGAGATGGGCCATATCACAACAGACCCAACTGAAATTAAAAAATCATATCAGATTACTATGAAAAATTGTACCCTAACAAATTTGAAAACTTAGAAGAAATGGATGAATTCTTAGAAACACTCTACCTACCTAAACTAACACAATCAAAAGTAGAACAACTAAATAGACCCATAACAAAAAAAGAGGTTGAAAAGGTAATCAAAAAACTCCCAACAAAAAAAAAAAGCCCTGGTCCAAACGGCTTCACTGCAGAGTTCTACCAAACTTTCAGAGAAGAGCTAACACCACTACTACTAAAGGTATTTCAAAGCATAGAAAAGGATGGAATACTACCAAACTTATTCTATGAAGCCAGCATATCCCTGATACCAAAACCAGGTAAAGACACCACAAAAAAAGAAAATTACAGACCTATATCCCTCATGAACACAGATGCAAAACTCCTCAACAAAATTCTAACCAACAGAATTCAACAACATATCAAAAAAACAATCCACCACGACCAAGTGGGATTTATACCAGGTATGCAAGGTTGGTTCAATATTAGAAAAACAATTAATGTAATTCACCATAGAAATAAAGCAAAAGACAAAAACCACATGATCTTATCAATTGATGCAGAAAAGGCATTTGACAAAGTCCAACACCCATTCATAATAAAAACTCTTGGCAAAATTGGTTCAATATTAGAAAAACAATTAATGTAATTCACCACAGAAATAAAGCAAAAGACAAAAACCACATGATCTTATCAACTGATGCAGAAAAGGCATTTGACAAAGTCCAACACCCATTCATAATAAAAACTCTCAGCAAAATAGGAATAGAAGGAAAATTCCTCAACATAATAGAGGGCATTTATACAAAGGCAACAGCCAATATCATCCTAAATGTAGAGAGCCTGAAAGCATTTCCTTCGAGAATGGGAACAAGACAAGGATGCCCTTTATCACTGTTCTTATTCAATATTGTGCTGGAAGTCCTAGCCAGAGCAATTAGGCTAGACAAAGAACTAAAGAGCATCCGAATTGGCAAGAAAGAAGTAAAAGTATCTCTATTTGCAGATGACATGATCTTATACACAGAAAACCCTAAGGAATCCTCAAGAAAACTACTGAAACTAATAGAAGATTTCAGCAGAGTTTCAGGTTACAAGATAAACATACAAAAATCAGTTGGATTCCTCTACATCAACAAAAAGAACATTGAAAAGGAAATCATCAAATCAATAACATTCACAGTAGCCCCCAAGAAGATAAAATAGTTAGGAATAAATCTTACCAAAGATGTAAAAGACCTATACAAAGAAAACTACAAGGTACTACAGCAAGAAACTAAAAGGGACCTACATAAGTGGAAAAACATACCTTGCTCATGGATAGGAAGACTTAACATTATAAAAATGTCTATTCTATGAAAAGCCATCTATATATACAATACACTTTCAATCCAAATTCCAACTACTTTTTTTAATGTGACGGAGAAAGAAATCACCAGCTTCATATGGAAGGGAAAGATGTCTCGGATAAGTAAAGCATTACTGAAAAAGAAGAAGAAAGTGGGAGGCCTTGCCCTACCTGATTTTAGAACATATTATACAGCCACAGTAGTCAAAACAGCCTGGTACTAGTACAACGACGGACACATAGACCAATGAAACAGAATTGAGAACTCAGATATAAATCCATCCACATTTGAGCAAATGATATTTGACAAAGGCCCAGTGTCAGTTAATTGGGGAAAAGATAGTCTTTTTAACAAACGGTGCTGGCATGACTGGATATCTACCTACAAAAAAATGAAACAGGACCGATACCTCACACCATGCACAAAAACTAACTCCAAGTGGATCAAGATCTAAACATAAAGTCTAAAATGATAAAGATCATGGAAGAAAAAATAGGGACATTAGGAGCTCTAGTACAAGGCATAAACAGAATACAAAACGTTAGTAAAAATGACAAAGAGAAACCAGATAACTGGAAGCTCCTAAAAATCAAACGTCTATGCTCATCTAAAGACTTCACCAAAAGAGTAAAAAGACCACCTACAGACTGGGAAAGAATTTTCAGCTATGACATCTCGGACCAGTGCCTGATCTCTAAAATCTACATGATTCTGTCAAAACTCAACCACAAAAAGACAAACAACCCAATCAAGAAGTGGGCAAAGGATATGAACACGCACTTCACTAAAGGAGATATTCAGGCAGCTAACAGATACATGAGAAAATGCTCTTGATCATTAGCCATTAGAGAAATGCAAACTAAAACTACGGTGAGATTCCATCTCACACCAACTAGACTGGCATTAATCCAAAAAACACAAAATAATAAATGTTGGAGAGGCTGTGGAGAGATTGGAACTCTCATACACTGCTGGTGGGAATGTAAAATGGTACAACCACTTTGGAAATCCATCTGGCGTTTTCTTAAAAGTTAGAAATAGAACTACCATACAACCCAGAAATCCCACTCCTCAGAATATACCCTAGAGAAATAAGAGCCTTCACTTGAACAGATATATGCACACCCATGTTTATTGCAGCACTGTTCACAGTAGCAAAAAGATGGAAGCAACCAAGGTGTCCATCGACGGATGAATGGATAAATAAATTATGGTATATTCACACAATGGAATTCTACACATCCATAAAGAACAGTGAGGAATTTGTGAAACATTTCATAACATGCAGGAACCTGGAAGGCATTATGCTGAGTGAAATTAGTCAGTTGAAAAGGACAAATATTATACAAGACCACTCTTATAAGATCTTGAGAAATAGTTTAAACTGAGAAGAACATATTCTTTTGTGGTTATGAGATGGGGGAGGGAGGGAGGGTAGGAGATGGTTATTTACTGATTAGATAGTAGATAAGAACTACTTTAGGTGAAGGGAAGGACAACACTCAATACAGGGGATGTCAACACAACTGGACTAAACCAAAAGCAAAGAAGTTTCCTCAATAAACTGAATGCTTCGAAGGCCAGCAAAGCAGGGGCCGGGGTTTGAGGACTGTGGCTTCAGTGGCCGTCTAAGCCAACTGGCAATATAAAATCTATTAAGAAAACATTCTGCATCCCATTTTGAAGTGTGGCATCTGGGGTCTTGAACTCTAGCAAGCCGCCATCTAAGATGCGTCAATGAATCTCAACCCACCTGGATCAAAGGAGAATGAAGAACACCAAGCTTACAAGGTAATTATGAGCCCAAGAGACAGAAAGGGCTACATGAACTACAGACTATATCATCCTGAGACCAGAAGATCTAGATGGTGCCCAGCCACAACTGATGACTGCCCTGACAGGGAACACAACAGAGAACCCCTGAGGGAGCTGGAGAACAGTGGGATTCAGACCCCAAATTCTCGTAAAAAGACCAGACATAATGGTCTGACTGAGACTAGAAGAACCCCGATGGTCAGGGTCCCCAAACCTTCTGTTGGCCCAGGGCAGGAACCATTCCCAAAGCCAACTCGTCAGACATGCATTGGACTCGACAATGGGCTGGAGATAGATGCTGATGAGGAATGAGCTTCTTGGATCAGGTGGACACTTGAGATTATGTTGGCATCTCCTGTTTGGAGGGGAGTTGGGAGGGTAGAGGGGGTTAGAAACTGGCAAAATGGTCACAAAAGGAGAGACTGGAAGGAGGGAGCGGGCTGACTCATTAGGGGGAGTGTAGATGGGAGTATGTAGTTAGGTGTATATAAGTTTATATGTGAGAGACTGACAATTGATTTGTAAACTCTCACTTAAGGCACAATAAAAATTATTTAAAATTTTTTTTAATTTACTTTATTGTTGTAGAGAATATACACAGCAAAAGATATACCTATTCAAGAGTTTCTACATGTACAATTTAGTCACGCTGTTTACAGTCTTCAAGTTGTGCAACCATTCCTATCTCCTGTTTTGAATTGTTCCCCCCATTAACATATACTCACTGCCTGCTAAGTTTCCTATTTAGCCTTTCCAGTCACTGTTGTCGATTTGAGCCCATATAGATATGGAAGAGAACAGTGCTCAGAGAAGACATTCTTTACTAGTTAAGCTAAACTATTGTTTGTTTTTAAGAAGAGTTCAGTGGATATTTTTAGTTTAAGGTTTAAACATCGTCTCAGGATAATTGTTTCAGCTCCTCCAGCTTCCATGGCTCCAGAAAGTCTGTAATCCATGAGAATTTGAAATTTTGTTTTGTATTATCTCCGTTTGGATCAGGATTCTTCTACAGAATCTTTGGTCAAAATGCTTCATCTTAAAATAGAAAACGCAATGAAACAACAGTACCTACCTTACAGAGTTGATATAAGTATTAAAACACATTTCTCCCTCTCTCAATGGAGCCCTGGTGGCAGTCTGTTTCCATAGATTTACAGCCTAGGAATCCCTATGGGGGAGTTCTACTCTGTTCAATAGGGTTACCATGAGTCAGAATTGACTTGGTGGCAACAGGTTTGGTTTTGGTTCTTGCTGCCTTTTGTTATATATAGTGTATATAAATGATAGCTGTTATGAAGATCAGTAACCACTTGGACGTGAGATGAAAAATAATGGCCAACCCTTAAATTCATTCTCGTTTGTTTAACAATTATAGTTGAATATTAGTTTGAACCCAGGCTTCTGCTTTCAGTTAGGATATAGAAGAATTAGAAAGGCTTTTGCTCCCATGTTAACAGCAACAATAAATTAATAAAATAAAAATAATACTGTAGAACAACTGAAGAGTTGTAAATACAGGGACACTTAGGTGTACTGAATTCATATATGGGCCAAGAGCAATGGTGGCTTGTTTACTTGGGTCAAGCATCTGATCTGGGTGCAGGAAGGCAAAGGAATGGGTCTACCACAGAGGGAGAGATTTTTTCAGGGATGAAGAGAATCCAGATAACTGCTTAACAACAATCTGGGATAAAAGGGCATATTGGAATCTGGAAAAAGCCACAAACACAAAACCATATTGCTTAGTCTCACTATCACCCTTTCCCCAACCAAATTTGCCAGGGACGTGGCAGTGAAGGAGGGCTGGAAAGCAGAGAAATTGTGTGCAGTCTCTTGCATTCTCATGGTGCTTGGATCCTGGGGCCTGCCTGTGTTGATTACAAAGGTAAATCAAAACTATTTTAAAATGTAATGCTGCATTCTCCTGGTTCAAGTATAAAATAAATCCTTCAGCAGAAGGTTGAGGTTTAATAACCATCTTATTAAAGCTGTGACTGAGTTGCAGGTGAACTGAAGTCTGAAGGAAGGTGCATGATTCAAGCACTCACCAAAACAGGAAAGCTTGATTCTAAAACAAAATGACAAAAAGACAACAAATAAAACAAAATTATACTACAGACTGCACTGTTCTTACATAAATAATGTCTAGAATAAAAATTTTGAAAATACGAGACTTGAAGAACAGTAGGAAAAGATGTCGAACCACAACTTAAAGAACTAGAAGACCCACAGATGACCCAGATGTTGGTATTAGTAGACGAGGACTTAAAAATGTTATAGATGAATAATTTTAAGTAAACTTACAATATATTTAGTGAAGAGTGAAGAAGTGGGCAATGTCAGGAGAAATATAGAAGCTTTGAAACAAAACCAAATGGAAATACTAGAACACAGAATCTAAAATTAAAAAAAAAATCATTGAATGAGTTTAATGACAGGTTGGGCGTAGAAGAAGATACATCAGTGAAGTTAAGATAGGTTAATAGAAATTATCGAAATTGAAGCCAGAGAGAAATAAAGATTTTAAAAACTGTACAAAGTTCAGTGACTTATGTGATGGTATCAAACGATCTAACATGTGTGTGTTTGGAGTACAAAAGGAGAAGAGGGAAAAAATTGGGCAGAGGAAACAAGACTTGACACAAAGTTGGAGAAAATATTCACAATACATATAGCAGACAAAAGACTTGTATGTCAACTCTACAAAGAGCTCCTACAAATCAATAACTGAAATACAACTGGATAAAAGTGTATAAAATTCTTGAGCAGATACTTTACAAAAGAAGAAATATAAGTGGCCAAGATATATAGTGCTCAGTATCATTCATGAAGGAAATACAATGGGACAGCAGTTCACACACACTTGTTAGGGTATGTCAAGTCAGTTTTAACTTATAGTGACTCCATTTGACAGAGTTGAACTGCCCCATAGGGTTTTCTAGGCTATTACCTTTATGGGGGCAAATCGCCAGGTCTTTTCTCCTGTGGAGCTGCTGAGTGGTTTTGAACCACCAACCTTTCGGTTAGTAGCTGAGTGCTTAACCATTTTGCTACCAGGGCTCCTTTCGCACATACTACAATGGCTATAATTATAAACTGATGATACTTAATGGTGAGGATGTACAGAAATTGCCACTTGAAGACACTGCTGGTGAGAAGAGCAAAGCCACTTGGGGAAACTGGTGCAGGTACTTCGGTAAATAGGCAGTTTCTTATAAACTTAACAATTGTGTGCCTAGGTTTGCCCAAGAGAAATGATAGGGTATGTCTACATAAAGATTTATTCAAGTATGTCCATAGCAGCTTTTTTTCATAATATCCCCAAATTGAATAACCCAGAGATCCATTGATAGGATAATAAATAAACTGTGGTACATTCAGACAATAACTTTGATGAATCTCAGAAACATGCTGAAGGAAAGAAGCCAAACATAAAGAGCCTGTATTATTTCATTTAATTGAAGCCCTAGAACAGGCAAAGCAAATCTATGTTGACAAAAATCAGGATGGTGGTTGTGGGGGGCAGGGGATTGACTGGTAAAGGCATGAGGAGATTTCTGAGGTGATGGAAATATTTTACAGACTGACTTGTAGCCTAGCTACACAGATTAAAACTCATCAAATGGTATATATACTTTAAGAGCTGTGCATTTTACTGTATGTAAATTATATTTCAATAAATAAAACTAAGCAACGCATTAAATTGAGTCTTATGAAATTGCTTATTTTCAACTATTTTTAGCTATAAAAAGTGCAATTTTACATGGTTCAATCTATTAATAATTTTGGCCTCCAAGAAAGATGTGAAAACTGTCTTTGAGTCTTTTTCTACAACTGCTACAGAGGAAATGGCAGAAGGGGAAAAGGTGACCTGAGATGATAGTGAACTCTATAAACAGCATGTCCCAGGAAACCATTGTGGAAAGGAAGGGAACGGTATAGGCTCTACTGTCCTTCCTAAATTGTGTTGTGCGCACATATACGTCTGTGCGTGTGTGTGTGTGTGTGTGTGTTCGTGTGTGTAAGCATATGCCTTTATGTGTGCACATTGGGAATAAACTTCCAACACCTGGCCAGAAAACCATCTGCTTATTGTGCACAGAAAACATCAAGTCAGTCTTTCCACAGGAAGCCTTTGGGCTTTAAGGCAGGTTGGACAGTGTACACCTGAGCTAATGGCCTCTATTTGCATTGTACTGTGCTCCACCACTCTTCTAAACACCTGGATCTGGTTGCTCCATGTAAAAATGGTTTGCATTCTGAAAAACCACAAAACCCACTTTTGCTTAGAACGTTTTTCAGGTGGCTGAGACTTATTCTAAAGCAAAGCTAAAATCTATTTATTGTTGAGTTTTTAGCAAATTGTTCTCATTCTGCCAGGGATCCCACTGTTTGAATGCAGATGTGGAAAAATCTTGAGAGAAGGCTGTTGAGCTGTGTTGGATTATTGGAAAACTGAAAATAGTCAACAGTTAATTGAGTAAAAAATAGGTTTGGCAAGGCTTTATGAGCTGGAGAGAAAAGACAATGGACTAGATTCAGGAACCATATATGTATGGGAGAATGTACATTGTTCAAACTCAACTCAAAGGCTTGTGGCTGCTGGGGATCAGCTGTGAGTCTGGCCAGGTGGTTTGGGAAGATACACTGACATGTGCTGAGATGACCATGGTGGACTCTACATGGACAGACCCTCATCTTCCTTGTGATGACCACCATTCTTTGGTGAATGAAAACACACACACACACACACACACACACACACACACACACACACACACACACAATAACATCACTTCATGACAGTATGTCACTTGGGTTACCATATTGGAGTGTCTTCCAATTGTGAAGAGGTCTCGTTCTGGGCAGTACAACAGAGCCAACAGAGATTTCTTTTCTGGGTGGTAGTTGAATCCATCATCGCTTCAGATACATTTAGTTTACAAAATCTGCTGGAGTTTCTTTATGGAAAATAATATAGAAAATTAAGTATAAATAACTAAACAATAATGGTAAAAAAACTATGATGAAAGAAAACAGAAAACTAGTTTCCAATGAAACTTAATAATAACGATGATGATAAAAATAGCTAACAATTATGCAGGGACTATAATGTGCTAGGAAATTCTCTCAGGACTTGAGATACATTAATTCACTTAATGAGAAAACCCTGTGAGATTGATACTAATATTATCCTTATGTTACTGATGAGGAAGCCGAGCCATAAAGAGTTTAAATGACTTGCACAAGCTCACATAACTAGTAAGTGGCAGAAGCAGGTAGTCTGCCTTTGTATCCTGCTATCCTAATGCTTGGAGCCCTGGTGGTATAATGGTTGAGAGCCTGGCTGCTACTCGAAAGGTCAGTAGTTCGAGTCCATCAGCTGCTCCTTGGAAACCCTATGGGGCAGTTCTATTCTGTCCTATAGGGTTGCTATGAGTTGGAATTGACTGAGGACAATGGTTTTTGATATCTCAATGATTATTCTCCATAATCATAAATAGCTGTGTAAATAGTTTGCCTGGAGTTTGATTTATATTCATGTGTTAACACACAAATTGAAACACAAGTACATAGGCACTTAAAGATACATATACATATACCTGCATGTGACACGCATACCTAAACATCATTTCATAAAACGCAGCATTTCATAAGAGAAAGAGAAAAAACTTTGAAGTCAAATAGATCTGATGGTAAATCCTTGTTCTATCCTTTGCTGTGACTTCTCGCACATGACTTAAACTCTGTACAGGCCTCAGTGTTTTTCATAGGGAATATGGGCTTAATCATGCTTTCCTTGAAGGATGAAGAAAATAGGAGGTGGAACTGAATAGGTGTTTAAAAAACCTTTTATTATGTTGCTATTAATATGTTATTAATAAAAAACATTTTTCTGGAAAAGGAAAGATTATTCTCTAGGTATGACTTATTAGAGCTGGGGCCCTGGTCTGTTTTTCTGTCTACATTAACCTCTATTTCTTTGTCCTTTTCTGTCCTAGACTTATTGTAGTTGTCACTCAGCTTTCAGGATTTGGAATCTCTCTTCAGTTTTCTGTTGCTTCCTGCTTAAATTTCATCTATGAATGAGACTTCCTTGAAATTCATTTATGAAAAGTGAGGATAAGAAATTGACTGTTTACTGGTTCTCAGCTGTTATAGTAATTTTCCTTAAATCTTCCCAACCTGGACTGAGTTGATTTAGAGCCTGATGACTAGTTGGGAGTGGGCAGAAAGGTGGGGGCATGATATGGGAACAAGGATTAGACCAACCTCAAAACAAAAGATTCACGGAAACCTTGGCTTGAGCATCCAAGATTTCTAGTGTCAGTACCGGACTACACTGTTTGATGGGTCTTATTAGGGCTATTAGGCCTATTTTTTTTCAGATGTCTCCAGTTGTATCAGTGTCCTTGGAGAACAAAGCAAGGCGAAACGAGACAGAAAAGCCTATTTTAAACTCATTGTTTCTGTTATTTTCAAATTAGAGAATAGTATTATGTTTTCTGTTAACTATCTTTATGCAATGGCTGGACAATTCTACAGTTTGAATAGGGCTTTGGCCTCAGAGCTTCTCTAAAATACCACATTTAAGAACCAGGGCTTCTAATCACAGTTGTCTTCTTTATGTTTAGACTAATTCCATAGCATAGATCATGTTATGTCACATGTGGGGAAGTACAAAACCAAGGGCATTTCCAATCTTAAAAGCCTTCTGTAATTATTCCTTGCTGAGTTAATTCTATCTCCCCTCTACTTGATTGTAATTGTATATATATATATATTTTTTTTCCCTCAGTTTTGCCTTGTATCAGAGGTGCCTTTCCATCTATCCATTTTCTCATTTATCTAAGCATCTCTCTCTCTCCTCCCTATTTCCCTAGTACTGTGTGGTCATCTGGGGTTAGGGGTGGTACAGGCCATGCCTTGCATCTTTTTTAATTCTCACAGGTACTTACTGGCATCATGTTTTATACAGAGTATCACTTGCTATTGGGTCAATTCTGAATCACAGTGACCCTACAGACAGAGTAGAGCTGCTCCATAGGGTTTCCTAGCCTGTAATCTTTACCGAGGCAGACTGTCACTTCTTTCTCTCATGGAGCAGCTGGTGGGTTTGAACCTTTTGGTTAGTAGCAGAATATTTAACCACTGCGCCACTGGGGCTTTTTTTTGCATATAAAAAAACAAAAAGCCAAAAGCCATTGCTGTTGAATAGATTCTAACTCATAGCGACTCTATAGGACAGAATAAAACTGCCTCATAGGGTTTCCAAGGAGTGGCTGGTGGATTTGAATTGCTGACCTTTTGGTTAGCAGTCATGCTCTTAACCACTACACCACATGGCCTCCTTTTGTACATACTAGGGGCATTTTTTTTTCTGTTGTCATTGCTTTGAATTGAAATAAATATAGAAACTATCCTTTAATTTTCATTGAATAATTTTTGCCATCTTTTCCAACCCTTATCTCCTACAACAAAAACCTGCTAGCAGACTCCTCTAAATATGATAATGCAAAGGCAACATCCAAAGAAATCATTGGGAACTGCTGACTTGGTAGAATGCCAGATGGGTGGTGTGAGGAAGGAAGTGGGAATAAAATTCCAATATATCCTGGCAAGAATCAAGAAAATAGCTATGCCCAAACACTGCAGGAAAGAAGGGATATGGCTGGAGAACCAACTCCATGAAGGGCTACATGTATATGAATTTGCAATGCCAGTTGTGTTTGTTCATACAAGCCCATTTTTCATTTTCTGTATTCTTGAAGGAAATATATCTTTACAAGGCAATGTTGTTGCAAAAGGGAAGGCTTTTCTTTCGAGAAAAGAAACATTCAACTGGAGTAATTTTGCAGCCCTTTTACAGTAAGTGGATTGATTCCAGATCCTCACTTGCTGCCACTCTTGAGGTGTCTGCCTGGGAATCCCTCATGTAGTGCAGAAACTGGCTGCAGCAGCTACGACTGCTTGCGACAGCTGCGACTGTTTAAAGACTGGAAGCATGGTTGTGCTCACCAAGTGCCATGCTGCAGCACTTGGCTTTCTTTTTTCCTTTTTTGAAAAGGACTTTAATTGTTAGATCAGTGTAGGCTTAAAAAAAAAAAAAATTCTGTCAAGTTGATTCTGACTCATAGGAAACCTGTAGGACAGAGTAGAACTGACTCATGGGGTTTCCAAGGAGCAACTGGTGGATTCAAACCGCTGACCTTTTGGTTAGCAGTAATGGCTCTCAACCACTGTGCCACCAAGTCTCCAGTTTAGGCTTTCAGGCTTTCTTTTTCATAGCTGTAATTGTTACATAGGAGGATCCCAAGCGTGACCTTATGAGTTGGCATTTTCTCTTTCAATCAATCAATCATTCATTCATTCATTCTCGTTGACAGTCACCAATGGCTAGACTAGTTCCTGTCTGCTGCCTACTAGATAAATGTTTGTGGAATAAGATAGAATTAAAGCAAAGTACCAGACCCAGTATCAGATGCCACAAATATACTGAGGCCAGTCTTTACCTTCAAAAGGGTTACTATTTAGGGAAGTAGAGAGATAAGTTTATTATTAATTGCAAATGAAAGCACTCTTCTATAAGCACACAAATTCAAGGAAGGGACCTCTTCAGTGAATTCTGAATGTTGTTGGGGGATAATCCTTGAGGATAACAAGAAAGGCGTCTTCCTCAGATTAGAAAGTATGTGCAGAGCTGTATAAAGGAGCAGAGCTTTGGAGGGAAGAGGGAGAAGATCAGTTTCCGTGGTTACAGCATCATTGTCCATCCTGTGGAGAAAGAGTCTGGCTACAAGAGAACTAGACTATAAAAAGTCTTTTATATCTCATTTCCTTTGTCCTGCAGGTGAAAGGGATCCATTGAAGGATAAGAATTTTGAGCGATCACTCTGGTAGCAGTATGGAGACTGTGCTGGAAAGGGCAGAAGTGAGTAAAAGGGAGAGTCATTTAGATGCTGTGAAAGTGGGTCAGGTGACAGAGAATGATAACTTGAAATATAAGAATGAATTAGGGGCCTAATTCAAGGGAACACAACAGAATCAACAGAATTTAGTAGCTAATTGGAAGTCAAAAGAGTAGCAAGAAAGACCAGGAAAGAAAGAAGTCAAATTTGTGACCTAAGCACTTTGTGGTATGGTTACTAGACAGAAATATAGAAAAATGAACATATTTGGAGAGAAGGGTGATATTTTCAAATGATAGTGAGATGGTCATAGCACTCTATTTATACTTAAAATATTTTAATTTTCATACCTCTAACAAAGGTGCCACTGCACCACCAGGGCTGCCATTGACTTAGACGTTATCAAATTTGAGTCTAGCCTAACCCATGTGACAGACAGACACATATGCTTTTGCAAATTGACTAGTTTGTTCCCTCTATTTCAGAATTGCTCATAATGATAACTGATACAGGGATGAATATATATACATATATATGTAAATTTACTTGCATATCTTCTATTTTAATTTATATATTTTGTCTCCCAAACTCTAGAGAAGGAAAAATACCAGTTAGCTGGGTTGTAGGATCTGGATTGTAGATTGGCCACTAAAATCTTGGGATTGTTACTTAACTAATCTAGTCATTTCCAGCTTTAAATGTCAGTGTCTATGTCCTAGTTCTATAACATATTATTGAAGAACCTTTCAGAAATATGTGCCGGGATGCTTTCTCTGACAGGTGGTGAAAAGTTGACCTGGGACTGCAGCATGAGAAAGCAAGTCTGCCTAGGCTCTTCCAGCTCCCTGCTGCTGGAACAGGTGTACTTCAGATGTCAGAGTGCCTCTTTCACTTCTACGACACCAGCGCAGGAGGCAGCAACTTCTACTGCGTATCAAAATGTGCCCAAATCCCCAGGAGGCAATTCTAGTGAAATTTCTCTGTTTTTCCAAATGCTTATAAAATTTTTTAAAAATGCAGAAAAGTTGAAGAAAGAATAAAACAAACACCCATATATATTTAGGCCCTAGATTCAATAATTATCAACATTTTGCTATATTTATTTCTATTTACGTACCACTGTAATCTAGAAGTTCAGACTGAAGACCATACTAGGCTCAGGTAAAATATTTTTGATAAGACAATTCTATAGGTCATGCTATAAACTATATTTTGTATTATATAAGAAGGTAGGTAGTAACAGGGTGTCCTGTAGATAAACTCATTTATGTCTTTGAACATTTCTTGATTTCTGGCATAGAATGTCCAAAGCTCTATTTAAAATTTTTCTGCCCAGATCAGGTTCCTTTTAGTAGGAAATGTTATTTAGAAACCAATGTCTGCACGTTTAGGGTATTCATTGCTACTGGCGTGACCTTGCTTCTTGGCTCTTTCTATGGTCAGAGCTAGGACAAAATATACATGTACATACACATATGATGTGTTCATACTGCTATTTCTAATTCAGATTAATAATGTAGTATATCTTTGTGGAATTTCAGACATTTTATATTTATCTCTTTTTATACTGAAAGATCTAGGTTCTTCATAATTTTCTTTTAGTGTTAATCTTTTTTTTTCCTGCTGTTGCTGTTGAAAATATACACAGCAGGACATGTACAAATTCAACAATTTTTGCCTGTAAAATTCAGTGACACTGACTACATTCTTCAAGTTGTGCAACCATTCTCACCCTTCTTTTTTGAATTGTTCCTCCCCATTAACATAAACTCACTGTCCCTAAACTTCCTACCTAGCCTTTTGAGTTGCTGTCATCATTTTAATTCCATACAGGTCTTTAAAAGAGCACAATGTTCAAGGTAGACATCCTTTCCTGATTAAGCTAAATTACTGTTTGGTTTGAAGAAGTCTACAAGGGGTATTTTTGGTTTAAGTTTTAAAGATTACTTCAGGGCAATATCTTCAGGGGTTCATCCAGCCTCCACAGATCCAAAAAGTGTATTTCATGAGCAGTTGAAATTCTGTTCTGCATTTGCCCTCTTTTGGTCAGAATTTTTCTATAGAATCTTTAATCAAAGCATTCAGTAATCGTAGCCAGGAACCACCCAGTTCTTCTGGTTTCACGGCAAAGGAGGTGGTTGTTCATGGAAGTACTTAGCCATGCATTCCATATTCTCCTTTTATTCCTGACTCTCCTTCTTCCTCTGTTGCTCCAGGTGAATAGAGACCAACTGTTGTAGCTTAGAAGGTAATTTTTCACTCTTGCTTACTATATGCGTATTTTAAAATTATAAAACAAATGCCACTGTAAACAAAATCATTGAGGTAGGCTTAGGATTTATTTGCAATTCTTTTTGTATTTCACATGTATCCCACTAAGAATCTATGAGTATATGATCAGAGAATTGTACTACAAATATCTTGAAATAATTTTTTTCTATGTGGTTATATCATCAGATATATGTAACTTCATTTGTTTCAGTATGTTTTCAGTTTTACCTTTTTCTCACTTTTTAATTTATTTATTTTTTGAATACGTAAAATATTTATCCAGTTCAAAATTCAAAATTATGAAAAAAGCATCCTCAGAAAAATTCTTCACATTATTCCCTATCATTTTTTCTTTCTGTTTTTTTCCACTCAGAATTTTATTTTGTTGCTTTGAAAAATCAATAAATAGGTATATTTTATTTTTCCTTCCATTATAACGCAAGAAGAATTTGATATTCATGTTGTACTCCTTGCTTTTTCACTTAAAAATATATCTTGGAACTCTCTATACATCATTACAAAAGATTTTGCTTATTCTTTCTCACTCTGTTATGTGAACACAGCACACATACAGCCAGCCCCTTAGTCAAAGGCATTGAGGAGACAGGGTTAAAATTAGTACATGTCACTCTGACCATTTTATGAGGGCTACAAGTCTGGAAACAAGAGCCAATAAAGAGATCACTTCAACTCTTAATACAAAATATGTTGGTAGCCAGAATTAAAGAGATCTGTCCAAAACAAGGATTAGTGAGACCCTACTTTTTATCTAACTTCACCTTCATGATAGCCCTGAAGGGATTTTGTTATTACAGCAGATACACATTGTAGGCTAGAAGCTTAGATATGTGAGAAGTATAATGTTATTTGCTTTATACTTGCTCTCAATGTCTATGAGGTCTCTTCCACAAGTACTGGGGATGTATGCTCAGTCAATCAGGTAAACTCAGGTAACTGAGCTACTTCCTAGCCTCCACCACAGCTGAGGATATATCTAAGTTCTGGACAGTTGGTGGTGTTGTGGGTAAGGGGACATTATACCCTCCTATACATGCTGGGGAAACCCTGGTGGTGTAGTGGTTAAATGCTACAGCTGCTAACTAAAAGGTCAGCAGTGCGAATCTGCCAGGTGCTCCTTGGAAACCTGTGGGGCAGTTCTACTCTGTCCTGTAGGGGCACTCTGAGTCAGAATTGACTTGACTGCAATGGTTTTTTTTGGTTTATACTTGCTGGTATCCTCTAAGTCATTCTAGCTCCTTCTCAGTTCCTGGGAGGTGGTTCACACAAGTTACATCTAAACCTTTGTGTCTTATGCCTGGATCTTAGCTTTTAAAACATCAAAGGAAAATTTGTCTATTTTTATTTATTACTTTGGTGTTCATTTTGTAAAAACATTTCCTTCAGTCAAGGAGTACCTCATATTCTAGTTGTTAAATAGAAGGTGGTAATGAGAAATCTTGCAAAAAGTCGTATCAGTTGATGTTCCAGAATTTTATCTGGATACATTTTCTTGTCCTCATATTTATATCTGAAGATCAAGGTTTACCAAAATATTGGTCAGGCAGCTAGAGCTGGGAGACAGAAGAGAGAAGTCAGGTGTGAAAGAGATTCAATGTTGAGATTTTGCTTTAGAGTATATGTGGTTGGAGGAAAGGGTACCTGAATTGAATAAGAAACTAGGGTCAATAGAAAGCCAGACTGTAGAAAATACATTAACAAGTAATTTAACCAAATTGCCTTTTCAGAATGAAAATAAAGGGGTGAGGAACAGTGTAAGTTAATAATTATGTTGCTATGGTTACTTTTCCTGATTGGAACTATTTGTTGAATAGTTGGTTATTTTGACTTCGGGTAACATTTAATTTATTGGGTAAAAGATACTTCATTTGCATCCAGCTGGTGTTTCTTTCTTTTTTTTTTAATCATGATTTCTATTGCATTATAGCATAGATATATACAGCAAAATTATAAATTAGTTGTTTACAGTTTAAAGACTTCTTAAAAGTATATATTTATACTTAAAGAAAACAATACAGAATGTTTCACAATATTCTTGTTTCTCTCTTACATATTTGGCAATATCACAGAGGCAGCAATGGAAATATCATAATTTGGACAAAACTATGTTAATGTGCTGTTACCGCCACTCACTAAGCATACAACACAGAGCAAGTTAATTAAACTCTTTGAGTGTTAGTATTCTAACTTATGTATCACAGATAATAATCTTAATAATATGTAATAAGATGTGAAGAAATCTGCTGAAACTCTGTTTCCATTTTCTGTGGTTACAGCTACCGAAATTATACCCATAGAAAATGGGGGAAAATAATTAGCTTCCGTTCATTTCCAAGGCTAATATTATGAGTTAAAAAATCAAGGAACGTGGAGACGGAGCCAAGATGGCAGAATAGACAGATGAGTCCATCGAGCTGTCTTTACAACAAAGGCCCAAAAAAACAAGTGAAATGAGTATATTTGTGACAAGCTGGGAGGCCTGAGCATCAAAGGCAAGCTTAGTCAACGAACTGAGGGGCATGGGGAGGAAGAGGCCATTCAGAAGCGGAGAGGAGTTACCGGACCTGAATCGCAGGGAGCCCTCAGGCTCCATTCCCGGAGTGGCGGCGGCGACTGCAGTGGGTTGGTACTAGCGTTCAGCCAGTTTCCTCAGGGAGAAGCAGCCAGACACAAAGCCCACTCACACCTCCGGAACCTGAGGAGAACGGTGTGCTCTTGGCAAAAGCTAAGCACTTGCGTATATTTTACTCTGCCCCGTCCCACCCCCAAGCCGGCTTCAGCGGCTGAATCCCTGGGCCTGAGAAAGACCCTGGTGAGCACCCAGAGCCATCCTCATAACCTTGGGGAAGGAAAAACTTTGCAACTGTGGGGACAAGATAATTTGCTAGCTCCATTAACCGGGGGAGCTCAGGACAGAAGCGGCTCCTGTCTAGACATAAACCATATGTGGACTTTGAGCACGTTTCCTTTCTGCACGTACCTGTGTGGGCCTTTTTCGGGAGAATAGGCCCCAGTTGGCAAACTTCAACCATTTCAGCTGTGTGGTGGAGAGGTAGGTGTTTGATGTTTGACATTGCAAGGTCCTCACCTACTCACATCAGGAACCTAAGGACTGGTAGCTCCACTCAGGTCACCCAGCCACCCGTGACAGGGGTCCAAAGATAACTGGTACCTCCCGGTCCTTATGACTAGAAACTTTGGGTGCCCATGGTCTGTCTGCAAAACCCACCCATCAGCATACTCTAGGGAACGGAGATGTGTTTTCCTCAGAGACACTTGGGGGTCAGTTCTCAACCCTCTGCCTTGTTCAGAGCATGACCCCCTGCTGCAATCAGAATACTGGTATATATGCCAATCACTCCTGCACCTCTAAGATTGTAGGACAGAGCCTGTACTACACACTTGATGATCAGCTACCTGGAAAGCTGAGCTGAATTCATACAAGAAAACTGAATGGACTCCTAGACTGATATACCTGATAACAGATCTAGTCAGCTGGGGCAGGACACCAGAGCTCCAAAGGAGAAAATAATCATGCTAGCTCACTCAAGCAACCCATAGGGGTATACCAAAACAAAACAAAGCAAGCAGCTACGACACAGTAAGCAAGCATAAACTAATACAATAACTTATAGATGGCTCAGAGACAACAGTCAATATCAAGTCACATAAAGAAACAGACCATTATCACCTCAACAGGGTCTCAAAACAAAGAATCCAGGGATCTTCTAGATGAAAGTGCATTCCTGGAATTACCAGATGCAGAATACAAAAGTTTAATATACAGAGCCCTTCAAGACAGCAGGAAAGAAATGAGGCAATATGCAGAACAAGCCAAGGAATACACAGATAAAGCCAGTGAAGAAATTAGAAAGGTTATTCAGGAACAGAATGAAAAGTTTAATAAGCTAGAAAAATCCATAGGCAGAAAGCAATCAGAAATTCAGAAGATTAACAATAAAATTACAGAATTAGATAACTCAATAGAAAGTCAGAGGAGCAGAATTGAGCAAGTAGAAGCTAGAATTTCTGAACTCAAAGATAAGTCACTTGGCACTAATACATTTGAAGAAAAATCAGATAAAAGAATTTTTAAAAATGAAGAAACCTTAAGAATCATGTGGGACTCTATCAAGAGTCACCTACAAGTGGTTGGAGTACCAGGACAGGGAGGGATAACAGAAAACACAGAGAAAATTGATTTGTTGGCAGAAAACTTCCCTGATATTGTGAAAGATGAGAAGATATCTATCCAAGATGCTCATCGAACTCCACATAAGGTAGATGTTAAAAGAAAGTCACCAAGACATATTATAACCTAGCTTGCCAAAACGAAAGATAAAGAGATAATTATAAGAGCAGTGAGGTATAAACGAAAATTCACCTACAAAGCAGAGCCAATAAGAGTAAGCTTGGACTACTCGGCAGAAAGCATGCAGGCAAGAAGGCAATGGGATGACATATTTAAAATATTGAAGGAAAAAAATTGCCTGCCAAGAAACATATATCCATCAAAACTGTCTCTTAAATATGAAGGTGAAATTAAGACATTCCCAGATAAACACAAGTTGAGGGAATTCGTAAAAACCAAACCAAAACTATAAGAAATACTAAAGGGAGTTCTTTGGTTAGAAAATCAATAATATCAGGTATCAACCGAAGACTAGAACACATGGCAGAGCAACCTGAAGTCAACCCAGACAAGAAAAAACAAAAAAAAAAAAACAAAAAAACAAAAAAACAAAGCAAGATTAAACAAAAAAACAAAGCAAGATTAAAAAAAAAAAAACCCAAAACAGGATAACAGCGATATTATTATATAAAAGAAGACAACATTAAAATAATAAAGAGGGACTAAGAAATGTAATCATACACCTTCCATATGGAGAGGAAGATATGGCGATACAAAGAAATAAAAGTTAGTTTTAAATTTAGAAAAATAGGGGTAAATAATAGGTAACCACAAAGGAGACAAACTATCCTACTCATCAAAATAAAATACAAGGGAAAAATAGAGACTCAGCAGAAAAAATATCAACAACAACAAATATGAGGAAAGGATAAAATATAAAGAAAATCTGCTCAGCACATAAAATCAAGTGGGAAAAAGAAACTGTCAACAACACACAAAAAAAGACATCAAAATGATAGCACTAAATTCATACCTATCCGTAATTACCCTGAATGGAAATGGACTCGATGCACCAATAAAGAGACAGAGAGTGGCAGAATGGATTAAAAAACAAGATCCATCTATGTGCTGCCTACAAGAGACACACAGTAGACTTAGAGACACAAACAAACTAAAACTAAAAGGATGGAAAAAATATATCAAACAACAATCAAAAAAGGCAAGAGTGGCAATATTAATTCCTGACAAAATAGATTTTAAAGTTAAACCCATCAGAAAGGATAAGGAAGGACAGTATATAATGATTAAAGGGACAAGAGGCCAAGAAGATATAACCATATTAAATATTTATGCACCCAGTCACAGGGCTGCAAGATACATAAAACAAACTTTAACAGAACTGAAAAGTGAGATAGGCAGCTCCACAATAATAGTAGGAGACTTCAACACACCACTTTCAGTGAAGGACAGGGCATCCAGAAAGAAGCTCAATAAAGACACAGAAGATCTCAATGCTACCGATTAACCAACTTGACCTCACAAACATATACAGCACACTCCACCTGACAGCAACCAACTGTACTTTCTTTTCTAGTGCACATGGAACATTCTCTAGAAAGACCACATATTAGGTCATAAAGCAAGCCTTAGCAGAATTCAAAACACTGAAATATTACAAAGCACCTTCTCTGACCATAAGGTCATAAAAGTGGAAATCAATAACATGAAAAGCAGGGAAAAAGAATCAAACACTTGGAAACTGAACAATACCCTGCTCAAAAAAGACTGGATTATAGAAGACATTAAGGATGGATAAAGAAACTCATACAATCCAAAGAGAATGAAAACACTTCCTATTAGAACCTTTGGGACACAGCAAAAGCGGTGCTTAGAGGCCAATTTACATCAATAAATGCACACATCCAAAAAGAAGAAAGGGCAAAAATCAAAGAATTATCCCTGCAACCTGAACAAATAGAAAGAGAGTAGCAAAAGAAACCCACAGGCACCAGAAGAAAACAAATAATAAAAATTAGAGCTGAACTAAATGAAATAGAAAACAGAAAAAAAATTGAATGAATTAACAAGACCAAAAGCTGGTTTTTTGAAAAACTCAACAAAATTGATAGACCACTGGTCAAACTGACAAAAGAAAAACAGGAGAGAAAGCAAATAAACCAAATAAGAAATGAGATAGGTGATATTACAACAGACCCAACAGAAATTAAAAGAATCATATCAGATTAGTATGAAAAACTATACTCAAATTTGAAAACCTAGAAGAAATGGATGAATTCCTAGAAACACACTACCTACCTAAACTAACACAAACAGAGGTAGAACAACTAAATAGACCCATAACAAAAGAAGAGATTGAAAAGGTAATCAAAAAACTCCCAACAAAAAAAAAGCCCTGGTCCAGATGGCTTCACTGCAGAGTTCTACCAAACTTTCAGAAAAGAGTTAACACCACTACTACTAAAGGTATTTCAGGGCATAGAAAAGGATGGAATACTACAAAACTCATTCTGTGAAGCCAGCATATCCCTGATACCAAAACCAGGTAAAGACACCACAAGAAAAGAAAATTATAGACCTATATCCCTCATGAATGTAGATGCAAAAATCCTCAACAAAATTCTAGCGAATAGAAATCAATAACATATCAAAAAAAACAATTCACCATGACCAAGTAGGATTCATACCAGGTAAGCAGGGATGGTTCAACATTAGAAAAACAATTAATGTAATATACCACATAAATAAAACAAAAGAGAAGAATCACATGATTTTATCAATTCATGCAGAAAAGGCACTTCACAAAGTTCAACACTCATTCATGATAAAAACTCTCAGCCAAACAGGAATAGAAGGAAAATTCCTCAACATAATAAAGGGCATTTTTACAAAGTCAACAGCCAAAATCACCGTAGATGGAGAAAGCCTAAAAACATTCCCACTGAGGAACAGAATTGAGAACCCAGATATAAATCTATCCTCATATGAGCACCTGATATTTGACAAAGGCCCAGTGTTAGTTAATTGGGGAAAAGATAATCTTTTTAACAAATGGTGCTGGCATAACTGGATATCCATTTGCAAAAAATTGAAACAGGACCCATACCTCACACCATGTACAAAAACTAATTCCAAGCGGATCAAAGACCTAAACATAAAGACTAAAACAAAGATCATGGAAAAAAAAATAGGGACAACGTTAGAAGCCCTAATACAAGGCATAAACAGAATACAAAACATTACTAAAAATGACGAAGAGAAACCAGATAACTGGGAGCTCCTAAAAATCAAGAACCTATGCTCATCTAAAGACTTCACCAAAAGAGTAAAAAGATTGCCTACAGACTGGGAAAAATTTTTCAGCTATGACATCTCTGACCAGCGCCTGATCTCTAAAATCTATATGATTCTGTTAAAACTCAACCACAAAAAGACAAACAACCCAATCAAAAAGTGGGCAAATGATATGAACATGCACTTCACTAAAGAAGATATTCAGGCAGCTAACAGATACATGAGAAAATGCTCTCGATCATTAGCCATTAGAGAAATGCAAATTAAAACTACGATGAGATTCCATCTCACTCCAACAAGGCTGGCATTAATTCAAAAAACACAAAATAATAAAAGTTGGAGAGGCTGCGAAGAGATTGGAACTCTTATACACTGCTGGTGGGAATGTAAAATGGTACAACCACTTTGGAAATCTATCTGACGTTTTCTTAAAAAGTTAGAAATAGAACTACCATAAAAAAACCCAGGAATCCCACTCCTCAGAATATACCCTAGAGAAATAAGAGCCTTTACACGAACATATATATGCACAACCATGTTTATTGCAGCACTGTTTACAATAGCAAAAAGCTGGAAGCAACCAAGGTGTCCATCAACGGATGAATGGTTAAATAAATTATGGTATATATCAATGGGATACTACTCATTGATAAAGAACAGTGATGAATCTGTGAAACATTTCATAACATGGAGGAATCTGGAAGGCATTATGCTGAGTGAAATTAGTCAGATGCAAAAGGACAAATATTATACAAGACCACTCTTATAAGATCTTGAGAAATAGTTTAAACTGAGAAGAACACATTGTTTTGTGGTTACGAGAGGAGGGAGGGAGGGAGGGTGGGAGATGGTTATTTACTGATTAGTTAGTAGATAAGAACTACTTTAGGTGAAGGGAAGGACAATACTCAATACAGGGAAGGTCAGCTCAACTGGACTGGACCAAAAGCAAAGAAGTTTCCGGGATAAACTGAATGCTTCAAAGGTCAGCGGAGCAAGGGCGGGGGTTTGGGGACTATGGCTTAAGGGGACTTCTAAGTCAATTGGCAAAATAATTCTATTATGAAAACATTCTGCATCCCACTTTGAAGTGTGGCATCTGGGGTCTTAAATGCTAACAAGCGGCCATCTAAGATGCATCAATTGGTCTCAACCCACCTGGATCAAAGGAGAATGAAGAACACCAAGGTCACACGATAACTATGAGCCCAAGAGACAGAAAGGGCCACATGAACCAGAGACTTACATCATCCTGAGACCAGAAGAACTAGATGGTGCTCGGCCACAATGGATGACTGCCCTGACAGGGAGCACAACAGAGAACCCCTGAGGGAGCAGGAGAACAGTGGGATGCAGACCCCAAATTCTCATAAAAAGACCAGACTTAATGGTCTGACTGAGACTAGAAGAATCCCGGCGGTGATGGTCCCCAAACCTTCTGTTGGCCTGGGACAGGAACCATTCCTGAAGACAACTCATCAAACATGGAAGGGACTGGACAATGGGCTGGAGAGAAATGCTGATGAAGAGTGAGCTACTTGTATCAGGTGGACACTTGATGCTGTGTTGGCATCTCCTGTCTGGAGGGGAGGTGGGAGGGTAGAGAGGATTAGAAACTGGCAAAATGGTCACGAAGGAGAGACTGGAAGGAGGGATCAGGCTGACTCATTGGGGGAGAGTAAATGGGAGTATGTAGTAGGGTGTATATAAGCTTATATGTGACAGACTGACTTGATTTGTAAACTTTTACTTAGAGCACAATAAAAATTATTAAAAAAAAAAATTCCTATTGAGATCGGCAACCAGACAAAGATGCCCTTTATCATCACTCTTATTCAACATTGTGCTGGAAGTCCTAGCCAGAGCAATTAGGCTAGAAAAACAAATAAAGGGCATCCAGATTGGCAAGGAAGAAGTAAAAGTACCTGTATTTGCAGATGACATGATCTTATACACAGAAAACCCGAAGGAATCCTCCAGAAAACTACTGAAACTAATAGCAGAGTATCAAGATACAAGATAAACATACAAAAATCAGTTGGATTCCTCTACACCAACAAAAAAAAATCGAAGAGGAAATCACCAAATCAATGCCATTTACAGTAGCCCCCAAGAAGATAAAATACTTAAGAATAAATCTTACCAGAGATGTAAAAGACTTATACAAAGAAAACTACAGTACACTTCTGAAAGAAACCAAAAGAGACTTACATAAGTGGAAGAATATACCTTGCTCATGGATAGGAAGACTTAACATTATAAAAATGTCTATTCTACCAAAAGTCATCTATACATTTAATACAATTCTGATCAAAATCCCAAAGACATTCTTTAATGAGATGGAGAAACAAATCACCAACTTCATTTGGAAGGGAAAGAGACCCCGGATAAATAAGGCATTACTGAAAAAGAAGAACAAAGTGGGAGGCCTTACTTCACCTGATTTTAGAGCTTATTATACCGCCACAGTAGTCAAAACCGCCTGGTACTGGTACAACAGGCACACAGACCAATGGAACAGAATTGAGAATCCAGGCATAAATCCATCCACATATGAGCAGTTGATATTTGACAAAGGCCCCAAAACAGTTAAATGGGGAAAAGACAGTCTTTTTAACAAATGGTGCTGGCATAAGGGATATCCATCTGCAAAAAATGAAACAAAACCCATACCTCGCTCCATGCTGAGTGAAATTAGTCAGTTGCAAAAGGACAAATATTGTATAAGACCACTATTATAAGAACTTGAGAAATAGGTTAAACTGAGAAGAAAACATTCTTTTGTGGTTACGAGAGGGGGGAGGGAGAGAGAGTGGGAGGGGGACATTCACTAATTAGATAATAGGTAAGAACTACTTTAGGTGAAGGGAAGGACAGCACACAATACAGGGGAGGTCAGCAGAATTGGACTAAACCAAAAGCAAAGAAGTGTCCTAAATAAACTGAATGCTTCGAAGGCTGGGCAGGGGTCTAGAGACCATGGTTTCAGGGGACATCTAAGTCAATTGACATAATAAAACCTATTAAGAAAACATTCTGCATCCCACTTTGAAGAGTGGCGTCTGGAGTCTTAAACGCTAGCAAGCAGCCATCTAAGATGCATCAATGGGTCTCAACCCACCTGGATCAAAGGAGAATGAAGGACACCAAGGACACAAGGCGATTACCATCCCAAGAGACAGAAAGGGCCACGTGAACCAGAGACTACATCATCCTGAGACCAGAAGAACTAGATGGTGCCCGGCTACAACCGATGACTGCCCTGCCAGGGAACACAACAGAGAACCCCTGAGGGAGCAGGAGAGCAGTGGGATGCAGACCCCAAATTCTCATAAGACCAGACTTAATGATCTGATTGAGACTAGAAGGACCCTGGTGGTCATGGCCCCCAGACCTTCTGTTGGCCCAGGACAGAAACCATTCCTGAAGCCAACTCTTCAGACATGGATTGGACTGGACAATGGGTTGTAGAGGGATGCTGGTAAGGAGTGAGCTTCTTGGATCAGGTGGACACTTGAGATTATATTTGCGTCTCCTGCCTGGAGGGGAGATGAGAAGGTGGAGGGGGTTAGAAGCTGGCGAAATGGACACGAAAAGAGAGAGTGGAGGGAGAGTGTAGACTGTCTTATTAGGGGGAGAGTAATTGGGGTGTGTAGCAAGGTGGATATGGGTTTTTGTGTGAGAGACTGACTTGCAAACTTTCACTTAAAGCACAATAAAAATTATTAAAGAAAAATCAAGCAACGTTAATGCATTTTTGGGTGAAAGATCCAAAGCAAATATTTAAGGGGGCTGGGGATGTTTGGTATTAAATTTATGTGGCCGAAGTCATGACGGAATATCTTTCTTTCCCACAGAAATTAACTTGGCAGCACTATGTATTAAATATACACTTATGGAACCCTTCCTTTGAATATGGTGCATAGCATATTTTGGGAGAATGGAGTTGATATTACATGGTACTTGTTTTCAAGAGACATTGTGCCAAGTAGGAGATGTTACAAGGCGTATCAAAATTGCCAAGCCATATTCAAGCATGAGGCAAAAGGAAATTCAGTAATACTGACGCTGTCTTTATTTAACATTTTGATATTTTGTTCATCATGTGTTTTTTTTTTTTTTTTGCATTTATTTTTTAAACTATTACATTAAATATTACTTACTTTTATCACTGAGTTTTTTGGTGGCCTCTTAAATTTTGAGCCCAAGGAGAATACCTTGCTGGCTTCTTCACCTTAGGCCCAGCCCTGCATAGCAGATTTTAAAGTACACCTCTGCATCAAATTGGCCTCTTTAGAAACTCAAAAGCAACTGCTTCCTTCCCTCAACTCTTTCTAACTCTTCATGCATGTTCTTGAACACACTGGCTCTCTTCTTCTGCACTGCTGGTATTGCTAAGCCTCACCCAAAACTTCACACTAATTTCCTGTTTGCTTTGTTTTCTTCTGCATATCTAATCCCTCAATCCGTTTTCCATACACATTTATAAGGTTTATCCTTCTAAAACCCTGTTCTGATTACATTAATATTCTTCTTAAAATGCTTCCTTTACTCACCATTTCCAATCTTGTTAGCATTGTACAAAGCTTATTTTCCAATCTCATTTTGTATCTTTTCCTCCTAGTGTTACCCAGTTAGCTCAAATCACTCCACAGTACTTGCCAAGAACAAACAGGCAGTTCTCTTTAACTGTGTCAGTTCCTTGCACATGCAGGCTCTCCTGCCAGGGGTCAGGTGAACCTACCTAATTTTTGCTATCCTACCTAGTGTTGTTTCCCACTGTTTTGGAAAGTTTGACCTTCTTCTCCTGTGCTCTTATAGCACTTATTACTACCAAAAGGCATACCTAATTTTATTGTATTTCACTTTATTGCAATTCACAGATACTGTGTTTTTTACATGTTGAAAGTTTGTGGCAACCCTGTGTTGAGCAAGTCTATCGGGGCCATTCAAATAGCATGTCCTCACTTCATGTCTCTGTGTCACATTTTGGTAATTCTCAATATATTTCAAACTTTTTCGTTATTATTGTATCTGTTATGATGATCTGTGATCAGTGATCTTTGATGTTACTATTGTTTCGGGGCGGCACAAACTGCTCCCATATACGACGGTGAACTTAATTGATAAACGTTGTGTGTGTTCCTACTGTTCCACTGACTGATCGTTCCCTGTCTCGCTCCCTATCCTCAGGCCTCCCTATTCCCTGAGACACAGCAATATCAAAATTAGGCAAATTAATAACCATACAGTGGCCTCTAAGCATTCAAGCGAAAGGAAGAATCACATATCTCTCACTTTAAATCAAAAGCTAGAAATGTTTAAGCTTAGTGAGGAAGGCATGTCAAAGCTGAGATGGCTGAAAGCTAGACTTTTGGGTCAAATAATTAGCCAAGTTGTGAATGCAAAGGAAAAGTTCTTAAAGGAAATGAAAAGTGCTACCCCAGTAAACACAGAAATGGTAAGAAAGTATAACAGCCTTATTGCTGCTGGTAGAAGATCAAACCAGCCACAACATTCTGTTAAGCCAAAACCTAATCCAGAGCAAGGCCCTAACTCTCCTCAATTCAGTGAAGGCTGAGGGAGGTGAGGAAGCTACAGAAGAAATGTTTGAAGCTAGCAGGGGTTGGTTCATATGGTTTAAGAAATAACACAACAGTATAAGGCGAAGCAGCAAATGCTGATGTAGAAGTTGCAGCAAATTATTCAGAAGGTCTGGCTAAGATAATTGATGAAGGTGGTTAAAACTAAACAACAGATTTTCAATGTAGGTAAAACAGTCTTATACTGGAAGGAGATGCCATCTAGGACTTTCATAGTTAGAGAAGATAAATCAATGCCTGACTTCAAAGATTCAAAGGACAGACTGACTGTCTTGTTAGGGGCTGATGCAGCTGGTGGCTTTAAGTTGAAGCCAATGGTCATTTACTGTTCTGAAAATCCTAGGGCTCTTAAGAATTATGCTAAATCTACTCTGCCTGTGCTCTGTAAATGGAACAACAAAGACTGAATGGCAGAACATCTGTTTACAACATGGTTTACTGAATATTTTAAATCCGCTGTTGAGACCTATTGCTCAGAAAAAAAAAAAATTCCTTTCAAAATATTACAGCTCGTTGACAATGCACCTGGTCACCCAAGAGCTCTAATGGAGATGTACAAGGAAATTAATGTTGTTTTCATGCCTGCTAACACGACATCCATTCTGCAGCCCATGGATCAAGGAGTAATTTTGACTTTCAATTCTTATTAATTAATAAAT
This sequence comes from Elephas maximus indicus, assembly GCF_024166365.1. Classification (NCBI taxonomy): domain Eukaryota; kingdom Metazoa; phylum Chordata; class Mammalia; order Proboscidea; family Elephantidae; genus Elephas; species Elephas maximus. Next base: position 111,538,050 of record NC_064826.1, on the reverse strand, counting down.
AAATTTTGTAAGGCTATAGCTGCCATAGATAGTGATTCCTCTGTTGGATCTGAGCAAAGTAAATTGAAAACCTTCTGGAAAGAGTTCATCATTCTAGATGCCATTAAGAACATTTGTGATTCGTGGGAGGAGGTCAAAATATCAATGATAATAGAACTTAGGAAAAAGTTGATTCCAACCCTCATGGATGACTTTGAGGGGTTCAAGGCTTCAGTGGAGGAAGTAACTGCAGATATAGTGGGAATAGCAAGAGAACTAGAATTGGAAATGGAGCCTGAAGATATGACTGAATTGCTGCAATCTCATGATAAACTTTAACAGATGAGGAGTTGCTTCTTATGGAATAGCAAAGAAAGTGTTTTCTTGAGATGGAATCTACTCCTGATGAAGATGCTGTGAACATTGTTGAAATGACAACAAAGGATTAGAATACTACATAAACTTAGTTGATAAAGCAGGAGCAGAGTTTGAGCGGACTGACATCAATTTTGGAAGAAGTTCTACCGTGAGTTAAATGCTAGCAAACAGCATTGCATGCTACAGAGAAATCTTTTGTGAAAGGAAGAGTCAATTGATGTGGCTAATTTCACTGTTGTCTTATTTTAAGAAATTGCCACAGCCACACCAACCTTCGGCAATCACCACCCTGATCATTTAGCAGCCATCGACATCAAGGCAAGACCCTCCACCAGCAAAAAGATTCTGACTCTCTGATGGCTCAGATGATGGTTAGCATTCTTTGGCAATAAAGTTTTTTTTTTTTTAATTAAGGTATGTACTTTTCTTTTTTTTTAGGCACAATGCTATTGCTACAGTATAGTGTAAACATAGCTTTTATATGCGTTCGTGTCTTAGTTATCCAGTGCTGCTATAACAGAAATACCACAAGTGGGTGACTTTAACGAACTGAAATTTATTCTCTCACAGTCTAGGAGGCCAGAAGTCCAAATTCAGGATGCCAGCTGGGAAGGCTTTCTTTCTCTGTCAGCTTTGGGAAAAAGTCCTTGTCATCAACCACCCCTTGGTCTAGGAGCTTCTCTGAGCAGGGACACCAAGTTCAAAGGGTGTGCTAAGCCCCCGGCACTTCTTTCTTGATGGTATGAGGTCCCATCTCTTTGCCCTCTTCTCTCACACCCCAGGGAAACTCCCGTTACATTGGATCGGGGCTGTAACCTGAGTAGGGGTGTTGCATCCCACTCTAATCCTCTTTTTTTTTTTTTTTTAATAACCTAATCTTGCCTCATTAACCACAGGCAGAGATTAGAATTTACAACAAATAAGAAAATTACATCAGATCACAAAACGGAGGTCAACCATACAATACTAGGAATCATGGCCTAGCCAAGTTGACACACACTTTTGAGGAACACAATTCAATCCATAACAACTGGGGAACCAAAAAATTCGTGTGACTCTATATTGTGATATTTGTTTTGTTGTGGTGGTCTGGGATGGAACCAACAATATCTCCAGGGTATGCCTGTACTTCAAAACAATAGTATTCCTCACATTGGGATTTTAATTTTATGCTTATAAATCTGTCTCCCCCACTAAACTGTTTGGGAGGGAAATAGAATCCCTATTTTATCAATGTGTCTTTTAAAATTTGCGTCCAGCCTGGAGAAGATAGGCCGTTGAGTAAATATAAAGTACAAAATGATAGGTGTCATGAAAGAGGTATGGATGGCTACAGGAGATTCTGATGCTAAATAAATAGATTGAATGGCAGGGAATAACCCCTAGAAATTAGAAATATTTAGGAACTTGGTGCCTGAAATTTGGGCTAGCTGATAACCAATGACTGTGATATTATTGAAATTTTATAAACAAGCACCACAACACATCTGTTAGTTTGTTGTAGTGTGGTGGCTTGCATGTCATTATGATATTGGAAGCTATGGCACTGGTATGTCAACTACTAGCGAGGTCATTCATGGTGGACACAGGTTTCAGTGGAGCTTCTAGACTAAGGCAGAAAGGCCTGACGATCTACTTAGGAAAATTAGCCAAAGAAAATCCATAGATCATGAATGTTATTTGGTATGGTGTTGGAAGATGAACCCCCTAAGTTGAATGAGTCCCTAAGCTGCACTCAAAAGACACCTGGCTGCAACAACGGACTTGAGCATGCCAATTATAATGAAGACGGCTGGGCAATGTTTGCTTTGTTGTACATGAGATTGCCCCATGGGATGACAACTAACAACATAGTCAATCACCTTAAACAGTGTTAAAGCAAGAAATAAGAGATCTACTCCATTTTTTTGTATGCAATAAATATCTATAAATCTGAATTTCTGTCCAAGTAGAAAGATATAAACAGCAATGTTTTAAAGAATAAAAACCTTGAAAAACATTTAACCAATTGTCATTAGATTCTAGTTTATTAATTTTGAATTCACCTTACTTTGTTTCTGAAAACTGAAATCTGCGGAGCTCTATTTATCTAATAACTGGACTTTGTTTCGTAACTAAATAATCTCACCACCACTCTGATCTACCTCACCACAGTTTTTCTACCTGCATCTAACCAAAACAAACCAAATATTTTGCATAAATTTCCTCCAGCCAGTATTTGACTTCTGTCTGTGTTTGAGCTGTTCTCAGTAATAGGATCCGTGATTCTTTTCTTATAATCTGAGTTATTTCTCTTCTGTAACTCCCTCTGTGGCATTATTTTACACCAGAATCTCCAGGAATATGTCTTTTTCTACGATGCTAAACTCCCATCAACAAAAGCATAACACCACTGATATGTGTCATCTGCCTTTGGTTCCAGGGATAATCTTATTTTTAAATCTTGGATAACCCCTGAGTAATCATCTCACAGATTCTGTGAAAACCCTTGCATATTTCCCAGGCTGGATTCTATTCATCTGAAAGTCCTAATTCTTCTAAAAGAGAACAAAGATTTTGCTTTTTTATTTTCATGAAATTTTATATACCATTTCTTTTATTCCTTGAAAAAGGAATATGGAAACTGATCCAGCTTCTCCAGTAAGGGTTTTAATTATTGCAAGTATTTGGAAAACCTTGCCCTCCCAGCCTTTTCAAACTCTGAAATCCTGATGGTAAAAATCTCAGGAGGCAGGCATGTGTATATTTACTTAAAGTGTGCAGTATTATGCTACCCTCCCCACAAAAAACATTGCTGTTGAGTCTATTCTGACTCACAGCAACCCTATAGGATAATGTAGAACCATAGGATTTCCAAGGCTGTAAACCTTTACAGAAGCAGACTGCCACATCTTTTTCTGGAAATGAGAGACTGATGGGTTCGAACTGCAGGCCTCTCTGTTAACAGCTGAGTGCTAAACCATTGCGTCACTAGGGCTCCTAGTATTATGCAAGTGCCTCAAATATATTTTTTCACTGCCATGCGTACTTTGGGAAGGGTAAAATCAGTTTATTTTACACCTATAATTTTACACCTGTTTAAAACAATACGTCTTTTTTTAATTGAATAGCTGTTAGTTTTTAAAATACTAGGCAAGTCAGGAATAATTATTCCCAAATTACAGATGAGTTTAGGAGACTATACCTTAACTCACACAGAAGCTAAGAGACAGAACTTTAAATGGAATTTGGATCTTATGGTTCCAAATAGAATATTCCTTATAAAATATTATTACATAATCTTCTCCCCAAAGGAGATAGAGGAAGTTTGAGATTGGAAAACATAATTAGAATGCTTGACTTTAAATATTTTTGATAGCAACCAACAAATCCCTTGCCACCACAAATAATTGGCTTTCTGAAAAAGCAAGGTGTAGGTGTAAACTCTCCTTTTAAAAATTCTAACACAGGATATGTTACCTTTTGGGTATAATCCTGTACAAGATGTTAGTGGGGTGAAGGGCTGTGCTCTTCCCTGGGATTGTCAGTCAAAAAGTCAAATATTATTCTTGTCTTCACAGAGGTCTATCCAGCTGTGGTTTGTATGATCCGGATAAAAATGCAATCGCTGCTCTGGAAGGCAGCTCTTCCCCTGCAGGAGAATTCTTAGTGTTATAGCTCTTTCCTAGGGTTAATTAAAATATGTGCATTTTCTGTATTTTCACATAACAGCCCTTTAGACATGTGGAAGCCTCTAAGATGGTTTAGGCCTTCTTTTTCCACGTTAGCTATGCCCTAGATGGCCTTTGGAGTCCAGGTGGTACTGTGGTTAAAGTGCTTGGCTGCTAAACAAGAACTCAGTGGTTTGAACCCACCAGCTGCTCCAAGGGAGAAAGGTGTGGCAGTCTGCTTCTGTGAAGATTTACAGCCTTGGAAACCCTATGGGGCAGTTCTATGAGTCCTATAGGTTCACTATGAGTGAGAATCAACTTGATCGCAGTGGGTTTGGTTTGTTTTGGTTTAGATGGCCTTAACATTCCTCCTCAGTTTGACTAAATTTTAGGGACACTTCTTTCTGATTCTAGGCCCCTGTCCTCTATCTCAACCTTGCCTATACAGAATCAAGATGGAACATTTTCTATCTGGCCTTAACAGTAAACTTAGGAGCTAACTCCCTGTGGTCAACACACCTGATTGCTTAATTCCCTTAACACCCTTCTGTACCCTTCCACCCTTCTGTACCTTTCCACTAGCTCACTGTTACCAGATGCAGTGGGTTGCCCACTTGTACTCTTGTTAAGAATAACTAAGAGTCAAGTGGATTTAAAGCAAGGCATAGTTTATAACTTGAAGCAAGTAAGGAGACAGGGAGATCACTCTCAAAGCACTGTTTCCCTGAACAAAGGGCTGAAGGAAGTTTTATGTTATTGGTAAAGGGGAAGTCATACATATTCATTAATTTTCTGGGAAATAACATGCATATGCAAAATGGGTTCGGCTAGGATTTGGCACAGAAGTGACCGATGGACTTTTCCCTTCTGAAATGGGCTCAGTCACTGCTCAATGATGTATGTCTGGTGATTTTGGTTCTTTGGCATGAGTCTTTTCGTGTGTAGGGAATACTCTTTATGGGACAGAGTCATCAGGTAGATAACCTGGTCTCGTACTGCACATGTCTAGGATTCTGGTTTTAGCTGGTTGACCTGAAAAACAACTGCAAGTGGAAAGATTAGGAGGAAGCAGACAACGTTGTGCTTAAACTGTAACTACAAGATGTTCTTTTAAATGGGGTGAACACTGCTTTGTGGTTGACACTACTCTTCTTCTAGAAAACTTTTAACTGGCACAACTTGTTGCTTAAGACTTTTTCTGTTTCTAGCTGGTCTTGTCACTCCAGGCCTCAAAAACCTTCCACCTTCTATTTCAATGGAGTTGAGATGAGACTTAGTTCTGGCTTCTCTACTCTATTGCTGTAGCCTTGAATTAAGTTACCCTTGCCTGTTTACCATTGTCCATGTAATTTTCTTTTACATGCATCCAAAGCACCCCAGGCATCCCTTTGCCACTTTCATTATCTCCTCTAAACTGTGGAGGACTGAATTGAACATGGCACTATGGGTGTGTCTTACTATTACTTCTACTGGCTTGATGCCAAGAACATTTATCAGCCACTCAATGGTAAACCTATATTCAAACAAAAAAAATCACTACCTTCTCATGCTGTTCAATCATAAACATTTTCCACTATTATCATCATCCACAATCAGTTGCTGACTGCTTACTATGTGGTAGCTTCTGCTGAGAGAAACAGTTACTTGGTTTTGAAATCCAGGATCAAAGGTTTTGTTAGAATGAGAAAGATACCCCAGAACAACTAGTTTCCTCATCACAGATACAGCCAAGATTTTTACCAGTTCCAGCACTTTCAATAGAATTGGGTGTTCCCAATAAGTGAATGTAACAGCTATTAAATTTGGAACCATGGAGGAAAATTATCCAGGTCCATTTTCCTAAGGGTATATATCATGCAATTATTGAACTACTCTTAAACATGTAACATGGGCAGAGGCTAATAGAATATTTTCTTTCGTAAATTGAGGTTATAACTCTTGCACCCTCACAAGGCCTGCTTTCCAGTCCAAAACTGTTGTGACTTGCATATGTGTAGTACTAAAAACAATCATTTCTAGAAAAGTGATTATTTCACATGAAATTGAAAATTTAGTCCAAGTGAACACGTAAGAAAAGTTTTAATAAGGAATTTGTATTCCAAAATGGAGCTGGGAGCTGAAACGGTAATTTTGCCTTCTGTGGTTTGGTCTTGGGTAAGTCACCGGACCCTGTGGGTCTTTCTCTCACACCCAGATCTTTACTTTCTATGTGTTAATAATTCTCAGTTCTATTCCTCAAACTAAGACATCTCTGAGCTTGAGACTAACATATCTGTATCCACGAATTTCATTTGATAATTCCATTTGGATGACTTCCCTTCAAGCTCATGGAAACCCCTCAACTTCATATATTCTCCATCAGCTTGTTTCCTCAAATTTTCCAATTTGGTAATGCTGTTTCAATCCAGGTTCCCAGGCCAGATGCTGAGAGTTTTCTATCTATTTCTCCCACTTTCTCATCTCAGTCGTCAATTCATGCCAGTTAGATTTCATTAGGATCCTTACCTCTTTCACACACACACACACACACACAGTCCTAGTTCAGATCTTCATTTATGCCTTCTCTTGGTGTTGCCTGTTTTACTCCTTTCAACCTGTTCTCCACTCTGTTGGAAAAGTGATATTCATCAAATATAGAACAAATCATCTCATTCTTTGCTTAAAAGTCCCCCTGCCCCGGCCTCTGCCTGCCCCGGCCTCTGCCTTTCATATGAACTCTAAATGCTGCAGTGTGGCATTTGATGCCTTTTGGGGTCAGCCTTCTGACTCCCTGCCAGCCTCATCTCCTGTTAGACCCCATGTTCGTTCTAAGCTACAGTCATGGGGAGTTGTTTGCTGACTGGCATACAACATGACCTTTCTTCCACTGTTTGCTCTGCCAGGATATCTTTTCTCCATTTTCTACTAGCCAATTTCAAAGCTTCCTTTATGATTCAGATCAAGTATCCCTTCCTGGGGGAAAACTTTTTGGTTCTCTGCAGACTAATTAAGGATTTCATTCCTGTGAACCTGGAACAGTCTGTACACACCTCTGTTAAGTATGTATCACACTGTGTTGTAAATGTTTGAAATTCCCATATCTTTTAGAGTTTTTTTTAATTCCTTGTGCCAGTACAAAGCCTGTCACATAATTGGAAAAGTATCTGTTTTCTGAGTTGAATTATAGAATTTAACATATCCTTTCATTGTTAGCATATTGAATGACCAGCCTCAGTTAATGAGAGCTTCAAAAGCTGGGACAGTATTCATTCAATAGAATTCTCATTGCCTCTCTTCCCCACATACAAGAGCACAATGAAGTTACCAAATAAATGTTTAATGAGTCAAAGACTGGATCTCAAACCTGTTGCCTCTTTTGCTCAAAGCTTCTCTGGCATTGTGTGTATGCCTTTTCCTGGGCCTTGGATGAAGGGCTAACAGTGTTTCTATTGGTCGCTGTGTTGAAGGGGGTCAGGTTTAGCTCTGCTAGTCTCTGGGGTTCTTATTTGATGAGTTCATCTGCTCATTGCTCACTGATTAGAAAAGACTGTCACATTATATGATAGCCGAGAGTTCAAGATTATTGGGACTACTGGCATATAGTTTTTCTCATTTAAGATGACTATGAAATGGAACATTAAGCTTGATATAGATTGCATTTCAATGTCATCTCTAGCACTCTGAAACTTGCGTAAGTAGCCATTGTAAAATTTGGCCTGCTATATAATCAGTGAGCTGCAAAAGGACACCATTGAGGAAGGAAAAATCGTTGGAGCCATAACATATATTAGAAGCTAGGGGCAAATGGCACTGAACATAGGAAAGCACCTAAGCATGCACGGTAATCTTACTTCATTGCCTGGTGTGATTAGCTCAGTCCTCTCTTCAGCCCTGTCCATTAGAACTGGCCAAGGGAAATGAGACAGAGGCGGGACACAAGGCTGTGCTTTCCTGCAGTTAATGTTGGTACGTGCACTGCCAATGTCTCCTACACTCCTTAGGGATTAAACTTCAAATGATACACATCACAGACTGACACCAGTGCAACTAACCTTCTAGCATGGAACGGTGAGAAACTGGGAACCAGCTGGAAGTTTTCATTGATTTGGGATTTCCTGTAGTATCACAAATATCAAGTCAGGCAGATGCCTGGGGTAGTTTCACTAAGGTTTCTCTTCTATTTTCCACATTTTTACTTTTTTCACCAAAGAATACTTGCCCTATCTTCGTGACACGGGGGAATGTCTTAGCTTCTGCGAGACAACTTTTCCTTACCCTGCTCTCAGAATGCTTGCAACATACTTTTGGGAATCTTAGGGTCTATCTTTCATGGCATGGCCATTCTGAATGAGAAGCCCTAGAGGAAAAATCATCTCTTGTGATAGCCCAAACTGTTGTATGTGTGTGATGCTCTGCCCCTGGGCTGCTTCTTGTTTTGGATATCAATCGTTGCATAATAAACATTACCTAAAGATTTTTCTTTAATGGCTTAAAATGGCAGAAATTTATTATTGCTCATCGTTCTGTGGATTTGCTGACCTCAGCTGAGCAGTTTGCTTTACTTGGTGTTCCACAGTCAGCTTCTGCTCCACTCTTAGCTTGGCATTTGGCTGGGCCTGAAACTTTCTAGAAGCCCTTACACACATTCCTAGAAGTTGGCACTGCTTAAGGGGGCATGCTTCCTCAGTAATCTCAACTTGCTTCCTGAGAATCTGTGGAATGAATCCCAAGATAGTAGAGGCAGAAATTATTGTGCCTTTTAAGGGCTGGACCTAAACTGGTAGTATCACTTCCGCCACATCCTATGGGTCAGAGCAAGTCACAAGGCCCACCCAGATTGAAGGGAGGGGAAATAGACTTCACTTCTTGATGGCAGGGCAGCAGTGAGTACAGGGTGTTGAGTCACTTTTGGTGGCCAACTTTAAAGATAATTTTCCACACAGCAGTTCAATTCAGGGACTTCTCTGAAACACCTTTACTGAATTTTGTTGACTCCCAGACTCAGAGTAAGGGAGAGAGGGAAGGTCTTAGGGCTGAGTGTGCATGAAGGCACTACCTAATATCTCACACTCAAAAATTAGGGTGAAAATTGGGTCCCACAACATTGTGGTGTCACCCCAACAAATACATTTTTAGCTGCATGCTTCCCTTCTGGAGACATTTGAAACACTAGCTGCAAATAGTTTGTTCTTCAATTTTTTGAAAATGGCTCTGGTTTAACTTTGAAGAAATTTTCATCCCAAACCACTGGCTTTCTTTTTTACAAAGACCTAAACCAAAGAGATGGTGTTATTCAGTACATGTAAGGGCACTGCCCTGGCGTTATCCTGGCTATTCAGGCATCAGGGACACGATCTGGGTAAGTAATTCAACTTCTCTGTATCCCTTTCCTCACATATAAAATCAAGGGGTTTTACTTATATTCCACAAAGCTGTGAAAACCATTCCTGGGATCTAGGTTTCACTTTAACGTTTTAGTCCATCAGCTGGATGTTTTTCCCTAAAATCTTCATCCAGGTGTGTTTGGCCTTGTGTAGAGAAACATGGGGGATGACTGGCTGACTATTTTAGTTTTCCCACAAGTGCTTTAACATTATACAGACATCGATTTGTGTGTACTCGGGCATCATAAGGAACTGTCAATTCTAGTTTTTGAAAAATGAACTAAGCCTATTAGGAATTCAAGTCTAGATAATGTTGTTTGGCACTGAACCTCAATGAATAATTCAGCTAATTTGCACCACAGTTATTTGTACGTTATGATTGCACATGCTTTGAAAGTATTTCTGTAACTTTGCCATATTGCCTACTAAATGTGTTCTGAAAATGGAATGCCATGTGTGAATGTAGTCCACGTATAAAGAGTATGTGAATCAAGACTGTGACCTTGTGAATAATCTTTGCCTCTTCTACATGGTATTTTTATAGGAAAGTGGCTAGAAAACAGACCCCCTTTTTGAACAATTTTGCGAATCAAATGATCTCAACTGTTATGGATAAAATAAGTTGCTTGATTCTATAGACATATTTTTTGTTTATGCTTTTCTTATCTGTCATCTAATGTTTTCAATTTTTAGGTATAGTTTAATAAGCCTTATTTAATTACCTACACTAGTTAAGGAATTCTGTAAATTGTCTCCAGGAGTGAGTGTGAAAGTAAGAGAAGAAAGGTGCCAAAGAAAGGAGAGAATTTGATGGCTATATCTCTGAGGACAGGGGTTACATTTACTGGTTTCTGTGTGTCTATCCCACAGTGCCTGACACCTAGAAGGGGCTTGAGACACATGAATGAATAAATAAGTGCCTGGTCTGCGTAAGCAGAACCCATACAATTGACATATGCCAAGAAACTATTTCTCATTGGGGATGTCACTCACTACGTACATGCAAGAGGGCAACGATTTTGTTTAGAACCAAGACAGCCATTTCTGTTCCATGCCATAGCTTCACATAGAAAATACAGAGCTGTATCACATTGTAGGGGAGCTAAAACATCTTTAGTTTAAAACTTGTAGTTTCTGCATAAAACACAATTATTTTGACATGATGATTTGGTCAAAATATTTCACAAAATGCATTCTTACATCAAATAGCAAACATTCCTGCTAATGAATGCCCCCAATATGTCTCTGTGGCAAGAATCTAAAAATCTTGATACCAATAGAGATTCCCTAAATCATCTTTTTAAGCTTTGTTTTTTACTTTGATTTTCATATATTGATATGTTCAAGTCGTTTCTATCTTGTGGGAAAATGCTTACCACTATGCAGGTACTTGATATAGTTCAAGAAAAGTATTCACAATACAATTTTAATACTGTATTCAGAATTATATATATATATAAAAAATAAGATGATTTTCACAGAAAGAAAATTTAGATGACCATAAATCAAAATAGGGAAATGCAGGCGGCATAGTGGTTAAGAGTTATGGCTAATAACTAAAAGGTCAGCAGTTCGAATCCACCAGGCATTCCTTGGAAACCCTACGGGGCAATTCTACTCTGTCCTATAGGGCTGCTATGAGTCAGAATCAACTTGATGGCAATGGGTTTTGGTTTTAAACCAAAATAGAACTTTTTGTATTTAATTTAATACAGGAAACATAAGGTATTGCAAATAAATTATTTAATATCATTAAAACAAATAGCCATTTCAATTCTCTATCATCCATAATGAATGTTATTCTAAAACCCTTCTCCCCTTTTATTTAGACCAGTTTTCTATCACCGTGGCTTATGTCGTGAAAACTGTTGTTGCCACAATTCTTTCACTTTTTTTTTCCCCCAATCAATAATACATACACAAATTGTTCTGTGACATTGGTTGCAATCCCTGCTGTGTCAGCACTCTCCCCATTTCCTCCCTGGGTTCTCCATTTCTGTTTGTCTGGTTTCCCTATCCCTCTCTGCCTTCTTATCTTTGGTTCTGGGTAAACATTGCCCTTTTGGTCTCAAATAGTTGATTGTTCTAAGCAGAACATTCTTCACTGGTGTTATTATTTTATAGTCCTATTATTTAGCTCAAAGCTGGCCTCCAGGAGTGTCTTCAGTTTCAATTTAGAAGGTTGTCAGGGGTTCCTCTAGCCTCTCTCTTTGTTTTTTGAGTTTGAATTTTGTTGTACATTTTTTACGCATTCTAACCGGGACTTTCTATTGTAGTCCCATACAGAGTGGTCAGTAGTGGTAGCCGGGGCACCATCTAGCTCTTCTGGTCTCAGGTTAGAGGAGGCTGTGGTTTATGTGTGCCATTAGTTCTTTGGACCAATTCTTTCTTTGCATCTTTGGTTTTCTTCATTCTTCTTTGTTCTGGGTGGGAAGAGACCAATAGTTGCTTCTTAGATGGCTACTCACAAGCTTTTACGACACCAGATGCTACTCACCAGACTAGGATGTAGAACATTATCTTTAAGAACTGTGTTTTGCCAATTGACTTTGTTGTTCCCTGAGACTGTGGTTCTTAGCCTTCAAGTCCAGTGGTTCAGTCCAGATGTTTAAATAGTTTCTATAATTGTGCCTTCTGTGTTCTATTTTATATATATAAGTATACATGCAGCATTTACAAATACGTCTGTAGAAACCTCCACAGCCATACCTATATATGTACACAGCTGTACTCCTGCAAGGCGTCCCTCAGCTATTTATCATACATATTTACCTATGTATCTACGCACAAATTATTGTTTATTACTGTTGTTGCAGGATTGTATATGTTATAGCATTTACCATAGTTGTCCTTTATTCCTGCATACTTCTCAGTGTCTTCCTTTGCCTTTCACTTTTTGACAACCTTCAGTCCACGTATGAGAAAGCCACCCTAGAGCTAACTGTTCAATCAGCCCAAGAAAACATGAAAAATAAGCACAAAAGTAGAAGAGGGATTTATTCAGGCCAGGGTTTATATTAACATGAAAGATCATATGTTATTCCACATAGAATTTTGACAGGGAAAGCTGGAGATCTGGAATATTTACAGTTTTCTTAAATGACGGAGCTGACATGAACCCAAAATTTATAACAGGCCAGGCACTGAGCTGAGCTGGGAAATTTCTTTACAATGACTTGGGATGTGGGCCTACAATTTACCCAGTCTCACAATAAGTACTCAGGCAAAGACTGGGTTGCTAGTATTATTTTTTCAGTTACTCCCATGAGATTGAAAGTTAGTCATTTAGCTAGAGATTTTTCAGTGATTGAGAAGGGGCAGGAGGGCACAAAAATCTCAGGGGGGATGGAAAAAGAGTTTGCACGCAAGGGATCTTATCCTGGGAGCTTCACTCCATGTAGCTGACAGCAGGGCACTCGGATGGGAAATATGGCTCAGAGAAGCTGTGGTCACGTGAAAAGCGTTTCAGCACTGATTGCTCTGTGTACATATCTGTGTCTCCTCATGGATATTCACTTTTATCTGTGGGTGTCCTTTTGTCCTTCACCATCATACTCGTGACAGTCAAACAGTAGATATGGCCCACAAGGTGGTGGAGGTGTAGGTATATTAGAAATTATATTAGTTTCCTAGGGCTATCATACAAAGTACCACAAATTGCATGGCATCAGACTTGTGTCCTTTCACCACACTTACTCAAACTGTTTGCTGAGCAAATAATCCAAGAAGGTGGACTATATGAAAAAGAACGTGGCATTAGGATTGGAGGAAGACTTATTAACAATCTGTGATATGCAAATGACACACCCTTGCTTGCTGAAAGCAAAGTGAGTCTGAAGAACTTAATGATGAAGATCAAAGTCTACAGCCTTCAGTGTGGGTTACACCTCGACATAAAGAAAGCAAAAATCCTTACCACTATACCAATAAGCAACACCATGATAAATGGAGAAAGTATTGAATTTGTCAAGAATTTCATTTCATCTGGGTCCACAATCAATGCCCATGGAAGCAGTAAAGAAATCAAACGATGTATCACATCAGGCAAATCTGCTGCTGCTGTTAAATAAAATAAAATAAAATAAAATAAAATAAACTCTTTAAAATGATCAAAAGAAAAATGTCAGTTTGAGGACTAAGATGTGTCTGACCCAAGTCATGGTATTTTGAATTGTTTTGTATGTATGCAAAAGCTAGACTATAAATAACGAAGAATGAAGAAGAATTGATACCTTTGAATTATGATGTTGGCTAAGAATATTGAATATGCCATGGACTGCCAGAAGAATGAGCAAATCTGTCTTGGAAGAAGTACAGCCAAAATACTCCTTAGAAGAGAGGATGGTGAGACTTCATCTCACGTACTTTGGACATGTTATCAGGAGGAACCAGTTCCTGGAGAAGGACATCATGCTTGGTAAAGTAGACCATCAGTGAAAAAGAGGAAGACTCTCAATGAGATGCACTGACACAGCAGCTGCGACAATGGGCTCAAGCATGACAATGGTACAGGACCAGGCAGTGTTTCACTGTGTTGTACATAGGGTTGCTCTGAGTTGGAACCAACTTGACAACACTTAATAAGAACAACAATATGGGAACAGAAATCCAATCTCACACAGTTTTGGAGGCTAGTAGTCCAAAAGCAGGGTATCAGCCATGTTGATACATTCCGAGGGCTCTGAGGGAGAATCTGTTCCATGACTCTCTCCTAGATTCTGGTGATGGTGTTTGATCTTTGGCATTCCTTGTCTTGTAGATCGTTTCACCTCTGCCTCAGTCTTCATATGGCTGTCCTCCTTCTGTGCATCTCTAGGTCTGTGTTTCTTCCTCTCTTTTGTTAGGACATCACTTACATGGGACTAAGACCTGCCGTACTCCAGTTAAGACCACATATTAACCAATAGCATCTTCAAAGACCCAATTTCCAAACAAGGTCATATTCATGGTACTGGGGTTAGAACTTCAACATATTTTGGGGGAATACAATTCTGTTCATAACCAGAATGTTGCTGAATGACAAGACAATAAAGTCCAGGACAATTCAGGTTGGTTATTTCTATTGCTCATGTTTTTCTAACTTTAGCCCTTAATGTATTTACATTTAAATGTAATATCTCTGTGTAATTAAAGACAGTTTCTAGATTGTCCTTGATCTGATTATCCATGCCATTGCCTTCTTCAGTTAGCAAAAGTAACCTAGAGGTGACAGTCACTTGAAAAATGTGCTGATAGGTGTTTTCAATTTTTGTTATTTTCCTAAAATGTTGAAGACATGGAGACTTGTAAATGACAGTGAAAAAACGCACAGCAAAAATTATTGTAATTTTTTTCCCCCAAAATGATACCATTAGTTCACATGAATGCTTTATTTAAAAATAGAGGCAGGAAATCAAGAAGAAGAAGAAAAAAAAAAGGACAGTAACCTTTAATTTGAAATTGGACACATTGTGATGCCTGTGCTTTAAAAATCTGATGGTGTATTAATGTCCTCACATATATTATGTCAAATTGTACCTTTCAGTTATAATGGCTGCTCCAATAACATAATAGCTACTCACCTGTAATTATAAGTTTTCAAAGCCTAAAATGATTCCAATTGTTTTTCCCTGTACTTTCCATGCACAATAGCTTTGTGCAGCTACAAGTTTCAAAAGGCTTATTTCAACTTTCTCTGTTTCCATCTATTGTATCAAGTTGCAACTGAAATTTGTCTTGGGTGCACAGAGAGTCCTGAGGAACATACACCAAGTGCGTTTGTCAGATGCAGCTTTGACCCTGAGGAATTAGAGGCCTGTCAGACACACCCCTCCGCCCCCGCACCCCGAAAACACACCCACATACAGCTAAGCCACATTTTCCCTTTTAACTGATTTAACCCAAGTCCTGTCCACTTTCAGGTGTCCTATGTTTCATCATGGCAGAGATCATGGCCACTCCCTCATTCTACCATATGGCCAGCCCCAGGAAGAGGCTACTCCTGTAGGTGGCGCAAGGAGCTCGTACTCACAAAGCTTTGAAGTTCCGCTTTCCCCAGAAGACTCACCTGAAAGAAAGGGGGAAGGAGTTTCATCATAAGGTGAGCAGAACCCCCATCAAATAGATCCCAGGCTGGGTGGTGAAAAAGAATGCTGTGTCCCCCAGGCCATCTAATTGCACAGACGAGTGGACTGGTAGGTGCACTCCCGTGTGACCACGAGAGCTGAAGTTGGGGCCACGCAAGCTGCTATGGCGGCTCAGGGGAGGGTTTTCACATCGAGGCTGGAGCATTTTGTCATCTCCTGTCCTTTTTTCGTTGTTGTTGTTCCCTAAGGTCTAAGGCTTAAGGTCTTCCTCTCCATAAATAACCCCTTCACATGCGCTCCCATGTCCGTATTTGCGTTAGAGCACAGACTATAGAGTCTAAGTAATCTGAGTTTGGGTTCTACCACTTAGTGGCTGGATGGTTCACTCAGGTACCCCTTTTCATAGGCACGGTTTCCTCCATGTAAAATGAGATGACCGTCCCTTGCCGTGTAAGGAGCTTGTCTGCTGCACACTCACACGTAGTGTCAGCTCCTTCCTTTAGGAGAATGTGTACATGCACAGAACACCCACTCCTGACTTCGTATTTAAATAGAAGAGCTGGTGTTCCTCATGTTAATAACGCAAAACCCACAGTGATGCCTCTCCTACCGGGTAGTGCTGAAGAAGGAACCAGGTAATGCGTTGGAGCTTCAGGCACCCTGTCTGGCTCAGCAAAAATACCTTTATTTATTTAAAATTATTATTTTTACTTGACTAACATACTAGAAGGAATTGCAAGGCATCTCAACTCAGATCGTGCAGGCTGGTTATATCTGAGCTAGTTATATTCTATATGTGGGGTGGAATAAGGGCTGGTGAGAAACACGGAGTCAAAGGCGAAAGCCACTGACTGTTCCTCAACTTCCAGCCCCCAAAACCATCATGTTTTTCACCCCAAGGGAATCACTGTATTCATTTGGGTCTTTTGCAAGCATTCTTAACAACCTCCATGCAAAAACATTTCCAAACATACACATACTTTTCAAAACTGATACAAAGCATACATGGCTATTGCTTTATTGCTGGCTTTTTACACAAAGCAGTAGAGACAGATTTGTTTCCATGTCAGCATGATTTTCTAACTCATTCTTCCAAGTGGCTGCATGGTTTTCCCTTATAAGTTCCTAGCATAATTTATTAAACCATCCTTATACTGATGGAGAGGAGTCCCTGGGTGAGGAAATTGTTAACACGTTCAACTGCTAACAGAAAGACTGAAGGGTCCAGTCTACCCAGAGGTATCTCAGAAGAAATGCCTGGTGATCTATTTCTGAAAAATCAGCCACTGAAAACCCTATGGAGTACAGTTCTACTCTGACACACATCGGGTCACCGAGAGTGGGAATCGACTTGACAGCAACTGGCTGGGTGATTGGTTGGAGGTTTAGGTTATTTTCAGTTTTACTGGAAGTCTTGGAAGCTGTTGATGAGGAGCAATAATTCTGACCAGGCAAGAGAGGGGAAAAAAAACCCTTGCCATGGAGCCCATTCTGACTCCAGAGTAGAACTGTCCCATAGAGTTTCCAAGGAGCACCTGGTGGATTCGAACTGCTGACCTTTTGGTTGGCAGCCGAGCTCTTAACCACTGTGCCACAGAACGGGGTCAAATCCTGCCTCTACGTTTTCTGACTCTAACCATTGTGACAACTCACCAAGGGTCTCAGTCGCAAGTTCCTTCTGTGGAGGACAGACGAAAAAGATTAACTTAGCTTACAGCTTTTGGGGGTGCTTACAATACAATATTATTTAGGCAAAAGTTTTGAAAAATAAAAAACAAAGTATTGTTATATGTTTAGTGATCATAGCTCTTGAAGTAAACAATAATTTCATCCTCCTTTCCAAACTCACCCACTTGAAAATGGAAGAGAGTGTCTTTAGAATGAATTGAAAGTCTTTCAAAGGCTGGAACAAAGTTGAAGAATGCCTCACTGATAGGGTTGTTGCTAAGTGCTCTTGGCAGCTGAAATTTCTCAGAGAACTCCAGCCTCTCCCGTGTAATTCTGCACTCCTGGGTCTCCATTTGCCCAGGTCTGGGTCTCAGTCAGTCCAATAGGCTTTCATTCCCAGAGAGAATCAATACTTGTGAGAGTGGTTTCCAAAGGGCTCAAGCCATTTGTAGTCTATTTGCGTTTAGAATGTTCTTTCAGTTTCTCTCCCACAGAGCAAATATCACCAGAGGCAAGACCATATCTTTTTCATATCTACACAGAAAAAAGGACAGTTTAGCACCCTCAGTAAAAGATATAAAGATTTGAAGGTTTGGGGAGTTTTTATATTTTTTTCCCCTGAGAATTTAAGAAAAGTAAAGCGAAAGGGCAGTGACTTCTGGAATGACAAATGCAGTTCTTTTCTGAATTTAGTGTGTGCTTGGTGCCCTGGTGGTGCAGTGGTTAAAGAGCTCGCTCCTAACCAAAAAAGTCGGCAGTTTCAATCCACCAGCTGCTCCTTGGAAACACTATGGGGCAGTTCTACTCTGTTCTATAGGGTCGCGATGAGTCAGAATCCACTCGATGGCAACAGGCTTGGGTTTTTGGTTTTGACATGAAAGGATTTCAGCAAGACTAAAAACCCAGTAGGGCTGTGGACATTTTAGTTAATGCCTCACTATCTCCACAGATTGCTCAAGAACAGTGATTTTTATTTTCTCACCATCCATGTGGTATACTTCAGTTAAAGAATCTAAAACCAGCATCTACACAACTAAATGAAAAGCAAAATCAATCAAATATAAGATAATTTGGTCACACACCTGATGGTCAAGTTTTGCATTTTTTTTTTCTGACAGAGGAGAAAGCGAATATTGATAGACACATAATATAGTGCTAGGTTATTATATTTAATTATATTTATATAATACCTCTTTAGAAGGCCTGGCGGCACAGTGGTTAAGAGTTTGGCTGCTAACCAAAAGGTCAAGAGTTCAAATCCATTAGCTGCTCCTTGGAAGCCCTATGGGGCAGTTCTACTCTGTCTTGTAGGGTCTCTCTGAGTTGGAATCAACTTGATGGCAATGGGTTTGGTTTTGGTTGGAATGCATCTTTTAATTTCTGGAACATAATTCTATAAGATAGTGTATTAGTTTCTTAAATCTGTCATAACAAAGTACCGCAAATTAAGGGGCTTCTAAGAATAGAAGTGTATTCCCTCACAGTTCTGGAGGCTAAGAATTTGAAAACAGGATGAGGACTATGTTAATTCTTCTGAAGACTCTAAGGGAGAATCTATTTCATGCCTCTCTCTTTGCTTCTTGACATGGCCAGGAATCCTTGGTGTTCCTTGGTTTGTAGTTCACTCTGATCTCTGTGTTATGGATTAAATTATGCCCCCCAAAATATGTATTGGAATCCTTGCCCTATACCTGTGGAAGTAATCCCATTTGAGAATATTTTTGTTATGTTAATGAGACCATGTCAGTATAAGGTGTGTCCTAAACCTAATCACTTCTACTTGTTATAAAAGATCGGATTAGACACAGAAGCAAGCAGAAACTGGGGAAGATAGATGTGACATGAAGATTGCTAAGGAACCAAGAAATGCAGAACTACAGAAACTGAAAGAGACGAGGATATTGCCCCAGTACTGACTCAGAGAGACCCTTTTCCTAGAGATGGTGCCCTGAATTCAGATTTCTGGCATCCTAAACTATGATAAAATAAATTCGTATTTTTTAAAGCCACCTACTAAAGGTATTTGTGATACTGCAGCACTATGTAACTAAGACACTGCCTTCATCTTCACATGGCCATCTCGCCTCTGAGTCCTCTTCTCTCTCTCTCTTTCATACTCACAATTATGTGGTTTTTTAGGGAAGTAACCAGCTACAATTCAGGATCAGGATCAACTTGGAAGTAACTGGAACCATTCAGGAGACAGGATTCAGTTCATCTATCAGTTCAAGACAGCTTTCAGCTCCTTCTTGGCTGTGCTAGCTCGCTAGCCAAGCTCAAGCCTCTGCCTCTGGGCCCCACTCGGCCTGGCCTTTGCTATCCTGCTGCCCCCACCCCTACTTGGCCTGGCCACTGCCCTGCTCAGGCAAGTGCTTCAGCTCTGTTGGTAAGTGCCTGGAGACACTCCATTCCACCAGCAAGCTTCCTACCTGAAGGCACTCAGCTCTCACACTCCATGGGCCAGGAAGCCCCCTGGAGCTGTCTGCCAGTCCTATGCTCCTGCAGTCTTTTGTGCTGCCATCTTCAGTGTTGCACAGCTCACGCTGTTTCTTAGGCCTAGGAAGTTCTCCACATAGGGACCCCAGGTCCAAAGGACATGCTCTGCTCACAAGTCTTCTTCTTTTTAGTAATATTTTACTGTGTTTTCAGTAAAGGTTTACACACCAGTTTAGGTTCCCATTCAATAATTTTTATACAAGTTGTTCAGTGACATTGGTTGCATTCTTCACAATGTGTAAACATTCTCATTATTTCCTTTCTAGTTGTTTTGTTTCTGGCTTTTCCTTTTAATGGTAGTGAGGTCTTCCTCAGTCTCTGTGAACCTACCCCACTGACCAAGATCACCTAATTTGCATAGTAGACTATCCAATGTCTTTGCAAGATGGTGGCCTAGCTGATCATTGTGGCACAACCACAAACCCAAGGCAAGAAAGGCCATATATAAAGAGAAACCCATTGCACTGTGGACCATCCTTTGACCCTTTTTGGCCATGGGTTCTTACACATACTTAACCTTTGGGGGGTTACTTCCCTTTCCCAGTCCAAATCAATTATTAACAATGAGTCTATCAGTAGGGCAAAAAGTCCTCAGGGTGAGGTTACCCAGGTACCAGCCCTGCAGGTCTGCTGCAAGTGTCCATCTGACCTGGTCAGGTTCTCCAAAAATCCTCTTGGCGCCTCTATTTCTGGCCTCTGACAAAATTTAAATGAGGGAATATTATTCCCCTGCTCTGAGAAAAACCTTTTAACACTCACAGCTGAATCATCAGCACAGACCCATCAGGAGAAGAGGAATCTGTTCAGTGGGGAACCTCCCTTGTCTCCCTCATTTTTAGTGTAAGCACACTCATGACAGTATGTAAGCCAGCCACTTCATGCCTTTATCTTTCTGCATTTTAGACAGCCAATGTTTAAGTTGCTTGATTCCTATCAAACCTGTACTCTGAGGAGACAAACATGTTCCTTGGTCTGAAGAATTTTCTGTTCCAGTTCGAACTCTGAGCATCTGTATCCATAAACAAAGTCCAGACCAGGGAAAGCCATAAAATTTCAGCAATCTATACTACCAGGGCTTCGAACCAGTTCTTCCTGGTTCAATCATTGCCAAGCAAGTGAAACTGGAACAGACCTAAAATATTAAAAATTGGATGAACCGGAACAGTAACCAGAATAGGAAAAATAATGGGTCGAAGCCCTGCTGGAAACCTCATCTGCCTCTTACAAAACAAAATCAGTGTATACATTGCATAGCAACCAACTCTCTGGCCCCTAAGATTTTGAGCAGAGTTGGAAACAATGGTGCCTGGCTCAAAGATGGCAGCTGACTATGCAGCTATGAATGTGTGTCACTCTCCACAGTCCTGCCAATAATCCGGTCTCTAACACAAGGCTCCTGAAAGGGCCGACTATGCCTCTTCTGAGTCTCCCATTACAGGATTTTGACCCGTAATTTTCCCCACTCCAGTTACCATTATGGAGTATCTAAGTTGTAAATTCGAGTCTGTTCTGGTTTCACTTCATTGGCCATGACTGAACTGGTTCAAAGTGGTTCAAAGCCCTGATGTCAACTCACAGTGTCAAATATTTCTCTCTTCCCCATTAGGTTGGGGTGTGGTCAGCTCATGCCTAGCCCCTGTGGCTAGGTCAACAGATACCAGATGTAGGTTTGGGAGTCCACGAAGCTCCCTGCACTTCAGACCAGCCAGTTCCTTCTCTTTCGTTCATCCCTAGCCACCCAGGGCTAGGTCAATGGGTGCCAAAGGAGCATGTCCAAACTCAGCCCATCACTTCATTGTTGTACCTCTCCCACTTCTACTCATCTTGTGGAATCAGGTAGCTGCCTCAAGTGAGCATACAAAGCTGTCCTGGAAGGGGGTCTTCTGAGGGGCACTGACGTTTCCTACCTTGATGCTTCCAAAGGCAAACCACTTGCCCACAGTTCAAAAAGCAAAGCAGTCCTCTTTTTCTTCTGCTCTCTCTGCAGTTCTGAATAGATCTGCGTATCTTTCAAATGGAAATTTCCTGCTTCAGAGTTTCTGAGTGGGGCTCAAATTTTTGACCTAAGAACCCAAAACTCTGTGTATGGGGCTACTGTGTTAAAGAAGGTCGTGTTTCTTTTTGGGCAAATCTTAGTTCCAGGCATATCAAATCAGTATTGCCTGAAGGGCAAAGGTACATGCTGTCTGTGTCTCTTCTTTTTTATTAGAACACCACTGATAATTGAATTAGGACCCACCCTATTCCAGTATGACTTCATATTAACCTAACTGATTATGCCTTCAAAGGTTAGGGTTAGGGTTAGGGTTAGGGTTAGGGTTAGGGTTAGGGTTAGGGTTAGGGTTAGGGTTAGGGTTAGGGTTAGGGTTAGGGTTAGGGTTAGGGTTAGGGTTAGGGTTAGGGTTAGGGTTAGGGTTAGGGTTAGGGTTAGGGTTCCAAACAAGGTCGCTTTCACAGGTATAGGGAGTTAGGATTCAACATACCTTTTTGGGGAACACAATTCAATCTGTAACAGAAAGGTATTATTAAAAGCATTTTGTAAACAAGCACAGGGAGCCTCAGAGTGATTAAGCAGCTGGCCTAAAGGTGAAGCAATAGGAAGTGGAACAGCAGGTTTCAAAGCAATTCTATCTGGGCCTGGAAGAAGTTATCCTTCCACCCAAAAGGCTGCCTGATATGTTGATTTGACACAAACACAATCCCACCTGGGCCCTGCCAGTTAGATTTCTATTTAGACTGAATAATGTTATAGCACAAATTAGTTTCTCATTCAGAAAATTATACACAGATTTTTTCGTGACATTGGTTGCAATCGCCGCAGTGTGTCAGCACCCTCCCCCTTTCTACCCTGAGTTCCCCTAGTCTTTTCAACCAGTTTTCCTGTCTCGCCTTCTCGTCTTTGCTTTGGGCTTTGCTTTGGGGCACGTGTTGCCCATTTGGTCTGTATACTTGTTTGAATTAAGAAGCACTTTCCTCACGTGCATTTTGTTTATCTTATAGGTCCATCTGATCTTCAGCTGAAAGGTGGACTTCGAGACTGGCATCAGTTCTCAGTTAACAGGGTGTCTGGAGGCCATAGTCTCAGGGGTTCCTCCAGTCTCTGTCAGACCAGTAAATCTGGTCTTTTTTTTGTGAATCTGAATTTTGTTCTACATTTTTCTCCCACTCTGTCTGGACCCTCTATTGTGATCCCTGTCAGAGTGGTCGGTGGTGGTAGTTTTTCTGGGCTCAGGCTGGTGGAGGCTGTGGTCCATATGGTCCATTAGTCCTTTGGAATATTTTCCTTGTGTCTTGGGTTCTTTCATTCTGTTTTGCTCTGGATGGGACGGGACCAATAGGTATATCTTAGATGACTGCTCACAAGCTTTTCAGAGCCCAGATGCTACACACCAAATAGGATGTAGCACATTTTCTTTATGAACTGTTATGCCAGCTGACCTAGTTGTTCCCTGAGACCATGGTACCCAGCCCTTACCCCAGGAACTCTGTCCCTCAAGGTGTTTGTATGTGTCTAGGAACCTTCTTTGACTTTGCCTTGGTCAGATTATGCTGTCTTCCTCTATGTTGTGCGTTGACTTTCCCTTCACTGAAGTTAATACTTGTCTACTATCTTGTTAGTAATTTCCCCACCCCAACCCTCCCCGTCATTGTAACCATCAAAGATTTTTTTTTCTGTAAGTAAAACTTTTCTTGAATTTTTATAATAGTGGTCTTATACAATATTTGTCTTATTTCGCTCAGCATAGTGCCCTCCAGATTCATCCACATTGTGAGATGTTTGGTGGATTCATCACTGTTCTTGTTTTTACTATTCTTTTTCATTGTGCTTTAGGTGAAAGTTTACAAATCAAGGCAGTCTCTCATATAAAAATTTATACACACCTTGCTATGCACTCCCAGCTGCTCTCCTCCTAAGGAGATGGCACATTCCTCCTCACCCTCTATTCCCTGTGTCCATTCAACCAGCTCCTGTCTCCCTCTTCCTCCTTATCTCGCCACCAGACAGGAGTTGCTGACATGGATGGACTCAAGTGTCCACTTGAGCCAAGAAGCTCACTCATCACCAGTATCATTGTCTATCTTATAGTCCAGTCCAATCCCTGTCTGTAGAGTTGGTTTTGGGAATAGTTCCAATCTTGGGCAAAGAAACGGTCCAGGGACCATGACCCTCAGGGTCCCTCCAGTCTTAGTCAGACCATTAAGCCTGGTCTTTTTATGAGAATTTGAGATCCTGCTCCATCAGGGATTCTCTGTTGTGTTTCCTGTTGGGACACTGTTTGGGGGTAGCGGGGCACCATCTAGTTCTTCAGGTCTCAGGCTGTTGGAGTCTCTGGTTTATGTGGCACTTTCTGTCCCTTGGGCTCATCTTTACCATATGTTTTTGGTGTTCTTCATTTTCCTTTGTTCCAGGTAGGTTGAGACCAATTAATGCATCTTAGATGGCCTCTTGCTAGCATTTAAGACCCCAGATGCCTCTTACCAAAGTGGGATGCAGAACGTTTTCTTAATATATTTTGTTATGCCAATTGACATCGATGTCACCTGAAGCTATAGTCCCCAGACCCCCATCCTTGCTACTCTGGCCATTGAAGCATTTGGTCGTATTCAGGAAACTTCTTTGCTTTTGGTTTAGTCCAGTCGTTCTGACCTCCCCTGTGTTGTGTGTTGCCCTTCCATTCACCTAAAATAATTTTTTATTCTATCTAGTTAGTGAATATCCCTCTCCCTCCCTCCCCACCCTCGTAACCATCAAAGAGTATTTTCTTATAATAGTGGTTTCATACCATATTTGTCCTTTTGCAACTAATTTCACTCAGCATAATGTCTTCCAGATTCCTCCATGTCATGAAATGTTTCAAAGATTCATTGTTGTTCTTAATCGTTGCATAGTATTCCATTGTGTGAATATACCATGATTTATTTATCCATTCATCCTTTGATGGGCACCTTGGTTGCTTCTATCTTTTTGCGATTGTAAACAGCGCTGCAGTGAACATGGGTGTGCATATATCTATTAGTGTGAAGGGTCTTATTTCTTTAGAGTATATTCCAAGGAGTAGAGTTGCTGGGTCTTATGGTAGTTCTATTTCTAGCTTTTAAGGAAGCACCATATCAATTTCCAAAGTGGTTGTATTATTTTACATTCACACCAGCAGTGTATAAGAGTTCCAGTCTCTCTACAACCACTCCAACATTCATTATTTTATGTTTTTAGGATTAATGCCAGCATTGTTGGGGTGAGATGGAATCTCATTGTAGTTTTGATTTGCATTTCTCTAATGGCTAGTGATCAGGAGCATTTCCTCATGTATCTGTTAGCAGCCTGAATGCCTTCTTTGGTGAAGTGTCTGTTCATATTCTTTGCCCATTTTTTAATTGGGTTATTTGTCTTTTTGTTGTTGAGTTTTTGCAGTATCATGTAGATTTTAGAGGTCAGACGCTGATCAGAAAAGTCATAGCTAAAAACTTTTTCCCAGTCTGTAGTTAATCTTTTCACCGTTTTGGTGAAACGTTTGAATGGGCATAGGTATTTGACTTTTAGGAGCTTCCAGTTACCTAATTTCTCTTCTGGTGTTTGTACATTGTTAGTAATGTTTTATAAGTGTTTATGCCATGTATTAGGGCTCCTAGCATTGTCCCTATTTTTTCTTCCATGATCTTTATCACTTCAGATTTTACATTTAGGTCTTTGATCCATTTTGAGTTCGTTTTTGTCCATGGTGTGAGGTATGGGTCTTGTTTCATTGTTTTGCAAATGGATATCCAGTTATGCCAGCACCATTTGTTAAAGAGACTGTCTTTTCCCCATTTAGCCAACTTTGGGCCTTTGTCAATTATCAACTGCCCATATATGGATGGATTTGTGACTGGATCCTCAATTCTGTTCCATTGGTCTATGTATCTGTTGTTGTACCAGTACCAGGCTGTTTGGACTACTGTGCTGGCATAATATGTTCTAAAATCAGGTAGTGCGAGGCCTCCCAATTTGTTCTTCTTTTTCAGTAATGCTTTACTTATCTGGGGCCTCTTTCCCTTCCATATGAAGTTAGTGATTTGTATCTCCAACTCATTGAAAAATGTCACTGGTATTTGGATCGGGATTGCATTGTATCTATACATCTCCTTGAGTAGAACAGAAATTTTTATAATGTTGAGTCTTCTTATCCATGAGCAAGGTATGTTTTTCCACTTAAGTAGGTCTCTTTTGGTTTCTTGCTGTAGTGTCTTATAGTTTTCTTTGTATGGGTCTTTTACATCTCTGGTTATATTTATTCCTAAGTATTTTGTCTTCTAGGGGGCTTGCCTTAGTCATCTAGTGCTGCAGTAACAAATATGACATGTGGATGGGTTTGACAAAAAGAAATTTATTTTCTCGCAGTCTAATAGGTTACAAGTCCAAATTCAGGGTGTTGGCTCCAGGGGAAGGCTTTCTCTTTCTGTCAGCTCTGGAGGAAGGTCCTTGTCCTCAATCTTTCCCTGGTCAAGGAGCTTCTCAGGTGCAGGGACCCCATGTCCAAAGGACGTGCTCTGCTCCTGGTGCTGCTTTCTTGGTGCTATCTCTCTCTTGAAAGATAAAAGGTGATGCAGGCCACACCCCAGGGAAACTCCCTTTACCTTGGATGAGGGAAGTGTTACAATCCCACCCTAATCCTCTCAGCATAAAATTACAATAACAAAATGGAGGACAACCACACATGGCCTAATCAAGTTGATATACACATTTTTGAGAGGACATAATTCAGTCCGTGACAGGGCTACTGTAAATGGTATTAATTTAGTGATTTCCTCTTTGACATTCTTTTTGTTGGTGTAGAGGAATCCAACTGATTTTTGTATGTTTATCTTGTATCCTGATATTCTGCTAAACTCTTCTATTAGTTTCAGTGATTCTCTTGAGGATTTTCTGTGTATAAGATCATGTCATCTGCAAATAGAGATACCTTTATTTCTTCTTTGCCAATTTGGATACCCTTTATTTCTTTATCTAGCCTAATAGTTCTGGTTAGGACCTCCAGCACAATGTTGAATAAGAGTGGTGACAATGGGCATCCTTGTCTGCTTCCTGATCTCAAGGGGCATACTTTCAGACTATCTCTATTTAGTCTGATGTTGGCTGTTGGCTTTGTATAAATGTCTTTTATTATGTTGAGGAATTTTCCTTCTATTCCTATTTTGCTGAGAGTTTTTATCATGAATGAGTGTTGGACTTTGTCAAATGCCTTTTCTGCATCAATTGATAAGATCATGTGGTTGTTGTCTTTTATTTATGTGATGGATTACATTTTTTTTTTTAATGTTGAACCATCCCTGCATACCCGGTATGAATCCCATATGGTCACGGTGTGTTATTTTTTTCAGATGTTGTTGAGTTCTATTAGCTAGAATTTTGTTGAGGATTTTTGCGTCTAAGTTCATGAGGGATATAGGTCTGTAATTTTCTTTCTTTCTTTCTTTTTTTTTTTTTTTTGTGGTGTCTTTACCTGGTTTTGGTGTCAGGTTATGCTGGCTTCACAGAATGAGTTTGGGAGTATTCCATCCTTTTCTATGCTCTGAAATACCTTTAGTAGTAGTGGCATTAACTCTTCTCTCATAGTTTGGTAGAATTCTCCAGTGAAACCATCAGGGTCAGGGTTTTTTTTTTTTTTGCTGAGAGTTTTTAAATTATCTTTTCAGTCTCTTCTTTTATTATGGGTTTATTTAGTTGTTCTACCTTTGTGTTACTTTAGGTAGATAGTGTTTTTCTAGAAATTTGTCTGTTTTTCTAGGTTTTCAAATTTGTTAGAGTTCAATTTTTCATAGTATTCTGTTATGATTCTTTTAATTTCAGTTGGGTCTGTTGTGATATCGCCCATCTCATTTCTTATTCAGGTGATTTCCTTTGTCTCCTGTTTTTCTTTTGTCAGTTTGGCCAGTGGTTTATTGATTTTGTTAATCTTTTCAAAGAACTAGCTTTTGGTCTTATTAAATCTTTCAGTTGTTTTTCTGTTCTCTATTTCACTTAATTCTGCTCTAATTTTTATTACTTGCTTTCTTCTGGTGTCTTAGGGTTTCTTTTGTTACTTTCTTCCTATTTGTTCAAGTGGTAGGGATAATCCTTTGATTTTGGCCCTTTCTTATTTTTGGATGTGTGCATTTATTGTTATAAATTGACCTCTGAACCCTGCCTTAGCTGTGTCCCAAAGGTTTTGTTAGGAAGTGTTTTCATTCTCACTGGATTCTATGAATTTCTTTATTCCCTCCTTAATTTCTTCTATAATCCAATCATTTTTGAGCAAAGTGTTGTTCAGTTTCCATACGTTTGATTTCTTTTCCGCTATTGATTTCTAGTGCTATGGATGTATGGTCAGAGAAGATGCTTTGTCATATTTTGATGCTTTGGATTCTGTTAAGGCTTGCTTTTTGGCCTAATATGTGGTCTGTTCTAGAGAATGTTCCATGTGCATTGGAAAAGAAAGTATACTTGTGTGCTGTAGGGTGGAGTGTTCTGTATATGTCGATCAGGTCAGATTGGTTGATTGTGGCATTTAGCTCTTCTGTGTCTTTATGGAGCTTCTTTCTGGATGTTCTGTCCTTCGCTGAAAGTGGTGTGGTGAAGTCTCCTACTATTATTGTGGAGCTATCTCAGTTTTCAATGTTGTTAGAGTTTGTTTTATGTATCTTGAAGCCGTGTCATTGGGTGCATAAATATTTAATACGGTTATATCCTCCTGGTGTATTGCCCCTTTAATCATTATATAGTGCCCTTTCTTATCCTTTGTGGTAGATTTAACTCTGAAGTCTGTTTTGTCAGAAATTAGTATTGCCACTCCTGTTCTTTTTTGATTGTTGTTTGCTTGATATATTTTTTCCATCTTTTGAGTTTAATTTGTGCCTTTAAGTCTAAGATATGCCCTTTGTAGGCAGCATATAGACGGATCATGTTTCTTTATCCATTCTGTAACTCTCTGTCTCTTTATTGGTGCATTTAGTCCATTTACATTCAGTGTAATTATGGGTAGGTATTAGTGCTGTTATTTTGATGCCTTTTTTTGTGTGTTGTTGACAGTTTCATTTTTCCCTTTAATTTTTTGTACTGTGTAGTTTTTCTTTGTAAATTGTGTGTTCCTCTTTTTCGTTGTTTTTGCTGAGTGTTCATGTTTTTCTTGTATTTTATTTTCATGTGTTGGATTGTTAGTCTCCTTTGTGGTTACCTTAGTATTTACCCTTATTTTTCTAAGTTTAAACGTAACTTTTATCTTCTGTATTGCCTTGATTTCCTCTCCATATGAAAGATCTAAGACTAACTTATTTAGTCCCTCTGTATTGATTTAATGTTGTCATCTCTTACATAATGATATCACTGTTTGCCTGTTTTGAGTGTTTTTTTTTTTTTTTTATCTTGATTTATGCTTCTGATTTCCCTATCTGAGTTGATATCTGGTTGATCTGTCCTGTGTTTTAGTGTTGGGTTGATACCTAATATTATTGATTTTCTAACCAGAGAATTCCATTTAGTATTTCTTGTAGTTTTGGTTTGGTTTTTGCAAATTTCCTAAATTTCTGTTTATCTGGAAATGTACTAATTTTCCCTTCATATTTGAGAGGCAGTTTTGCTGTATATACAATTCTTGGTTGGCATTTTTTTTCCTTCAGTTCTTTATATATGCCTTCCCATTACCTTCTTGCCTGCATGGTTTCTGCTGAGTAGTTCAAGCTTATTCTTATTGACTCTCCTTTGTAGGTGACTTTTTGTTTATCCCTGGCTGCTTTTATAATTTTCTCTTTATCTTTGGTTTTGGCAAGTTTGATTACAATATGTCTTGGTGACTTTTTTGGGGGGGATCTACTTTGTATGGTGTTCAATGAGCATCTTGGATAGCTATCTTCTCATCTTTCATGATATTAGGGAAGTTTTCTGCCAGCAAATCTTCAACTATTCTCTCTGTATGTTCTGCTTTCCCTCTTTGTTCTGGTACTCAAATCACTCATAGGTTTTTTTTTTTTTTTTTTTCTTGATAAAGTCCGACATGATTCTTTGGGTTTCTTCATTTTATTAAATTCTTTTAACTGATTTTTTCTTCAAATATATTGCTGTCAAGTGTTTTATCTTCAGTCATGCTAATTCTGTCTTCCATTTCCTCAATTCTACTCCACTGACTTTCTACTAAGTTGTCTAATTCTGAAATTTTTCTGTTAATCTTCTGAATTTCTGATTGCTGTCTCTCTGTGGATTCTTGCAGTCCATTAAATATTTTCATTATTTTCTTGAATAAAAAAAAAATTAACCTTCCTAATTACCTAGACTGCTTTATCTGCATGCTCCTTGGCTTGTTCTGCATTTTGCCTGATCTCCTTCCTGATGTCTTGAAGAATTCTGTATGTTAATCTTTTGTATTCTACATGTGGTGATTCCAGGAATACATCTTCATCTGGAAGATTCTTTGATTCTTTGTTTTGAGAGTTAGTTGAAGCAATCATCATCTGCTTCTTTATGTGATTTGATATTGACTGTTGTCTCTGAGCATCTATAAATTATTGTATTTATTTTGTGTTTGCTCACTGTGTCCTTGCTTTGTTTTGTTTTGATATACCCAAATAGGCTACTAGAATGATCTAACTTGATTATTGGAGCCTTTGAAGCACTAATATCCTATCACCAGATGGCTAGTGCTGTTTCCAGGTATTTGAGCCTAGGAGTCCATTCACTGTTCTTGTATAGATTCAGCCCAAGTATCTAGGTAGTCATTCACCTAGTGTGTGGTGTGGGCTCTCACCTATGATCTTAGAGGAGCAGTAGCAATTGGTGTATACACAAGTTGCAGCAAGGTTCACACTCTGAGGACAGCAGGGGGTGACAACCTTCCCCCAAGTGTCTGTGAGGAAGGCTTGTCTCTGTTCTCTAGAGCGCACTGGTGGTTGGGCTCTGCAGCTGTATCATAGGCACCCAGTGCTTTTAACTGTAAGGACTGGGAGGCATAACTTATCCTTGGATCCCTGTCGCAGGTGGCTAGGTAGTGTGGGTGGAGCCACCAGTCCTTAGGCCCCTGCTATGCGTAGGTGAGGACCCTGTTTAATAGGCAGAGTGGTATCAAATGTCAAAAACCTGCCTCTCCACCATGCAGCTGAAACAGTTACAGTCAGACCTCAAGGACATTCACCCTTGCAATATAACAGCCAGATCCTATCTGCTGTACTGGGGCCACCTGGGCCCATGCAGGGGTGGAAGTCATTCAAAGTCATGGACTGATTGTGCCTGGATAGGAGCTACTTCTGCTCTAAGTTTCCAGATTAGGGAAGCCAGCAGATTATTTTTCCCTCTTTAGTTAATTTGTTCCTTCTCCAAGGCTGGGAGAATGGCTCAGGGAGCACAATAGGCCTATCTCAGGCCCAGGGAAATCAACTGTCACTGAAGCTTGCTGGGGCAGAGGGAGGAGGGATCAGATAGTTGGGAGAAAGTTCTTTCAAAAGGTGGAGCTATCAGACCCTCGCTGTAAATTAGACAAAATCACTTATCTTCTGCTGAAAGTGCTGCTTTGTATCGGATTCCAGAGGCATGCATAGATTCTGTGCACTGGCGTGGTTCCACTGCATTCGTTCTAGGGGATCAGGGCTGCACTGCCTCGCTTGCCTTCTTTCACTGTAGCAGCCGTGTCCCAAACACCACGGCCAGCCCCACTGCAGTCGGGCCAGGGGATCAGGGCTGCACCACTTCACTTGCCTTCTTTCACTGAAGCATCATGTCCCAAATGCCATGGTTGCACCTGGAGATTGGGGCTGAGGCACTCCCATGAAGTCAGGTCTGGCAGATGCTCTCTGTTTCCGCACCATCTCTCCCTCCCCCTGCCACTCAGTCTGATTTCTTAACTTTGCTTTTGATGTTCAGGGTTCCTAGCTTGTCATATATATAATTGAAACATTTGTTTTTTCGGGACTTTGTTGTAAGAGGGACCATCAGAAGCATCTGACTACTCCGCTCTCTTGGTCTCACTCTCATCACTATTCTTATCATTGTATAGTATTCCATTTTGTGTATGTACTATAATTTATCAATTCATTTGTTGATGAGCACTTAGGTTGTTTCCGTCTCTTTGCTGTTGTGAATAATACTGCAGTGAACATGAGCGTGCATATGTCCATTTGTGTGATGGCTCTTTTTTCTCTAGGATATATTCTTAGAAGTGGGATTGCTGGATTGCAAGGTATTTCTATTTCTAGCTTTTTTAAAGAAGTGCTCTATCATGTTCCATAGTAGCAGTGCTATTTTACATTCCCACCAGCAATGCAAAAAAGTTCCAATCTTCCTGCAACCTCTCCAACATTTGTTATTTTCTGTTTTTTTTTTTTTTTAACTTAGTGCCAATAATGTTGGGGTGAAATGGCATCTCGTTGTAGTTTCTGTTTGCATTTCTCTAATGGCTAGTGATGGCAAGCATTTCCTCATGTGTCTGCTAGCTGCCTGAATGTCTTCTTTGGTAAGGAGTCTATTCATAGCCTTTGCCCATTTTTAAGTTGGATTATTTGTCTTTTTGTTGTTGAGGTGTTGCAATATTCTATAGATTTTAAAGATTAGTCCCTCGTTGGATATGTCGTAGCCAAAAAATTTTTTCCCAGCCTGTAGATTCTCGTTTAACTCTTTTGGTGAAGTTTTTTGATGAGCATAAGTGTTTAATTTTTAGCAACTCCCAGTTATCTAGTTTATCTCCTGGTGTTTGTGCATTGTTAGTTGTGGTTTGTATTGTATTCATGCCATGTATTAGGGCCCCTAGCATTATCGCTATTTTTTCTTCCATGAACTTTATTGTTTGAGGTTTTATATTTAGGTCTTTGATCCATTTTGAGTTAGTTTTTGTGTATGGTGTGAGGTATGGGTCCTGTTTCATTTTTTTAACTGAGGGACATCCAATTTTGTCAGCACCTTTGTTAAAAAAACTGCCATTTCCCGCACTTAATGGACTTTGGTCCTTTGTCAAAGATCAGCTGACCATAGGTGGATGGCTTTATGCCTGGGTCCTTGATCCTTTCCCCATTGGCTTTTGTGCCTGTTGTTGTACCAGTATCAGGCCGTTTTGACTATGGTGGCTGTATAGTAGGTTCTGAGATTAGATAGTGTGAGGCCTCAATGTCTTAAGCTGGGTTTTCTAGAGGAGCAAAACCAGTGAAGCATATATATATGTATATATATAGAAAAAGCTTTATAGCAAGGAAATGGCTTATGTGGTTGTAGAAGCTGGAGAGTCCCAAGTCCATGGGTCAGGCTGGAGGCTTCTCCTGACTCATGTAGCTGCAGGAGCTGGTGAACCCAAGATCTGTAGGCCAGGCAGCAGACCTGTGGTTTGCAGTCTGTGGAAGCCAATGAATCTCAAGTGCCACAAGTAACATGGCAGGCCACTGGCTCACGGTCTGTGGAGGCTGACGAATTCCAAGATTGGCAGTTAAGCTGTTATCTCAAGTCCCCAGAACCTGAGGTCAGATGAACAGGAGCTTGCTACAGAACCCAGAGCAAGCATAAGCCCATGAGCTTTGCAAGCCACACTCCTGTGAAACTACCTTTCAACTGATTGGCTGCTCATAGGAGATCTCATCCTAGAGGTGATTGCATTATATCTGATCTCATTATGGAGGTGATTACATCATTACACAGCTGCCAAACTACATTGTAACTGCCAAACCACTGAGAATCATGGCCCAGCCAACCTGAGACACAACTTGAATCATCACATTCCTACTTTGTTCTTTTTTTTTTTTTCCAATAATGCTTTGCTTATCTGGGGCCTCTTTCCTTTCCATATAAAGTTGGTGATTCGTTTTTCCATCCCACTGAAGTTGGTATTTGGATCAGGATCGCATTATAGCTGTATATTGCTTTTGGTAAAATTGACATTTTCACAATGTTGAGTCTTCCTATCCATGAACATGGTATGTTTTTCCACTTATGGAGGTCTCTTTTTTTTTGGTTTCTTGCAGTAGTGTCTTGTAGTTTTCTTTGTATAGGCCTTTTACATCTTTTGTTAGATTTATTCCTAAGTATTTTATGTTTTTATGGGGTATTATAAATGGTATTGTTTTCCTGATTTCCTTTTCAAAGTTCTCTTTGTTGGTGTATGGGAATCCAACTGATTTTTTATGTTTATCTTTTACAGTGCTACTTTGCTGAATCTTTCTTTTAGCTCCAGTAGTTTTCTTGTGAAATCTTTGAGATTCTCTCTATATAGTATCATATCATCTGCAAATAGGATTAGTTTTTCTTCTTCCGTTCCCATTTGGATGCCCTTTATTTCTTTTTCTTGCCTTATAGCTCTAGCTAGGATTTCCAGCACAAGGTAAAATAGGAGTGGCAATAAAGGGTGTCTTATCTTGTTCTTGTTCTCAGGCAGAATGCTTTCAGCCACTTGTCATTGAGAATGATCTTGGCTCTTGATTTTATATAGATGACCTTTATTTTGTTGAGGATTTCCCCTTCTATTTCTATTTTATTGAGAGTTTTTATCAAGAATGAATGCTGGACTTTATCAAATGCTTTTTCTGCATCAATTGAGATGATCATGTGATTCTTTAGTTCTGTTTATGTGGTGGATTATGTTGATTGATTTTCTAATATTAAACCACCCTTACCCTTACATAAAACATAAAAAAAAAAAAAAAAAAAAAAACATAAAACATACCTGATATAAATTCCCCTTGGTCACAGTGTGGTTTTTTTTTGATATGGTACTGACTTCTATTCCCTAGAATTTTGTTGAGAACTTTTGCATCTACATTCATGAGAGATATTGCTCCGTAATTTTCTTTTCTGTGTGCAGTGTCTTTGCCTGGCTTTGGTATCAGGGTTCTGCTGGCTTTATAGAATGAATTCAAGAGTATGCCTTCCTTTTCTATGCTCTGAAATAGTTTAGTAGTGGAGTGAGCTCTTCCGTAAGTGTTTGGTAGAATTCTCCAGTGAAGCCACCTGGGCCACAGTTTTTTGTGTTGGGAGTTTTTTTTTTTTACATCTTCAATCTCTTCTCTTATAGGTCTGTTAAGATTTTCTATCTCTGTGTTCGTTTAGGTAGATAGTGTATTTCTAGAAATTTGTTCATTTCCTCTAGGTTCTCATTTGTTGGAGTAAGATTTTCCGTAGTGTTCTTTTATGATTCTATTTCAGTAGGCGCTGTTGTAAAGTTCCACATCTCATTTATTATTTGTATTATTTGCTTCCTTTCCTGTCTTTTCTTTGTCAATTTGGCCAATGGTTTGTTGATTTTCTTGATCTTTTCAAAGAACCAAATTTTGGTTTTGTCGATTCTTTCTATTTTTTCTTTTAATTTCTTTATTTCATTAATTTTGCTCTGATCTTTACTATTTTCTTTCTTCTAGTGGCTGTGAGCTTCTTTTGCTGTTCTGTATTTGTTCGAGTTGTATAGCTAATGTTTTGATTTTATCTATTTCTTCTTTTTTGACGTGTGCATCTGTTGCTATAAATTGACCTCTGAGCACTGTCTGGCTGTGTCCCAAATGTTTTGATATGATATGTTCTCATTCTTGTTTGATTCTAGGAAATTTGTAATTCCATTTTTGATTTCTTCTACTACCCAGTGGTTTTTAAGCAAGGTGTTATTCAGTTTCCATATATTTAACTTTTTTTCTTTGCTTTTCTGGTTATTAATTTCTACTTTCATGGCATTGTGATTGGAGGAGATGCTTTGTATTATCTCAGTGTTTTGGATTTTGTTGAGGGTTGCTTTGTGGCCTAAGATGTGGCCTATTCTGGAGAACATTCCCTATTTATTGAGAAAGAATGTGTACTTTGCTGCCCTTGGGTAGAGGATCCTGTATATGTCTATTAGGTCAAGGTGGATTATTGTGGCCTTTAGATCTTCTGTATCTTTGTTGAGTTGTTTTCTAGATGTTCTGTCCTTTACTGAGAGTGGCGTGTTAATGTCTCCTATTATTATTGTAGAATTATTTCTCTTTTCAGTGCTGTTAGCTTTTTTTTTTTTCATTCATTTTGGAGCCCTTTTGTTGGATGCATAGATATTTACTAAGATTATGTCTTCTTGGTGGATTGTCCTTTTAATTCTTATATAATGCCTTTGTTTTCATTTGTGGTAGGTTTTGTCTTAAAGTCTGTTTTATATCAGATTAGTGTTGCCACTCCTGTTTTTTTTTTTCTTACTTACTGTTTGCTTGATGTATTTTGTCCATCCTTTGAGTTTTAGTATATTTATGTCTTTGTGTTTAATGTATGTCTCTTATAGACAGCATATTGATGGATCTCTTTTTTTTTTTTTTTTAATCTGTTATGCCACTCTCCATCTCTTTACAGGTGCATTTAAGCCATTTACTTTCCGTGTGATTATTGACAGGTATATATCCCATGTAATTCTTAGGTTTTCTTCATTTTTCTCCATTCTTTCTCTGATTTTTCCTTTAAGTGGCATCCATGGATTTGTCTTCAAACTCACTGATTCTGTCTTTCATTGTTTTAAATTTGCTCCTAAAACCTTCTATTGAATTTGTCCTTTTCTGAAATTTTGTTCTTTTGAATTTCTAGTTGCTGTTTTTGTATAATTTCTAATTATTTATTTTAATGTTTTGTTCTTATATTATTTTCCTGAATTCTTCTATTGCTTTGTTTGTGTATTCTTTTTTTTTTTTTGACTATTCTTTGTTGATTTTGTCTGTGTTTCCATGATTTTGTCTGTTTTTTTCTTGATTTAGTCTGTGGTTTCCTTGATCTCTTTCCTAATCTCTTGGAGAGCCCTGTGGTCTTTTGAATCCCATATCAGGCAGTTCCACTGCTTTTTCTTCTCTAGGAAGATTGTCTAATTACTTTTGTTACTTGCTAAATCCATTTTGTCACTTGCTAAAGCTATCTTTTTTTTATGTTTTCATATTGTCTGCAGTCTTCAAGACATAGATTTGAATTTATTTATTGATTGTATATTTGTTTGTTTCATTCTACTTTTTAGTTTTGTTTTGATATGTCTAGGCAGGTGGGCTGGGTGTGCATTGCTGCTTGCTCATCGTGTGCACAATATCTCTCACCACCTTATTTGGATGGGTAGGGCAGCAGCAGGTAAGGCAAGCCTGCTTCATTGTACACTGGTTTGGTGAAGTGGCTGTGGGACTCTGCCTCCTAATGTTGGTCCAGCACTGTGGGAATATTCATAGCCTCTAGCTAGATGGATGGAGGTGTTGGACAGGGAATGGTACAAGCGTGCTTCCCACTATTCAGTAGCTGGTCAAGTGGTGGGAGGGGAGGGGCTGTGTGCAACTGGTGTGATGGCAGGCCTGGTCATTTTGGGTACTCTAGTTGTGGCAGTGTGGTGTGGGAAGGTGGAAAGGGGAGGGAGGTGATCTCTGGGGCTATGTGGGAGGGAAAAAGAAAAGAAAAAAGGTAGAAAAGGAGGAAAAAATGGTGGTGTGGTGGGTTGGAGAATGAGGGTGAGGTGGACCTGGGGATGGTGGGAAGGTAGGGGAGGTGGATTTTGAAGCTAGATTGGAGGGAGAAAGGAAAGAAATAAATAAGAAAGAAAGAAAAAGAAAACACATGGTGGCATGATGGGAGCTGGTGAATGGGGATGGGGCAGACCTGGGGTGGCAGTGGGCCAGTGGGTACCTAGCCTTGTTAGCTTGGCAGGGGCTGGTGGGAAGAAGGGGAGTTTATGTATTGTGATAGGTGGGAGGGAATAAGGAAAGCAAGGAAAAAATTAGGCAAAAAATGGTGGTGTTGTGGAAGCCCGCTGGTGGGGGGGGGTGGGGGCCCTGGACAGCAGCTTTCTAGTTGCCATGGCATGGAGAGGGTTAGTAGGAAGGAGCCAAAGTGGGGTATGGGGCTTGGTGGTAGAGAGAAAGAAAAGGAAGAAAGCAAAAAAAAAGGAAAAAAAAAAAAGTAATGGCATTGTGGGGTCAAGTGAATGACAATGAGGTGGAGCCTGGTGGTAGAGGATGTTAGTATTGTGGACGCTGGCAGTTGGAGCTGCTGTGATGGGGAAGGGTGGTTCTTGTTTCTACTCACCAGAAGCATGAGGGATGGGAAAGCATTTTCCCTGGTTCCCAGTTCCTCTGTCTCCTGTTGGGTGCTCCATGTAGTTGACTTCCCGTACTCCCTGTCTGGAGTCATTGCTGGCTGTGTTTCAAGATGGTGATGCTATGCCATGTTAGTTGGCAGGGGATCTCCACTGCATAGTTCTCTTCTTTGTTTTCTGTCATTTTCTTCTTCCATTCAGTGTTTGATCTAGTTCTTTATCCCTTCATTTGATGCTCAGATTTCCAGGATTGATGATTGTGTCTGTTTTACTTAGTTTTTTGGTTCTTCGCTGCAGGGAGATGACAATGTGTCTGTCTAGGATGCCATGTTGGACCTGCTTCCAGAAATTTTACCTTTGTTGAGAGCCAGGCATTTTCACCATTTTTGTATATACTCACTGAAACCTTCTGACCTAATATATTTACCCTGCCTTCACATCAGCCTATTTCAATGATCTGAAACTGAGGTCCAGTTGTGCTGCATAATTTGTCAAAAGCGACATAGCTAAAAAGTGGTCCTCCTGAGGTTAGGACTTAGTCTCCTATATTTAACGCTTCTTTTCTTTCTCATATGGTTGGAAGACATGTTGGGGTTTATATATTCAATTTTTACTTATGGGAAAACATAATACAGGTGATATGCTCAAAGTTATATACAACAAAAGCTCTATTTTTTATTATCTTCTAATTTTATGGCTCAAGACTAAATAAAAATGGCTAAAAAATTACAGTAGATATTGGTTGGCCAGGTAGAGTCACCTATATTAACATTTTGCTCTAAAAGATGCATGGAATATAGTAGTGTGAGTATTGGACCAAGTCAGTGGTTGGATGTCTGTTCTATTATAATTCTGCTTAGTTAGCTCTGGAACTTCTCTCTGCGCTGTAGTTTCCTCATGTGTGTAGCAGAGAAATTTCCAGTAAACCTGAAGACCAGAATAAAATGTCTAAAAAAGTTAAATCCTTTGTTTCTAATACTTTTAGCAGTAGAATCAAATTAAAATTTTTCCTTCATGATGCCTGTCTGTGGGCCCATTATTTACTCAGCCGTGTTACTGATATTAGCTTGGAATTTTCACAACTATGTGTCATTGAGCTCCCTAAGTTAACTACCACAGGAATCAAAGAAAAATATACTTTACCTTTTCTCTGTGATCAGTTCAGGAAAGAGAAGCTTGTGAAATTTTGAAATTCAGTTTTTTCTAGATGAAACTGGCCCTTGACGTCCCTGCCTGGAACACTTTAATTGCCTACTTGTTTTTTAATAGAGACAGATCAAACTTCTTGACAAATGCCTGCCATTTGTCCCCCTAATTGCTAGTAACTGAGGAATTGTTTCTATCTCTACTATAAAGTCAGAGTGTAAAAGAAATATAATCTAAGGAAAAGAATATTTACACAGGTGTCTTGTTTAAAGTGAAAGATGTTTTCTTATGACAGGGGTGTAATGAAAGTTGTTTTTAAAGGGCCATGGAGTTATTCTTATCTAAAGTTTTCTAGGCAATTTAAAAGTATTTTATTTTAACAAACTCTTTCTGGGAAATGAGACCTTGGTACCAAGTAGTTCTCATAAATTTCTTAGACAGCTGGTTAGGATTTTTTTGACCTCTCCTGATGGATATGCAATGTAAGCATTGACTATGATTAAAGACCTCTGTAACTAATTCCTTAAACTCAACACTGTAAGCCTTCCCCCTGTACCCAATTATCCAATAGAAGATCTTTTCCCACCTTCTAATCCACTTTTGTCGTGACCTTAGCCAAAGACTCACCAATCAAATGATTGTATTATAATTTCTTTCTACCTTGGACTATATCTGTTCCTGTTAGAAACTCTCTTGCTGGAGCCATCAGTTTTTCACTTATACTATCTGGTAACTTTCTGGATTCACCTGTATTTTTTTTTATTTTACTGAATAAATTCTCTTACGCTTATTTCAAGGACTGAGTGGATTTCTTCTCTACAACTTGTGTAAACTGACTTTATAATACTTGCAGGTACTCAGGTAAGTGCCCTATATGGAAAGAATAAATACGATACAGTCATAATGATCCCAGATCTTGTCTATTCAGTGTTGCTAAGTTCTGGGTTTTGAAAGCACCCATATCTGTGAGACCAGCATTGTTACCACTGTACTACAGTTATGAGATCCCCAACTCAATTAGATAAATTCATTTTCCAACACCTCACAAATAGGAAGTGATGAAGCCAGAGTTTGAACAATCCAAAAGCTCTCTGTATATTACACTTATACGCAACAGAGTTTTGGGTATTGAGATCGAAAAAAGAGAGATACATCCCAATTTAGTGAAGACAATAGACAGATGTTAGATTATTTACCTGTTTATGTGGCCATTCTTGGGACATGATATTGTAGGTGTGGGGCAAACAACAGTACACATTATTTCACAGGCTAGCATTTGAGTTGGTTGTGAATGCTCAGAAGAATTGTAATCACCAAAAAGCTTTTTTGTCTCAAACATGGTGAACATTAAACTGGCTAAAAGGGATAACTGATGTTTACCTTTTTTCTCTTTTAGTACCCTTGGGTGAAACTTCATATTTGATTGATGTCTGACTGTCTGCCATGGGGCTGTGGACTTAGATAATGTCACACCAGTTTCTTCAGACTCTGAGGTCTTGGTTTTGAGTAACTGAGACCCACCAAACTTTATATTGAGTCACATTACCTCAGAACCCCTTTGGGACACAGGCTTTTCACTGCCTAATGAGAACTAAATCAGATGCCTGATATATGTGCAGGATAGAAACACCCCGAAGTAGGCAAAAGGGTTGGTCTTTCTTATGGGTTCTTTCAGTAAGACCTTACTTCTAGCTTTGTATCCCACCTTTGAAGGAAGGCAGAAGTTAGGATTATGCATGCACTTCACAATTTACAATTCTCACATTGGTATCATGGCTTTGGTTTGGGTTCATTGTGAAGCAGCCAGATGTTTTTCCAAAAACATTTCGTCCTCCAATATCACTCTTATTTCAGCCTTCCTAAAGCAGGTACTTCCCTTTGGTCAGTATTCTTTGAATTATGACTCTATAATTTACTGGCCAAATTAACTTTGGTGAGCTATTTAATTTCCAGAGCCTCATTTTCTCATATTAGAAATGGAGAGTAGCTGAGAAAGTTTAAGGAGATAAAATATCCATGAAGATCTTCCAAAAGCACTGACTGTAACTTAGTGCTTATTCAAGAAATGTTGGTTTTCTAATTCACAGTTCTCCTTTCTTTCCCTTTTTCTAATATCTCCTAGAATCATGCTGTCCATTAACTGTTATGTAATCTTGGTGAAGAAGACTTGGTGGTGAGTGGTTAAGTGCTTGTGTGCTAAATGGTGCAAATGAACCACTGGTGGCAGTTTGAACCCACCAGCCACTTCAGGGGAGAAAAAATAAAAAATAAATAAAAGAGAAAGATATAGTTATCTACTTACAAAAAGATTGCAGCCTTGGAAACCCTATGGGGAATTTTTACTCTATCCTAGAGGGTTGCTATCAGTTGGAATAGACTTGAAGGCAATGGTTTATGGGAATCTTGATGAGAGATTTTGCAACCAATTAAAAATTGGGTATTAATCATTATTGTAGTTAGTTTTCCTCTTTGCCTTGGAAAGTTTTGGGTGTCAAGGGTTTGTAAAAATCTGTCCTTATGTGACAAACAGGACTGTCCCCCTTCACTGACAGAGCGTGCAGGCTTATTATTGCCACAATGATATATTTATTCAGATGTTACCAGAAGGTAATGATGACCATGGTTGAGTGTGGGGAAGCTAAGGGGGTAGAACTTGCTTAGTGAGTAGAATGTAATTATATGTAGCACTAAAGCTGGTGGTTATATATATACATATATATATGTGTATATATATATATATTTAGTGGCATATATAGTCTATATATATCTAAAACATATTTATACATATATATGTATGTGTGTAGTTTATGTATATGCATATTATCCATGGAAACCCTGGAGGCATAGTGGTTAAGTGCTACGACTGCTAACCAAAGGGTCGGCAGTTTGAATCTGCCAGGCACTCCTTGGAAACTCTGTGTGGCAGTTCTACCCTGTCCTTTAGGGTCGCTATGAGTCGGAATTGACTCAACGGCACTGGGTTGGGTTTTTTATATTTTCTATACTTTAATATTATTCAGATTGTACTGAAATGAGTTCCTTTATGTGGCTTTTTGCCTTGGTTCTTTGGAAAAAACAGCTTGAGAGGTTTTTCCTCTAAGCCTTGAGGAGTTACCTTTGCCCTAGTTTTCTATCCCAGAGGATTTTTTACTTTTGTCCAGATTGATTGACATTTCCTGAACAAGCTGTAAACAATTTGATTTTTTGATACTTTCTGTCTGGCCATGGGGTGCATCCTGCCCTGTGATTGTTCTATTTTACACAGCTTGCAGGAATTGATCAATATACTTATGCAAATGAAGTGGTTATAGCCTACCATGCAAATGGAGTGGCCCTGGCCTCCTGAGTGGTGATTGGTCAGTTTATGGCCGTGGTGGAAGGGCCACGCCTTCAGATTGACCAGGAGTTTGCTTGTATATGCAGCAAACCCTACAGAAGTTTGGCAGACAGAAGAAGGGAGAAAGAAGAAAAAAGGAGAAAATGCAAGAGAGGCAAGAAGAGAGAAGAAGCAGAGAGAGAAGAGGTGAGAAAGCCCCTAAAAAAGCTGTAACACGGGTCAAAGGCTATAACACTGAAGACAGCGAGAGGCCTGGAAGGGGCCCTGTGGCAGAGTGAGTGGTGATGATAGAAACCTGCCACTAAGAATGCAGCTAAGAGAGCTAAACAAATCTACATTGACTGCGAGCTAAGTCAGTTAGCAGCGAAGAGGCTCATGGCAAGGAGGCCAAAGGCAGTGAGGGGACTGAGAGGAGTCCTGTCCTAAGGGGCCCAAGATGAGGCCTGCATTACTGAGAGGAGGTGTGTATGGCAGAAGGAAGGGCTTACTTGCTTGTCCAGCCGAGAGGAGTCGAGAGAGCTATACTGCGCTGAAGAAGGGAGGAATGTGCTCTCTACTTCGGAACAGCCTTCCAGATTTTGTCTGCATGCTTCCTGATCCTGATTCTGAGTTGTAGACTGTTGATTCTGATCCCAAGTTGTACTCTGCTACTTTCTCAATAAACCACTTAACTGTAAGCATGGTCTATGAGTTCTGTGTGGCTATTGCAATGGATTATTGAGAAATAGAGTGTGCCGTGGGGAGGACAGCTGCTGTCAGAATTGGTAAAAAGGATGGAGAGTGGAGGTATGTCTGACCTCTACCTCGTAGGAATCAGCATTTTGCTGATGGTGATTCTCTGTTCTCCTCCTCAAGTTAGGTTCTAATGCTACTGCTACCATTTTACACAGATAAAAAATGAAACTTCATATCAACAAATATTTAATGAGTAAGATAACTTTGCCATGCTCTGCAGGAAAATGGGGCCAGTCTTTGAGAAAATCTGCTGTCTGGTTGAGAAGATGAAATGGTAGGTAAATAGTTCAGTCCTAGATTTGGGTCTCTACAACATGGAAGCTGGGGCAGGTGGAGCAGAGGGAAAGGAAAGGAAAATACATATGCCTAAAAAAGAATCTGAACTTTTTCAAGTGTGCGCTTTCTAAGCACTAAGAAACATAGGGTGGCCACAGGCTTTATACAGATTTTAGGGAAAGGAAACGTTAGTTTCTCTACATCAATTTGTTGTGATTTAGCAAAAGGAAGGATAGAGAGGTTGACATGCTTAGAAAAAGTAATACCTAATCCTGGCAAGAATGCAATAAAACTTGCACTCCTGCATTGCTGGTGGAAGTATAAACT
The DNA here is from genome assembly GCF_024166365.1 of Elephas maximus indicus. Classification (NCBI taxonomy): domain Eukaryota; kingdom Metazoa; phylum Chordata; class Mammalia; order Proboscidea; family Elephantidae; genus Elephas; species Elephas maximus. The sequence continues at coordinate 111,494,643 of NC_064826.1, read as the reverse complement.
GGTGTAGACCTTTAGAGAGTAAATTGGCAGCAAGTGTCAAAAGCCATGACATGCACATTTATTTTAACTCAGGAAATGCATTTGGATGTTTCTCTACTAAGGAAAATGTCCAAAGACATGGAAAAAACTGTTTGTGCAAAGATGATATTGATCACTCTATTCATTTTTTTAGAAGAAAATAGATGGAATGCTCATCTGTAGGGAAAAGGTGATGCAAGTAACCTGTCCATTCAAATTTTTAAGCAATATTTTCAGAGTGTATAGTAATACTGAAAACGTTTATAATTTTTTATTAAATAAACAAGTAGAACACATACTGCAGAATATTGAAATGAATGTTTACCTATAAAATAGAATTATAAATTAACTTAGAAAATTTTAAATCACCACATGTAATATGTTCCTATAAGTCTTTAAGGTAAAAAAAAAAAAAAAAAAGCTGTATTTGCTGAAGAGTGGCTTTAATTCATTTTCAGTTAATTGAAACACTGTATTTGGTAAACTAATGTATTTCCAAACTTTGGGCAAGTTATGACCACCTGTAAACAAGCAGCTTAAGATGTGAAAATTTAAGAATATCTGTTTTTGTTTTGTTTTGATCCTGCAGTTCTACTCAAAGGTATCAACTAAAGCAGAGAAAAACAGCAATATATGCCCATACAAAGACTTGCACGTGTATAGCAGCATCATTCGTAATAGCCAAAAAATGGGAACAATGCAAATGCCCGTTAACTGATGAATGGGTAAACAAAGGTGGAATACTATACATTTGTGATGCTTAAGATTGTGTGTCAAACTGGCTGGGCAATGATTCTCAGTGTTTTAGCAGTTGTATAATGTTGTAATCACTTCCCTGTTGAAATTTGATACGTGGTCACCTCCATGATGGAATCTCCTGGGTGGTACTGATGAGGGTGGGGGCTGTGGCAACTTACCGCCCCCTCAGCCTTCATCTCTCCATCCTCTGCCTACTTCCTCCTTCTCGCCTTTCTGGGGCTTTTGCTTGTTTCAGATCCTACAGCTCACTTCCGTTCATTTGGCCTCCAGTTCTTGGAACTTGGCCTAGCAGCTTAACAGTGGTCTTGCCTGCTGATCTTGGGATCCATAGATCTTCACAGCCTGCCACAGCACTGCTCTCTGGCCTGCCAATCTTAGGTTCGGCTATGTGAATCAGGAAAACTCTGTTTCCTCTCTCACAGACCTGGGAGGTATAGCCTCTGAAAATCAAGTGAGCCATTTCTTTCATATAACTGTGTCTTTATATGTATATACACACACTTTACTGATTTTGCTTTTTTTAGAGAACCCAGCATAATACAATATCCATAAAAAGGAATAAAGTACTGATTGATACATACTACAACATGGATGGACCTCCCAAACATTATCGCAGTCAAAGAAACCAGAAGCAAAAGACCACATTCCATACTGCATGATTCCATTAGTATGAAATATCTAGAAAAGGCAAATCTATAAAGACAGACAGTATATTAGTCGTTGCCTAATGTGGAGTGGGAAATTGGAAAAGGGCACAAGGGATGTTACCGGAGTGATGTAAATGTTCTAAAACTGGTGTCTTAGTCATCTAGTGCCACTATAACAGAAATACTACAAGTGGATGACTTTAACAAAGAGAATTTATTCTCTCCCTGTATAGTAGTCTACAAGTCCAAACTCAGGGCATGAGCTCCAAGGTAAGGCTTTCTCTCTCTGATGGCTCTGGAGGAAGGTCCTTGTTATCAATCTTTCCTTGGTCTGGGAACATCTCAGTGCAGGAACCTCAGGTCCAAAGGAAACGCTCTGCTCCTGGGGCTGCTTTCTTGGTGGTACAAGTCTCCCCTCTCTGCTAGCTTTCCTTTCCTTTTATCTTTTGAGAGATAAAAGGTGGTGCAGGTCACACCCCAGGGAAACTCCCTTTACATTGAATCGGGGATGTGACCTGGTAAGCGTGTTACAATCCCACCCTAATCCTCTTTATCGTAAAATTACGATCACAAAATGGAGGACAGCTGCAGACTACTGGGAGACATGGTCTAACCAAGTTAATACACACATTTTTGGGGGAACATAATTTAATCCATGACAACCAGGTAGTAATAGTGGTTGCACAACTCAGTGAATTTACTGAAAATCATAGAATTGCACACTTAAAATAAATATTGTATGGCATATAAATTATACTTCAATAAGTTTGTTTTAAAAAATCTGGTTTTCCCCATCTGATGTTAAAAAAAAAACCCCAAAACCCAAACGCATTGCCTTCAAGTCCATTTTGACTCATAGTGACCCTATGATATAGTCAGTATTAAAATTAAAATCAAATTTTGAGATTTATCATCAAGCTCCAAAGTACATGGCCATGGCCTAGTCAGAATATCATAAACTGGAGCAGGAGCTCCTGGGGAAATGTAGAGGTTCACTTATCTCATTCCCATAGCTCATCTCATCCGTCTCTTATATGTATCTGGGTGAAACTATTTCCATCATCACTGTAATGAGAAGGCACCTGAAGACTGGGGAAACAAAGTGGCCAGGCTGTTCTAGGAGGGCTTGGCTGAGTCAGGATGTTACCGCAGCTGCTCCAATATTGTTCTGTTTTAAGTTATGAAATATTTTAAAAGGCAGAAAGAAACAAAAAATAACAGGATAAAGTCATTAGCACTCACTACTCAGATTTGGAAAATATTAACATTTTGCCCTTTTTGCTTCAGATTTAAAAATAACGTGAGCATCTGATTTGAGGAAAGTGTCCTCCCACCCCATTTCTATCTTCCCTTTGCACTGCAGAAGTTGTTGTTCACTTTTTTTGGTATGTTTTCATTATTTACCTCATGTTGGTTTATATGACTTGGTTATGCTGGTTGCAGGAGTAACAGAATGCCCGACTTCATGAGGCTTTACCTGTTAGCACATGTATACGCTCCTGGAGCAAGAGTTTAGTGCTACTCCAGAAAGGTGGGTGAAGTTGCCAAGCCATGTTCTCTGAACTTTCCCCTCATGGCTGCAGTTCAAGCATCATTTACTCCTACTAACTTCCACACAAGGTAGGAACACAGGAAAACAGTGGAGTTTTCTCCTCACTTTTCATCAAGAGGAAAAACAACAGAAGTCCCAGAAGATTCCACTTAACGTTTATTTTGACAGACTTTGATCATATGTTGACCTCTAATGGTTGGCTGGATTCTAAGATGGCCCCCAAGATTCCTGCCCCTAATATACAGGCCTGAGGTGGACAGGCTTCGTGAATATGATGGGATATCACTCCTTAATAGGTTACAGATCAGTTGACTTTAAGTTAATCAATAGGGAGATTAACCTAGGTGGGCTAGACCTAATCAGAAGAGCCTTTAGGAAAAGGTGAAGTATCAGAGAGGAAGGCTTCTGAGGCCTGAAAGAAAGCAAAGTTATGTGTGAACTGCCAATGGGGGCCATGTGGAAGGAAACTATGACCATCTAGGAGCTGAGAGCAGTCCCCAGTGGGCAGCTTGCAAGAAAATGGGGCCACAGTCCTACAGTCACAAGGGATGGATTCAGTGAGCTGGGAAGAGAATGAGAATCCCAGTCCTGGTCAGCAACTTGATTTCTGCCTGGTGACACCATGAGCAGGAGACACAATAAAGTCATTCACAGATTCCTGATGTACGAAACTGCTGTAAAGTGAATGTAGGTGGTTTTAAGCTGCTAAGTTTGTGATAATTAGTTATGCAGTGATAGAAAACTAATACACCCCTAAACTAATTGTTTCCAAAGGCAATTAGATCAATTATGATTTATCTCTGGAGAGTAGCAGAGAGACCTGGCTTCCTTGGATTTATTTCTATCACTTTATTTTGCACTTTCTATTTTTCCATAGTTTTGCTTTGCTTCTTTGATTTTCTTTTCTACCCTTAATTGAATTTGTCAAATTTTCTCTATTCACCCCACTCTTCTTTTTACTGGTTTTATTTTTATTCTAGTAGTATGTAAATGACTTACAAAATAATCTCGATTTACTAAAATTTAAAGTTAAGCAATATCACTGCAACTTTTGCTCTTCTCTCATCTTCCCACCTTTTTTTTAATTCTTTCCAAATGATGTTGTTATTGTTAGGTGCTGTTGAGTCGGTTCCAACTCCTAACTTCTCTGTGTACAACAGAACGAAACGCTACCGGGTCCTGTGCCATCCTCACAACCATTGCTATGCTTGAGTCCATTGTTGCAGCCACTGTGTCACTCCATCTCATTGAGGTCTTCCCCTCTTTTGCTGACCCTCTACTTTACGAAACGTGAAGTCTTTCTCCAGGGACTGGTTCTGATAACATGTCCAAAGTACATGAGACAAAGGCTTGCCATCCTTGCCTCTAAGGAACATTCTGGCTGTAATTCTTCCAAGGCAAATTTGTTAGTTCTTCTGGCAGTTCGTGGTATATTCAATATTCTTCACCAGTGCCATCATTCAAAGGCATTGATTCTTCTTTGGTCTTCCTTATTGGTTGTCCAGTTTTGGCATGCATATGAGGCAACTGAAAATTCTATGACTTGGATCAGGCACACATTAGCCCTCAAAGAGGTATCTTTGCTTTTTGACACTTAAAAAGAGGTCTCTTGCAGCACATTTGCCCAATACAGTATGTTTGATTTCTTTTTTTTTAATTCAAATCCTTTTCAATTTATTTTTATTTTTTAATACAAGTGCACATTTAAAAAAAATTTTATTGAACTTTAGATGGTTTACAGAACTAAATAGTTTCTCATCAAACAGTACACACATTGTTGTATGACATTGCCTAACAACCCCACGACTTGTCAACACTCTCACTTCTCAACCCTGGATTCCCTATTACCAGCTTTCCTGGTTCCCTCCTACCTTCCAGTCTCTGCCCCAGGGCTGGTGTGCTCCTTTAGTCTTGTTTCGTTCCATGGGCCTGTTCAATCTTAGGTTGAATGATAAACCTCAGGAGGGACTTCATTACTGAGCTGAAAGATGTCTGCGGCCATAATCTCAGGGTTTCTCCAGTCTCTGTCAGGCCAGCAAGTCTGGTCTTTCTTTTTGACTTAGAATTTTGTTCTGCATTTTTCTCCTGCTCTGTCTGGGACCCTCTATTATGATCCCTGTCAGAGCAGTCAGGGGTAGTAGCCAGGCACCATCTAGTTGTACTGGCCTCAGTCTGGCGGAGGCTGTAGTACATGTGATCCATTAGTCCTTTGGACTAATCATTCCCTTGTATCTTTAGTTTTCTTCATTCTTCCTTGCTCCCAGATGGCCGCTCACAGGCTTTTAAGACCCCAGACGCTACTCACCAAAGCAGAATGTAGAACATTTTCTTTATAAACTTTGTTATACCAATTAAGCTAGATATTCCCTGAGACCATGGTCCCCACAGCCCTCAGCCCAGCAGTTCAGACCCTCAGGGAGTTTGGATGTGTCTATAGCGCTACCATGACTTTGTCTTGTACGGGTTGTGCTGGCTTCCTCAGTATTATGTTCTGTCTTACCTTTGACCAAAGTTACCACTTATATATTGTCTATTAAGTGCTTTTCCATCCCTATCCCTCCCCTCCTTCATAACCATCAAAGATTGTTTCTTTTTGTATGTAAACCTTTCCATAAGTTTTAACAGTAGTGGTCTCATACAGTATTTCTCCTTTTGTGACTGATCTATTTGACTGAGCATAATGTCCTCCAGGTTCATCCATGTTATGAGATGCTTCACAGATTCATTGTTTTTCTTTATTGTTGCATAACACTCCATTGTGTGTGTATACCACAGTTTGTTTATCCATTCATCTGTTGATGAGCATCTCAGTTATTTCCATCTTTTTGCTATTGTAAGCAATGCTGCAGTGAACATGGGTGTACATATATCTATTTGTATGACTACTCTTATTTCTCTAGGATATATCCCTAGGAGTGGGATTGCTGGATCATATGGTATTTCTATTTCTAGCTTTCTAAGGAAGTGCCATATTGTTTTCCAAAATGGTTGTATAATTTTGCCTTCCCACCAGCAGCGCACAAGAGTTCTGATTGCCCCGCAGCTTCTAAAATATTTATTATTCTCTGTTTTATTGATTCGTTACAGTGATGCTGGGGTGAGATGGTATCTCATTGTGGTTTTGATTTGCATTTTTCTGATGGCTAGAGATTGTGAGCGTTTCGTCATGTGTCTGTTGGGTGCTTGAATGTCTTCTTTAGTGAAGTGTCTGTTCCTTTCCTTTGCCCATTTTTTAATAGGATTGTTTGTCTTTTTGAGGTAGAGGTGTTGGATTTTCTTGTAGATTTTAGAGATTAGACCTCCATCTGATTTGTAATAGCCATTTTTACCCCATCTGTAGGTTCTCTTTTTGATCTTTTGATGAAGTCTTTTGATGAGCATAATTATTTAATTTTTAGAAGATCCCAGTTATCTAGCTTATCCTCTCTAGATTTTGTGTGTTATTAGTTATGGTCTGTATCCTCTTAATGCTGTGTATTAGGGCTTCTAAGCTTGATCCTATTTTTTCTTCTATGATCTCTTTGAAATTTTTGGTTTTATATTTAGGTCTTTGGTCCATTTTGCGGTAGTTTTTGTATATGGTGTGAGGTATAGGCCCTGTTTCACTTTTTTGCAGATGGATATCCAGTTTTGCCAGCACCATTTATTAAAAAGACGGTTTCCCTGATTTCATGGATTTTGGACCCTTGTCAAAGATCAGGTGACCATAGGTGGGTGGATTTACATCTGGATTCTCAATTCTGTTCCATTGGTCAATGTATCTGTCATTATACCAGTACCAGGCTCTTTTGGCTGGCGTAGCTATATGGTAGGTTCTGAGGTCAGGAAGTGCAAGTCCTACTACTTTATTCTTCTTCGTCAATAGTGCTTTACTTATCTGGGGCATCTTCCCTTTCCGTATAAAGTTACTAAGTTTTTGCATCTCTTTAAAGAATATTGTTGGTATTTGGATTGGGATTGCAGCGTATTTATAAATGGCTTTGAGTAGAATTGTCATTTTCACAATGTTGAGCCTACCTATCCATGAGCATGCTATGTTTTTCAATTTATGCAGACCTCTTTTGGTTTCTTGAAGTAGTGTTTTGTAGTTTTATTTGCATAGGCCTTTTACATCCCTGGTTAGATTTATTCCCAAATATTTTATTTTTTTAGGGGCTATTATAAAAGTATTGTTTTCCTGATTTCCTTTTCATCATTCTCTTTATTGGTGTATAGGAATCCAACTGATTTTTGTATGTTAATCTTGTACCCTGCAACTCTGTTGAATCTTTCCATTAGTTCCAGTACTTTTCTCGTGTAGTCTTTTGGGTTTTCTATATATAATATCATATTATCCACGAATAGGGAGAGTTTAACTTCTTCACTACCAATATGGATGCCCTTTATTTCTGTTTCTTGCCTTATTGCTCTAGCTAGATCTTCCAACACAATGTTAAATAGGAGTGAAGGTAAAGAGCATCCTTGTCTTATTCCTATTCTCAAGGGGTATGTTTTCAGCCCCTCTCCATTAAGAATGATGTTGGCCATTGGTTTTGCATAGATGCCCTTTATTATGTTGAGAAATTTTCTTTCTATACCTATTTTATTGAGAGTTTTTATCAGGAATGTTTGTCAGACTTTGTTGAAAGCCTTTTCTGTGTCGATTGAGATGATCATGTGGTTCTTTTCTTTCCTTTTGTTTATGTGGTGGATTATGCTGATTGATTTTCTAGTGTTGAACTAGCCTTGGACACCTGGTATGAGTCCTACTTGGTAGTGGTGTATTTTTTTTTTTTTATATAATGCTGAATTCTTTGGGTAGAATTTTGTTGAGAATTTTTGTATCTGTATTCATGAGAGATACTGGTCTGTAATTTACTTTTTTTTCGTGGTATCTTTGCCTGGTTTTGGTATCAGGCTTATGATGGGTTCATAGAATGAGCTTGGCATTATCGCTTCCTTTTCTGTGTTCTGAAATAGTTTGAGTAGTACAGTGTAAGCTCTTATCTGAATGTTTGGTAGAATTCTCCAGTGAAGCCATCTGGGCCAGGGTTTTTTTTTGCTTGAGAGTTTTTTTTTTTTTTTTTAATCTTTTCAGTCTCTTCTCTTATTATGGATATGTCCAGATTTTCGATATCATTTGTGTTAATTTGAGTAGGTAGTGTGTCTCTAGAAATTTGTCCATTTTATGGAGATTTTCAAATTTGTTGGAGTATAGTTTTTCATAATACTCTGTTATGATCCTTTTTATTTCAGTTGGTTCTTTATAATGTTCCCCATTTTCTTATTTGGGTTTTTTGCATTCTCTTCTGTTTTTCTTTTGTC